>NW_003307570.1:478832-531932 GCF_000143455.1 Volvox carteri f. nagariensis | reverse complement strand
GGTGTTGTTATCGTGTTTAGGAGGGCATGGGGACGGAGGCTGGGTGTGTAGAGCTGTAGCAGGTGTTGTGTGTATATGTGTTTTTTCTTTTATCCTCACCGATGTTTACCCCGTCGCTGTCGGGGCCCCCCGTTCCCTCCCTGGGCGGACAGGTGACTCCCGAGGGGCGCTATGTGCCACCGCCGCCCTCGAACAGCAAGGCGTCGTACGCCACCATGGTGTTCGTACGGGCCGACATTGTGAAGAACGCCGGGTCGTCGCTCGGTCGCGCGGTGACGATAGCAACGCGGTATGCTGCCGTACGCCGCCAGACTGCCCCTGCACCGGGGGAACGGGAGCTGCAGGTATACAATACAAGCAAGGGGAATGTGACACGTCGGCGTGTGTGTATGCGTGTATGTATGTCACGGGGGGTAGAGGTAGGGGAAGAAGGGAGTCCTGCGGGAAACCTCTGCGGGTTGAGGATGTTGGAGGTTGAGTGCAGGTGTGTTTGCAACGTTGCTGCACGTGTGGTGGTTTCGCAAATCCCGTACACTCTACCCCTTTTCCCTTTCGATTGTCCTGACGATTTTACATTTTGGGTCGTTATATAGTATGTCCACACATATACGACGGGGAACAATATAATGTATATTTTCAGTACATTGTATACATATGTATACGCTTTAGGGTTTACCTTTGTATACATATGTATACGCTTAACCTTTGTATACATATGTATACGCTTTAGGGTATACCTTTACTTCCTATGGTATGTAAGAACTTTGGCGTCCAGCTCGCGCCGAGACTCGAACTCGGGTTGGTGGATTCAAAGTCCACAGTGATGACCACTACACCACGCGAGCAACTCCTTGTATAAATTGCAGTAATAGTACTAATAGTCTCGGGCGTTTGCATGTGCATCCCCTCCTTAATCAGGTTTTGGACTATCAGAATTGCTCGGCCACCTTGCTTCCCCTGATCGCGTCGTCGTACGCGCTGTACTTCATGGGGGAGTCCATGATGGCCATGTACCGCCAGTTTGAGAGGGACCGCGACCGCGGGGAGTTTGGGGCGCTGCCGGAGCTGCATGCCCTGTCATCCGGACTTAAGGTGTGGGGTGGGTGGCTGGATGTGTGGGTGGGTGGGCGGGTGTTGGCCCTCGAGCTGCACGTGGATAGCTGCCATGTCTCGAGTGCTGTTGTCGGGACGCCAGTGGCGTACATATGGCTTGTCAATTAAGTCTTGTCTGTCTTGCCAATCTGCATTACGTGTGTATGTCTGTATGCCTGTATGTCTGTATGTGGTTATATATTTTATGACATTTGTGTATGTATGATTACAGGCCCTGTGCACTTGGATTACTGCGGATGGCATTGAGGAGTGTCGTCGTACTTGTGGAGGCCACGGATACAGCAAACTGTCGGGGCTACCGACCCTGTTTCAAAACTACGTGCAGGTAAGCGGCCGGCGAGGGGGAAAGGGGTGGAGGATACAGCGGGGCGGACGGGGTGGGGAGGGAAATCACCCGCATCAGGGTTTCAGGAGCGGTCGCAATCCACAATCCCCTCTGCTCCACTCTATCTCTGTCTTCTGTGCGCTTCCCTCTCCCCAGCCCACCTTGCCGGTGGACTTCGCATATCTTTTTTCCCCACCCCACCAGCCTGAAGGCTAATCCCCCAGGTCAGCCTTTCCAGCCCAGATGAATGGAACTCCTCCGTCTTCTCCCGGGCTGTTCCCCTGTGGGGGGTTGCGGGGAAGTAAAAACACAGTGGCTGACCCATTTGGTTGCACGTGGCCCGGGGGTCTGCGGGTTACTGCTTCTCCCCTGGAACTGCCCCACTTGTGGATCCGCCCCACAGCGCTGTGCTGCTCGCCCTTCCCTCCACCGCAGCGCTGTGCTGCTCTTGATCGCGCCATCTTCCTCTTTCTGATGGACATTTCCCTTCCCTTGTCTTACATCCTTTGCTTCCCTTAAAAAGAATGTGACGTGGGAGGGCGACAACAACGTGTTGTGTCTCCAGACGGCGAGGTACCTCCTCAAGGTGGGGGGATGGGGGGGATGCTCGTTAGGGAAGGGGGAAAAGGGGGAAGGCGGGAAGTGAAGGGAGTGGAATGACCGGGACGTGGGACGTGAGCGTGACCGGTGTGCTGTAGGGGAGGTGAGATGAGGCGCCGAAACCAAACCAGGGATGGAACAACTCTCCCTTTGGCTTCCACACTGCTTATGCGTGGCGCTAACCCTTAGTGCTTTTTGCATTTGCCTTTTGCCATATCGGCATGTCATATTTGAACTTTGCCAGTTGAAATTATGGACTAAAACCAAGCTATGGACTTACGCATAGTGAACCGCCCTCCCGTACATTCGTATAATTCATACGAATGTACGGGAGGGCGGTTCACTTATCAGCTTTGGCAGTACTGACATGCATACATATTCAACACGTCCCTCCTTTCAGGACGCGAAGGGCCCTGTGGGAAGAGAGCTTCTGACTTACTGGCGATTTACCTTTCGGAAACGCACGCAAACCCACTTCGCCCCTTCTTTACTACCCGTCACCGCCCGCATACTAAGTACGTACATACATACGCACGTACAGGCGCTGGCGGGTGTCCACAAGGGCACGTCGGCCTCTGGCAGCGCCTCCTACCTGAACGAGGTGGCGCGGGAGCTGGCCCCGGCCAGCCGCTGTACCGCCGCATGTGACGAGTGCTGGCTGAGTCCGGAGGTGGCGGCAGGTGCGTTGAGACACGCGGCGGCGCGCAGCGTCGCGGCGGCGGCGGCGACGTTGACTTCGGCGACCGGTGGCAAGCTGGTGTTTGAGGGTCGGCCCTGGAACGAGAACACGGTGGACTCCATCCGGTGCGGAGTGGGAAGGGTAGTGGGTAGTGGGTAGTTGGTCGCAGTGGGTGGATGCGGCTCAAAGGCGGGAGGAAAGGGTGCCCGTCCTCCCACACGTGCATGTCGGCCTTTGCTCGTGTGCACGTCTTGTGTCTCATCACACGTTGTGTGTCCTCCATCGTGCGGAACTCTTTGTGTCGTCTCCTTGTGCATCAAGCATGATCGTGTTTGTATCTGTTCGTGTGAAGTTGTTGTGTGTTTTCACGTCCCACTATGTTTTGCGACCACCATGACATGGTTTCCCAGTGGTGTATTTCCCCCCGGCCCCCCCCCACCACTCACCTGCGCCTCACCCCACTAGCTTGTTGGCCGCACTTTCGTGGTTGAGTCCTTGCTACTGATTTTAGTGCGGCGGCTTTTACCGGCCCTGCGCTTCTAATCCCGACACCCCACCACGCAACTTGCACCCACCATTGCTTGCCTGCATATTACACTGCACTACCGCCCACCCATAACCCCCACCCACAGGGCAGCTAAGGCGCACTGCACCTTCATCCTGCACCAGACCTTCATCAAGAGCATCGAACAACTGGAGGAAGCTGCCGCCTCCACCTCCGCGACCACTCCGGGCCAGGCCGTGGGTTCCTCAACTGCTGCGGTGCTAAGGCAGTTAGCGGCGCTGTTCGCCCTGGAGCAGTTGGAGCGGGAGGGCGGTGTGGCGGCATTGCTGGAGGACGGCTACCTGAGCGGTGAGAGGGGGCCTCGTTTCGGATTGGGAGCCGGGGAGAGAAGGGTGATGAAGGGGTTATTCTTTGGTCCGGGTGTGCCATGGTCGGGTGTGGAGTGGGGGGTGCAGTGCTCTTGCCCTTGACGAGGATGCTTTCTGGGTGCAGTCCTGACCTTGCCCGTGACCTGGACCTTGGGCCCCCTCACTCTATCACCGGTTTTGCATTGCGATGCAAAGTATTGCTTCTATTGCAAATGTACGCGCGACATGTATCTTCCCGTATATATTTTGTCTCCATGCCTCGTCCGCTCACATCCTTATGATTACATGTACATTTATATATTCTGGCGCTATCAACATGCGCCTTCTTGCTCCCACCACCAATGTCGTCTGCCTCCCTACCCCCTCCCCGCCTCCCCGGGCCCACAACTCCCACACAGCCGCCCAGGCGGCCTCGCTTCGGCGACGTCACCGGCTGCTGCTGACCGCCCTGCGGCCCAACGCGGTGGCGCTGGTGGACGCATTCGCCTTCCCCGACTATCTGCTCAACTCCGCTCTGGGACGGGCCGATGGAGACGTGTACCGAGGTCTGCTGGACATGGCCCGTGGGTCGCCGCTGAACGCCACTCAGGAGGGCCCCGCGTGGCAGGAGGTGCTCAGGCCGGTGCTAGCGGCTCGGAGCCGACTGTGAAGTGGGGAACTTAGTGGGGCTGAGGTTGGGACTGACATTATGTGCTGGGACCGTGTGTGCGGGAAGGACGAGGAGATGGTGGGGAAGGCGTGGAAGTGGCGGAGGCGGAGGACGGAGCGGGGCCCCGCAGATGCAACGAACTTACGAGTGCCCGCCAAACGACGTCGATGAAAATACAACAATACGTTTTGGATTTTCCACTTCTTAAGGATGCACATAAGCGCTTCATTTCGTTTTCCCTTGTCATGCATAGCAACAGCAGCAGAAGCAGCAGGAACGGCAACAGCAGCAGAAGCAGCGGCAGCAGCAAGTTGTGATGCCATCGCATTATGCATGCACACACAGCCAACACGAACACACACCTGCACATTTCCATTTGACATCTCTCTGCTTGGCCGTTAATAACAACTTTTTATGGGGAAGCACATCCGTGTACGACATATGGGGTTACCGGTCTTGCCTGTCGAGGGTGGGAAGTATAGGGGGCTGGGAAGGGGACCTCGGCCACAGAAATTCCACAAGTGCTATGGAGGGAAATGAGATGGGAATGTTCGTGCATGAAGTACGGCATCCAGAAGTCAAGTCTTTGCTCGTACAGAAGTCCGCCGGCTACAAATATCGGACGAATGCTGCCCAAGGTGCATAGCATTGTCACTTAAACTTATGTTTGTTGTGTTCTTAGGATCGCCCAATATATACTTGCTTTCTGCTATCAAAAAGCTTTCACGAGACGGTTTTCGGGCTTCCTGCCTCATGACCTACTTTTGGTCGACTCTTGCTTGTCCAGATGCGTTAGGGCACATTGCATGTATTGAAGGTCGAGCTTTCGGATGTCGGCTTGCTGCGAGGCAAGAGGAGGAATGAGTCACCAGCCGGCGAGTCTCACGGGAAGCCCTGACCATTGAAACATCCGTGAAATTAAGGTAAGAGTTTGTAGGATTTCCCTGAGACCTACTGCGGCCGCAAGGTTCCAAGACCCGTAGTTGCACCCCAGTTGTGCGATTGCAATTGAAGGTATAAAGGTTAAATACAGCAACCTGAATGGGATCATGCGGCACCCGATTTTGCAAAGCCGCTGCAGCCGGCCACAGCGCCTGCCGATTGCCATGGTGGCCACGGCCACCGTCGCCGCCGCCACCGACGCCGCCACCGTCACCGCCATCCGGCGACGCCGACGCCGCCACCACTGCCGCCACCCGCACCCACACCCGCTGCGGCCGCCACGACTGCCACCCGCCGATGCCGCCACCACTGACGCCCACACCCGCAGCCGCTGACGCCACCACCGCCACCACATCCTTCGTTATGACTAGATCCGAAAAGTTAATGTGGGAGTTCCGCCCTAAACCCTAAAACCCAAATTATTTAGCAGCCACACCACCAAGCTGGGACGAAGGGAGACCAGGAAGGGGAGTGGAGCTCAACCGAATGCGTCCCTTACCCTTTATGGACTCAGGTTAATGTCCAGCCGTACAAACTCATTCCTTGGGCCAGGGTTGTGAAAGTCTACATCCAGGCGTTTCCCAGACCACCTCCACAGCTGCTTCAGGCCTGCGGGCCAGCACCTCCACTGCCGCTACAAGCTCCTTCAGGGGATGAGTGCCGGTGAGTGGCGTGAGGGGCGTGAGAGAAGATGGTTGGAGGTTGGGAAGTTGCAGTTTCGGGAGGTTGGAGAATAACGGCAACAAACACATTGCTAACCTATCATTAGAGACCCACCTCGACCCCAAAAAGTACAGAAATACACATGTTGTACTTCTTTCCCCTTTATTTCCTCTGACACTTCTCCCTGTGTAGCACTCACCACTTCCTCAGCCCTGGGATGCTCCCTCGGCCCTCATGTCCCCCTGCCCCCCTCCCCCCTCGTGTGTGGTTCGTCTTTCCCCCCGTTCCCACAGCAGGTCCTCACCTGGCTGGCTGTGTCACCAGGCGGGGGGGGGACTCTGACACATGCTTGCTGTGTGTGTGGGTGCTGTGGGAGGCAGGGTCGGTGCTGGGAGAGGGCCCCGAGCTGGGGGCCTTTGAAATCAGGTGAGGTAGGTGGAGGTGTGTGGGGGGGAGATGGGGGGAAACATGTCTGTTTTTTGATGTGTCTGTGCCCCTGTAATCTTGTACCTTTGTCGGTGTGATAGGTTATCAAGGTGTTTGTTGGTGTTATTCTCCAATCAACCTGCACCTCCCAAAACTGCAACTTCCCAACCTCCAACCTCCAACCATCTTCTCTCACACACCCCCACACCACTCCACCCTATGTGCTGCCACAGGGACCTCGCCGCGACAGGCACTCATCCCCTGGAGGAGCTTGTAGTGGCAGTGGAGGTGCTGGCCAGCCGGGCTGATGCAGCTGTGGAGGTGGTCTGGGAAACACTCCAGTCCCTGTTGAGCAGTGACCCATGGGTCAGGGAGGCGCCTGAGGTACGGAGACACACATCTGATCCTCCCGGAGGTTTTCGGCTGGATGTAGACTCTCACAACCCTGTCCCAAGGAATGAGTTTGCACGGCTGGACATTAACCTGAGTCCATAAAGGGTAAGGGATGCATTCGGTGTGAGCTCCACTCCACTCCCCTTCCCTCCACTCCACTCCCCTTCCCGGTCTCCCTTCGTCCCAGCTTGGTGGTGTGGCTACTAAATAATTTGGGTTTTAGGGTTTAGGGCGGAACTCCCACATTAACATATTCGGATCTAGTCATAACGAAGGATGTGTTGGCGGTGGTGGCGTCAGTGACAGCGTTGGCAGCTGTGGCTGCGGGTGCAGGTGGCGGTGGCGGCGGCGGCGGTGGGTGCGGGTGGCGGTGGCGGTGGCTGCGGGTGCAGGTGGCAGTGGTGGCGGCGGCGGTGGGTGCAGGTGGCAGTGGTGGCAGCGGCGGTGGGTGCGGGTGGCGGTGGCGGTGGCTGCGGGTGCAGGTGGCAGTGGTGGCGGCGGCGGTGGGTGCGGGTGGCGGTGGCGGTGGCAGTGGGTGCGGGTGGCGGTGGCGGTGGCGGTGGTGGCGGCTGCAGGTGTGGGTAGCGGCGGTGATGGCGATGGCGGTGGCGGCGGCTGTGGCGGCTGCAGCGGCTGCGGGTGGCAACAGCTGCAGCTCATGCATAAACATATATTCCCATCTCGTCTCCCTTCATAGTCCCATGGAGTGGGCCCTACTGCAGCTTATTCAAATCTCTACCCTGCAAGACGTGCTGTACACACAATACACACCCAGGCTATGGTGCTGGTCGGTTTCCTCTTCATCAGCTCTCAGTGGCTGCAGGGGTACATATGCCAGGGGTGGCAGCCCCCGGCGCCCTCAGCCTCATACACACAGCTGGAATCAGTTAGAAGCCAAACTTGTTCGAATAAGGCAGTTCTGGAGCCGTTGGGTTTGCCTGAACCGTACAACCTCGTGAAGCTTGTAATTGTACATCTATTCATCCAGTTAGAAGCTTACAAAGCTAATCAAACCGGGCTGCAGCTTCTGACACCAAGTCCGATTGCGGTCTACAGAATGTGGCTGGTATATGTGTGTGTGTATTTCACATAGATATTCACATCACCCGCATGAGCCACAGATCAATACCAACACATCCAGACCACCATCACGACTGCCACGGGTCCCCCAGCAAAACACCGTCGTACAAACATATTCCGTACACATGTACCCAGTCACACGCTGTAGTTTTCCCAAGGCAGGCAGCTCATGAGGGCACTCATGTCCTGACAGTGCCGTACAGGGGTTTCTCCATCCGTACCTGATGAACATATCCCGTACATTTACATAGGTGTTTCCTTGCTCGCCTCGACACGCTCATGCATCGAAGGCGAGTCAGGTAGTGACTGCTGGGTAAGTGGCCGCGGGTTCAGCTATACCCCCTTGCTTCACACAATCAGGTAAAATCTGCTGTCGCGCTATCAACGCGATTAACTTGATCAGCTCTAATGCCAGAACCTGATGAGCAGCGGACACACAGCACTCATAGTTTTTACAGTTGTGTCCGGCCGGCTCAGGCGCAACGCCCTATACAAGTTTAAAGCTCAGCAGAAATGGAGGGACGTCCGTAAAAGCTGGGGGGCCATCGACGGCCATCTACTTACAGTCATTATTGCGGCGCCGAGTGAGGATGTGGAGATTCTCTCCTGCTCGCCTGGGCTCATGTGGTATCACGCAATATTGTTATGTCATGACTTCAGGAAAGCATCTATGGGCGGATGCAGATCCCGTTATAAGCCCGGGATACTATAGCTCAGCCCTATGGCTAAGCGCGACCACACAGCAGTCGGCAGTCAGTTCTCAGTAGTCCAAGGACGAATGGAACTTTGGCAGCAATTTAGAGCGGTTTGGACATCATGGCATGTCATCAACGGCTAACCAAAATGTGCGCGCGGCCCGTCGGTCCGCAACTAACAAAAGAGCTGGGCAAAATATTAAGGGACAGGATTCATACTCGGATACCTCAAGACACCATTTAAAAAATTCTTGGCAAAGCAGCGCAGGACTGAAAATTTATTTCACAAGAAAATGTCAGGAAGAGGTAAGTTTGCTGGGCTGCTGCGTCGCAGCGTGCGTGTGAGCAGCAGCTGCTGTATTGGAATGTTGCTTCGCACTATTTGTTTACAGCCGCTTCAATCCGCACATTCGGCACTGTGTTGCTGCAGCTAGATAGTTCGCTCTTAATTTGTTGTTGCTGTGATGACCAGCCGGTCAGTTTACCGGCAGTGCGCCTTAACCCCTTGGCCCTAACCCTAGCTTACCCTAAAAAAGTGCACCAATGGCCACGATTTTATGTAGGTCGTGGGAGCAGCGGCGGCTATGGTCCCAGCAGCGGAAGCGGCGGCTATGGTGGTGGTGGCCGCGGCCGCGGCGGCGGCAGCGGCGGCGGCGGCGGTTATGGTGGTGGCCCAAGCGGCAGCCGGGACTATGAGGGCGGCCGCTTCTACGGCGGTGGCGGCGGTGGCAGGGGTAGCGGTGGTGGTGGGCGAGGTGGTGGAGGTAAGATCTATCTTGAATACTGACCTGTGTCTCTGCGTTGATTCCCAACCAGCTACACATTTGCAGGCTTTCACCCGCTATTACTACTGCGGCTGCAGGTCAGCAGGTTGCTGCACTTTCGTCTTCGGAAGTGGCGAGCCGCCTCGGAGGAATCTTCCGTGGACTCCGCATGACGGCGGCTGGCGCTAAGGTCGGAAAGAACCGCCTGCAGTACTACTTATAATAGTGTATGTGATCCAAACAGTTGATGGCCATCATGGCCTTATCATTAGATAGTATCCATGTGATAGGTTATGTTGTCCATCGCTCCGAATGCATGTCAGATGCGTACATACATAATGGACACATATGTGTGTGTGTGTGTAAAACTATGTGTGTGTGTAAAACTACCCATACGAGCCGAAGGCTTAAGGGCAATAATAATGGACATAATGGACACATATGTATACGTAGTGTATACGCAAGCACACATACAGTACATCCACATAAACGTGCTCTCATGCATGCGAGCATCATTTCTTGCTCTGTCTGGTGATGTGTGCCCGTGTCATCAGATTATGTGGTCATTCGTTATCCACTGCGTACCTATAGGTATTTATTAGCTAATACATAAATCAATAAGTAACCTAATAAATTCCCTAATAAGTAAATAAATAGGTAAGACCTAACGCCGACAATTTCTGCGAAACCAAACCTGACGGCTCGTCGTCCGGACGAGGGGAGGAACCCTCCCGGGAGGCCCCTCATTCGCTGCCACATATAATAGCGGTATCGAGACAATTTGTCCTATCCACTAAGGATCAATTCTTTTTGATTTTTACTCCTGCACCGTTAGCACCGTTTTAACACCACCACCACCACCACCACACATATGCACATACATACATACATACATACATACATACATACATACATATCAACTTGCGAGCTGACCAGGAACTAAGTTGATGCGCCGTTGATCCGCTAGATTTGGTTTGATGCTGGTGGTGAGTTGCCGAACCCAACGAATACATTCTGAAGTCGGATGGGGTGACGGATTAGGGTGCCCCTCTAGCAGGGGAGAGCAGGGACTGCCCCGGGAAAGGGGGCCGCTGGCGAAGTTAACCACCCTGTAACAACATACATACAGGTGGCACATATGGAAGCGGGTGATAAGCCAGCGTATGCGACAAAGCCCTTGCACCGCGGTACGGCGGGTACGGCGGTGCAGATCTTGGCCAACTATTTCGCGTTACAACGCCTCAAGCACTTTCCTGAAGCGGTAAGATTAATGAGATTGTAGTACACTTACATACATACATACATACATACATACATACGTTGCATTTTGTATCTTAATTATCTTCTATGCTTGCTGCGCGCCTTGCTTGACAACGCGTAGTGGAGCTAGCTTTAATTTTCATAAAGAGAATGGATATTACTAGCTCCTTCCTGTTGATGTCGCACGATTGTGTGTGTGTGTGTGCGTGTGTGTGTGTGTGTGTGCTGCTGCCGCCTCCTGCTGTTCTTAATAATGCATTATTCTTTCTTACGAACGCCGCGCCGTTGCAGGCTGTTCAACTTCTACGGGCCCAGGCTTGCTCTTGTATTAAAATAATAAATAAACCATGTTCCCGCCCTCGCTGGAAAAAACCGCACGCTGCATGCAGGCTGATCATTACGATGTAACCTTCAAGTCTGCTTCTCATGGTAGGTGTGTGCTTGCATTACGTACCTTGCTGGGCCTGACTTTGGACAGGGTCTGCAGGGTCTGCTGCCCAGCTGCCCCAACGAACAAGACCGCCGAAGACTTCCCCCCCACACACACAGGGAAAAGGGGCGTGAGGGGCGTGAGGGTCCACTGTCCCATCTGCTGCTGCACACACAGCCTGAACCGCCTTAGACCCTGTAAGGGTATGGTACACACAGCGGTAGGTATACAGAGGGGAAAAAGAAGAGGCCCACAGCCTCAAACGCTTCGCCAGGAGACCGTCAGCAGCCAGCAGCCAGCAGCCAGCAGCCAGCATTGAAAGACGCTCTCGCCGAGCTGGCCCTTCCCCCTCAAACCCTGCTGCAGTTCCCCCGTGTACGTACATACATACATACATACATACATAATGCGCATGGCTGCTCTTCGGTTATTTGGTCTATTATGTCTGTACGTATGTACGTATGTATGTTCTCAGAGCGAGAAAAATATATATAGCCGACAGCAGACATACATTTAACTGATTATATAGATTTCCCTTGAGACGCAAACCGCACGAAAGAGCTCTCTTTTGATAATAACTACTTGTTTTAGTTACGAATGAATTCATTGTTGTCCTTTGCTGATTTCCTAATATAAAATATTTTTTCCACATTATATTACATTATAATACATAGCGTGACGAGCACCCTACATACGCGCGTATGAATGCATACGTGCTTATTACCTAGCTGGCATGCGCAGCAGTACACATGATAGTGGCACCCGTCACGCTCCTAAGCAAACAAAACCAAGCAAGTATCGCATTCCTGTACTATATACCACGTACTGCTGCTATGCATGCATATGTAGGCGCCGCCAGCCCCCGCATCCCGCAGCGGCGATCAGCAGCAGCACCGTCACCAGCTGGTCCGGTTGAGGCCGCTGCAGGTACTACAGCTGCTGTAGCGACCACATCCTCCGCTGCAGCCGCCGGCCATGCTGATGAGGCCAACAGGGAGGATCTGCCGCCACGCCTGGCGTTCCGGATCATGAGCCAGCTGGCGAGAGACGAACGTTGGCCTGCAGCAGCTTGGGCATTTGACGGCAGGAAGAATCTGTTTGTGCCGGAGGAGGTGCGGCGGAAGTGACACGTACATACATTTCTCTTGGTTTAATTATTGTTATAAATATATTTCATTAAATTATTCCATTTGAATTTTTTTCAATCTGGAAATATAATTCACAACGTGCGTGCGCGGTTGTTGATGCAAATATAATAACTATTTCCAACGCATGCACCTGCTGCTGCTGTACTGCTGCTGTACTGCTGCTGTACTGCTGATGCATGCAGGCATTCGGGCAGCTGCTTCCGCCGCCGGGAGAACTGCTCGAGTTCAGGGTCGAGCTAAGTCCGGAACAAGCTGCAGGAGGAGGGCGCGTGAAGTCTAAAATCTTCACGGTGAGTCGCGGTCACTTTATGTGATGGTTCCAAGCTTGCTTGGCTGGGGCCATGGGGTCATGTGTAGACGACACCGCGGTGATAATAACATTGCAAAGCAAGCTAGCAGCAACCTGGCGCATGTAAGCATATACATACGCTGTACATGTACCTCGTTTTTGCTTTTATAATACGTTGCATATAAAATATTTTCATTAAACACGTACATATACGTTATGAGCTGTGCGTGGGCGTGGGCGTCTGCGTCACTCGATGTTTATTACATTACGCATGAAGTTCGCGGGCATCTGCTGCTGAAATATAAATGCGGAGATTGTTATATCACGACTTTTTCGGAAAAGAACCGATCGGTTGATACAGATCCCGTAACAAGCCCAGGATGCTACAAAGATGCATGCCCTATGGCAGCCTGGGTGGAAAGCTACGGACCAGTAGCTGACCCTCCCTTAGCAACTGGTACCTGCATAAATACAGCTTACATTTTTAATTAATGAATAAAAATGACATTTTATTATTAATGAATAAATACGACAATACATACGACGTACAACCCAGGTCCTCGTCAAATATGCCGCCACAGTGGAGCTCAGCACACTGCAGGGGTACCTGCGAGGCGAGGTGCTGGCAGCTCCTCGAGACGCCATGCAGGTGCGTGCTGTTGCTGCTGCTGCTACTGCTGCTGCTACTGCTGCTGCTACTGCTGCTGCTGTTGCTGTTGCTACTGCTGCTGGTGGTGCTGGTGCTGGTGCTGGTGCTGGTGCTGGTGCTTGTATGGCCATCTTTAGCTCCTATTCATTCGCTATCATTTTACAAGCTACAAGTTACCAATTCCGCACAAGTTCGGGGTGTCCGTAAAAGCTGGGCAACGTGCCGGGTCTTCCAGGCTTCCGAGAGGAACCTGGCTCGTGCCAGGGGTGGGGCCTCGGTCATAATCATGCACATGTGCCCTTGGGCCTTCGGCTCGTATGGGTAGTCTTACAGGTATGGGGTCACACACACCCAACCATGTAACACACACACACACGTCGCACAATGACGAATCAATGAGTATCACCCAACCTATTTACCCGCCTCCCATCTACCACAGCAATCTCATCATTTGCCGCCAGCAGGTGGTGGATGTGGTGCTTCGGCACCCCTTCAACCTCATGAAGGACTGCCTCATCTGCGGCCGCAGCATGATATTTACGCAAAACAAGCCAACGCCAATAAGCAAGAATATGGAGCTTATTAGTGGTGTGAAGCAGGCAAGCACCTGGGTAGCAGCGGAGGGGCAACAGAACGCGGGGCGGGGCGGAGGGGGGGGGCCTCCAGTGGTCGGGGAAGTGAAGGATGCATATGGGGGCGTGGACGCACGGCAGGTTGCATGGAGGAGTCAAGGCTCCCGAGCGCCTGGCTGGTGGGGGGCCCCGCCGAGGGATGGCGGGGCAGACTTGCCCTACATATCGCTCCGTCGGCGCGCCAGCGTTAGTGTAGTAGCTGGCCACCGCTGAAAAGGCCTCCCGAGATGCTGGTCAAGCGCATCGCACGTATTTATAGTTGATTATGTGTACCGTAGTGTGTATCAGCTATTACGATTAGCCTCTGCTGCAACTGTTTCGTTACTTACCCCAACATACCAGGACACGGCACATATGATCTCTAGACAATGATAAAAAGTAAACAAAACCGTAAGTACGAACGAACCTGGTAACTCAGCTCGTCACCTTTTATGCACACACGCATGCACGCGCGTACACACACGCACACGCACACATGCAGAGCTTCAAGGCGGTCGAGTCGGGGCTGGCGCTGAACCTGGACACAACTTTTGGCGCTTTCCTGGCCCCCGCGAGGCTGGGGGATCTCCTGGGCGAGGCGTGGAGGCGGGGCCCTCGGGAGTTCGTCGCCAGTGCCAAGGGCCTGATTGGAACCAAGGTACACTTGGAGCAGCTCAAGCTGCAGGGTGCTGCAAGGATGTGGAGGAAGTCCGCCGCCGTGCCGGCGAGGTCACTGGCGTCGACCGCTTCCAGGCCTAGGCTTGCCCAGGGCGAGATGACCGTCTTGCTGCATGCAGCCGCTGTTCCCCGGGTTGCTGTGCCCTGGGGCCGTTGTTGACATCATCAGCAACTTTGTTTGGGGAAGGACCTGGCGATTCTGATGGCCAGCGGGCGGGTAGTCTTGGACTATTCTGTTATCGGTTTAGGGCCTTAAGCAATGGCGACGGCTGCTGGAGCGACGTTCCTTGTGCCGGCCATTGCGGTGACAGGGGCCCAAATCCTGTGGCCCAAGGCTTGTGCAAGCTGTTGCACAAAATCCGGTTTGGGGCTGCTAGAAATTTTAGGGGTTATTGTTTTGAGGGGTAATTTTGCCCTGACACTCAACTTTTGAGGGAAGATATGTCCCCCCATGTTTCCTCCTCATTCACTACTTGTGATGGCCGTCGGAAGCTGGAGCCCCGCGGTTGAACAGTAGGAAACGGAACTGGGTGAATGTACTGCTGCTGCTTTCACTAACCTCGAAAACACACATGCGAAACCATGTCCAAACGTTCATCAATTGTTGTTCTAAAACACCCGAAAATTCCAAGTTCTTTTCGCGCCGCCTCCAATTGGCGTCTTGTTATCAATTGATTGCAAACCGTTACCGGTACTACGGTATATTATTTATTGATATACGGGATAATATTAGTGTATTATTGGTATATAGGTGTTGATATACGGTATAGTATTTATTGATGTAGTAAATTATGTTATTATTAATGCATGTATGCACATGCACACAGGTGGAGTTCAAGCTGCCCAACGGGGCCATGCGGCGAAAGGCCATCCGAGGGTTCTCTGAAGCGGGCGCGGATAACACCAAGTTTTGGAATGAGGAGAAGCAGAGGTGAGCGGCGTGGGCGGGCGGGTAGATGGCAGGCGTGGGTGGAAGGGTGGTGGGTGCCACGCGCGTGGTCACATCGCCGGATAAGGAGCATGATGGGCGATAATGATTATGTTAATGATAATAATAATAAATAATAATGGTGCGCATGCCGGGTTGTGTGATGTTTATATGTGTATATACATATAAACATATGTAGTGGGACCAAGGAAGGAAATGATGAGCCAACCACACCAGTCGAGGTACAACATACGCTTCAAGAATTTTTATCCGAGCGGTAGTCATTTTCCCAGCCCGAGAATAGAGGCGGCTAAAATAGAAGTATTCTTGTGTACACGATGTAAGAGAACGTATACATATACATGTGTATACTCTTTAAGAGAACGTATATATATACTCTTTAAGAGAACGTATATATATATACTCTTTAAGAGAACGTATATATATATATATACTCTTTTTACATCGTGTACACAAGAATACTTCTATTTTAGCCGCCTCTATTCTCGGGCTGGGCGCCGCGCCGGACGAAAATGACTACCGCCCGGGTAAAAATTCTTGAAGCGTATGTTGTACCTCGACTGGTGTGGTTGGCTCATCATTTCCTTCCTTGGTCCCACTATGTTCATTCATTCATTCATTCATTCATTCATTCGTTCATTCATTCATTCATTCGTTCGTTCATTCGTTCGTTCGTTCGTTCGTTCATTCGTTCATTCGTTCATTCGTTCATTCGTTCATTCGTTCATTCATTCATTCATTCATTCGTTCGTTCATTCGTTCATTCGTTCGTTCGTTCATTCGTTCATTCATTCATTCATTCATTCATTCATTCATTCATTCGTTCGTTCGTTCGTTCATTCGTTCGTTCGTTCGTTCATTCGTTCGTTCATTCGTTCATTCGTTCGTTCGTTCATTCGTTCATTCGTTCATTCGTTCATTCGTTCATTCATTCATTCATTCATTCGTTCGTTCGTTCGTTCGTTCGTTCATTCGTTCGTTCATTCGTTCATTCGTTCGTTCATTCGTTCATTCATTCATTCATTCATTCGTTCGTTCGTTCATTCGTTCGTTCGTTCGTTCGTTCGTTCATTCGTTCATTCGTTCATTCATTCATTCATTCATTCGTTCATTCGTTCATTCGTTCATTCGTTCATTCGTTCATTCGTTCATTCGTTCATTCGTTCATTCGTTCATTCGTTCGTTCATTCATTCACTCATTCATTCATTCATTCATTCATCCGATGGTTATCATTCTTTCTGCCCAAGCAATAGCTATAAACCAACGAGAACTTATCCTTGAACCTCAAGACCTGAATGACTTCTGTAATGCGGCCATCGTTCAGCATACATGTATGATGTTACAGGGTGGTATAGCTTCACCAGCGGCCCCCTTTCCCGAGGCAATTCCCTGCTCTCCCCTGCGAGAGGGGCACCCTAATCCGTTCACCCCATCCGACTTCAGAATGTATTCGTTGGGTTCAGCAACTCACCACCAGCATCCAACCAAACCTAGCGGATCAACGTCGCCACAACTTAGTTCTTAGTCAGCTCGCAAGTTGATATAATCTCGTCCTGCAACGTCCACAAGATGGGGGCCACCTCCCAATTCAGCACCCCTCGCACACCGAGGGGTCGGCAGGCGGATTAGAACCCGGAACCTCCGGGAGCAGAAGTCAGGCCTTAACTTCTGCCAGCCACCTGCCACCTGTATACATATATGAAATGAAGGGGAAGACGAAGGGGGTTCTTCTACCCATAAATACGTCGGCTAATGTACGGCACAATTGTACCTCATTGTTATCAATAATACACGGGTATATATACCCGTGCGCTACCTAAAGCGCATCACCAGCGCTGGTGCTAGCAGCAGCAGCAGCAGCAGCAGCATGTTGAGAATAGACCAGCAGCGACGTACTTTACACATTCCCCGAGTGCTGAGCGACTGCTGCTGGCCTGCTGCATGTCTGCTGCTGCACGTACATATGTATGTATATACATATGTGTTCGACAGGTCCATGACTGTCGCCGAATATTTCAAAGCGACTGGCCGCACTCTGCGACGACCAGACTGGCCGTGTGTTGATGTCGGAGCCCACAGTAGCAAGGTGGTCTACATACCTCTGGAACAATGCACGTAAGTCTACCTTAGTACATGTCTACCTTAGCTTATAACAATATGTGTGTGTGTTACACCTCGGTTGCGTTACCCAGAGAGATGACTGCTAAATACATAAGAGACGTCTGCATGCGTGCTGCTGCTGGTGATGTGGTGACGACGACGCACTGCTGTGCAGCCAACCATCAGCTAATAGTAGTCCCGCTGCTGTACATAGTAAATGCAGCAATCGCGTGCGTACGGCATATGCATGAATAATGTACGAATAAACCTCGCTCGGCGGCGGTGAAGTCCCATCATTGCATCCTTCCTTCCGTATCCATATCTCCTGCTGCTGCTGCTGCCGCTGGATGTAAATCCAGCATGGAAAATTTTCCATGCAGCAGTAGCAGCAGCACCAGCAGCGGCAGCAGTAGCAGCAGCAGTAGCAGCAGCAGCAGCAGCAGCAGCAGCGGCAGCACAAACAAATCCCGTTCGCGCATCCAGAAGCACACAAAGCAAAACCGCCGTCTGTGTAATCATTTTTTATATAAGTTATATGTAGACAGGGTAAGTTATCGCGTAATAGGTGGATCTATCGTAAAATTAGATCTATATCATATATGGATTTATTAGGACGTGTTCGTAACGGTATTTACGCGTCCGGTAGTTAGGCCAGCTGGAAATAGATGGCCTATAGGGGCTCCTGCATTTTACAGAACGGCATGCAAGGCACATACATACATGCGTACAAGATACACGCGCATACAAAGCACGTCCATGCAGGCTCCTGGGTGGCCAACGTCGCCACCAGCTCGACCGCGCACAGACCGCGGACATGCTTAAGGCGGCCAAGCAGGAGCCGGCGGTCAAGCGGCAAGCCTGCATCGATCAGGTGCGTGCGTGGGTCTGCCTGCCCCTGCCTGGCTGCATGCTATGTCTTGCAAGGTCTTGTCGGTCGATCCCGTCTGTTTTCACACAGTGAAATGATCATCACACAGGGAAATGATAACGGAAATGGAGGAGTAGCTTGCACGCGCACGTGCACGTGCACATGCACATGCACATGCAGCGAACAAGCGAACGGAACATGTAACGGCTGCTAGCTGCTTCCACACACACCCAACAGACATGTGCAGGAGTAATAGAACGCATTAACACGCCACGGATTTTCCCACGCCCATCAGATACCTGCCCACACTGCCTGTTAACAGAGTACACGTCCATATATAGTTAAACACCACACACCCGTAATTCATGTATGTGCATGCATGTATGTACTGCAGGCTGGCAGGGTGGCAAGCGCTTTGCAGGACGCTCGCACGGATCAGGCCTGGGGCATCCGCGCGACCAACGGCATGATGCAGATTCCGGCCCGCGTGTTGCCCCCGCCCATCCTCCAGTACGGCCAGGGCAAGGCGGTTGCTGTGGGGAATACGGGGGCTTGGAACCTGGTGTAAGTGGGGGCTGTGTGCGTGTCCATGTCCTCGTGCGATTGTGGGTGCATCCGTATGGTTGGATAGGTGGCATAGCCTAGGGGGCTTGTGGTTGAGGGGTCATCTGAGAGTCTCTGTGTGCACGCGTGTATGTATGTGTGTGTGCGTGTGTGGTTTGTGTGTGTGAGTGCGTGTGTGTGTGTGTGTATGTGTGTGTGTGCGTGTGTGTGTGTATGTGTGTGTATGTGTGTGTGTGCGTGTGTGTGTGTATGTGCGTGTGTGCGTGCGTGTGTATGTGTGCGTGTGTGTGTCAAGCGAGAGTGAAGTGAAGAAGAGGATGGGTAGATGGTATTCGAGTCGTGCAACTACTGGCAGCAGCGTCCCGTTTTGCCATTTATTAATGGATGGGTTTAAGCCTATAGCCTATGAGACATTGGGTTACTGGCCAGGCCAGCAATGGCCCTGGCCATATGCATACTCGTTATGGGTGGTGCCTGGCCTGTGCGTTCACGAAAAACCATGTTTGGCCGTTGCTGTTGTTACATACATACATATGTACGCAACATATGCATCTATGTACGTTTTGTAGTACATGTCGATTGACTGAGTGAAGCTATATAGAGCCTCTCTCGACAAGGAAAGAATGCAAGCTTGCAAGCGAAGTGCTGTATGTATGTTGTTACAGGGTGGTCAACTTCGCCAGCGGCCCCCTTTCCCGGGGCAGTCCCTGCTCTCCCCTGCTAGAGGGGCACCCTAATCCGTCACCCCATCCGACTTCAGAATGTATTCGTTGGGTTCGGCAACTCACCACCAGCATCCAACCAAATCTAGCGGATCAACGGCGCATCAACTTAGTTCCTGGTCAGCTCGCAAGTTGATATTATCACGTCCTACACCGTCCATAAGATGGGGGGCCACCTCCCATTTCATCACTCCTCAAACACCCGAGGAGCCGGCAGGCGGATTTGAACCCGGGTCGACTGGGTCGACTGGGAGCAGAAGTCAGGCCTTAACCTCTGCCAGCCGCCTGCCATATGCTGTATGTATGTATGTACACAGCACCATCGTCAGCACTCTTAACATGGATGCGTTTTTGGACATGAATTGATTGTTTGCTTGCATGTTGTCCAATGATCACTGCTAATATGTAAATGCAGTATGCATATACACCGGCTGATTGTGTTTGGATGTATGTGTGCGCGCTGTGTGTGCCGGGGCTGGGGCCGGGGCCGGGGCCGGGGCCGGGGCTTGGGCCGGGGCTTGGGTTGGGGTTGCAGGGACACTCCGTTTGCAGAGCCCGGCAAGATCCTCTCCTGGGGCGTTGCTGTGCTGATCTCGCAGGTGAGCAAAATATGTAGTAATATGTATGTATACATGTAGCATACATAGTTAGGTGGTATGTACGTATACCTATACATATACAGTCGTTACTACAGATACAAACGTACATACGTCACCAATACATCCACACACCGTATGCTTTGTTGTCCTGATGGTGCTCGGTGGTGGTGGTAGTGGTGGTTGCGCCTACACCGCGCTACACAGCAACACAATTGCTGACCAACCTCGGTCGCGCTTCAAGATCGTCACCTCACCACCAACATTATAGACAAAACAGGACCCACGTGCACTGCAGTAGTCTGGTGGTTTCTGTGTGTGTTCCATCGGTTCGCGCCTCGGTGCGCCCCTCCTGTGCACACGGCTTCCCTTGCTTTTCTGCTTTTTTGCTTTTCTTTACGAAATGTTTTTCTTTCGGCTAGGTAAGAAAGTCATTTCGCTCTGTCGCCTTCCCTTCTTTGGTCTCGTTTCGCAATCACCTAGCTGTGGCCACGTCGCCGCACCCCATGACTACTATCCAAATCATTACGGGCCAGTAAACTAAAAAAATATTCCTGATGCAGTTTCGGTTTAATCATGGAATATCCGCCTTATCTACCTACGGTATCTGCTGCAACCGTCAGTGGTTAGTCGTACCCTCGCGTGCAACCCACTCGACTCTCCGCCGAACTCCCTGTGTGTTTCCGTACTGACACTTCCGTACAGCTCGGTGAGTTCGGGGGCGCTGGTAACATAATCGCATTCGTCGACAAGCTTGCGGACGTGATGAGAGAGCGTGGAATGACGCTGGTGAGTACATTATGCATGCAAAGAGTATTGTACGGCATTGTACGGCATTATATGGCATTGTACGGCTCCGAAGGCTGTACCTAGTGCTAGCTAGCTAACTCGCCAGGCAGGCAGGCAGGCAGGCAGGCAGGCAGGCAGGCAGGCAGGTAGGTAGGTAGGTAGGTAGGTAGGTAGGTAGGTACCGTCTTGACTGTTTGGCGGCGTCGCCATGTACACATGCGCACATGCATGTGCATGCTTTGCACCGTCCGTCATGTTCGTCTTTCTTGTCATTCTTTTGCTGTCTCTTGCTTTGCTAATCAGTAGTATCACAACACTGGGCGTGTCTTTTTATTAGGTGCATACCTTGCTTGTGCTTCGGGTTGTACCATGCAATACACGTTTCGTATCTGCTGCTGTATGTATGCCTGTATGTATGCCTGTATGACTTAGATTATACTGTGGGCCGCGAGAGCCGGGGGCCAAAGCCGAAACACAGCGCAAGGGTCGGGAGCACACAGCACAAGTCGGTTAGTCTTGTGTGCTCCCGACCCCGACTCAGACTGCCAACACACTCCGCAGCCACTCCGCAGCCCCTCCATCCGGGGATGGCGCTGCAGCGGAAACACCACGACGTGCTCTCAGGTCCCGCTAGAGCCAGTCCACAAGTCTCAGCTAGGGCAAAGGCACAAGCTCTCTGGAACATCCCCCCAAAAACACAACCAGCGACACAGGGAAGAAAAACCCGACGGCTAGGGTAGCCCAGGCAGGGGAGGGCTCCTGATACACCTAACAAGCCAAAAAGGAAAAACCTCCAAGAAAGCAATGCGTAGAGAGCTCGAACCACAAGACGTCTTCCAGCCACCTCACGGCAACTGTCCTCCTCTACCTCTCCCTTGCTGGGCTGGTCCAGGGAAGAAGTAACCAACCAAAGAAAAGGGAACACGCACAAGCCCGATCACCGCTGCAGGTGCCCGGCACAGACCAGCGCGACCACAAGGGGGACAACGTAGCCACGACACACAGCTCCTAGGCCCTCCAGAATACCGCAGGGGGAGGATAGTAGCCCGCGCGGCGCCTCCCCCTTACCGTCACTAAACCGGAACAGCTGGTCCTCCAGAACCTACTCACCCTGCCTCGTACTGCACCGCTCCCACTCTCGTCCCTCGCCAAGCAACCCTGTATGTATGCCTGTATGTATGCCTGTATGCATCCATACATAAATCCATACATGCATGTTGCTGTGTATTACAACAATTTAGCAGTACGTACACACCGTACAGTGCCTACCGGTTGTTGTACGTTGGGTTCCACAGCCTCGTGACCGTCCGCCAGTGGAGTACATCCAGAGCTCCGAAACCTGGACAAACCGGGAGGGGGCTAGTCGGGGGATCGAGGCGACAATGCGCGCCGCCTTTGAGCGCGGCAAGGCGCAGTACGGCCCTCAGCCACAGCTGCTACTGGTGATCATGGCGGAGAAGGTATTGTTATCATTATTGGTGCATCTCGGCGTCGTGCATCTGCTGGGCCTCTATATGTGTGTCTGACGTCCGTCCGTAGGGTGTGTATAGGGGGGCGGCCTCCTCATCCGGGGTAATGCGGACTTTGGCGTGATGCATGAGGGATGATATAGACCTGTTTTTTTATAGACGAAGAGGGGCGGGGGCGGGTGGTCAGCATGGTCACGTTGTGTTTCCGGTGCTTGGGTGCGTGTGTAGTGGCTGGCTGGCTGGCTGGCTGGCTGGCTGGCTGGCTGGCTGGTTGTTTTATTTCTGGCGTGCGTGAGGCCACGTTCCTGGCGTGCGGCGGCTAGCTAGGACTCGCTCGTCGCATCCGGCATCCGGGAATAAATGCAAAGTATGTCTGCCTGTATGTCTGCCTGTATGTCTGCCTGTATGTATGTATGTATGTATGTATTTGTATCTCTCCACACTTCAGCCAAATAGAGTCGAATGCAAACAAGCAAATAAAATAAAACATGTATGTGTGTACCTATATTGAATTCTGCCAGCAGCCAGCCAGCCGCTGCAATGGTCACATCGCGCGCTACCTGCACCAATGTATGGCTAGGCATCCTAGCCAACCTAGCTAGGCATCATCATGACGCTAGGCATCATCATGACGCTCCCTTCTGATGTGCGCTGCATGTACATACATACATACATACATACCAGCCGTCTTGGTAGAGCGGTATTGGGGGGGCGCCGAGCTGGCTACCCTCCCCCCCTGTGGTTTCCGGAGGCTTGATCGCCCTGCGTTGCCGCAGGGTCTTCCCGTTTGAGTACTTTTCAATTTAGACCCAGTGCTGTGGAAGGGCGCGGACTTGTGCGGTGTTACCCCCTCGACGGGGGCTATCTCCCCTGGACTAGCCCAGGGAGGGAGAGGCGGAGGAG
Source organism: Volvox carteri f. nagariensis (assembly GCF_000143455.1). Lineage (NCBI taxonomy): Eukaryota > Viridiplantae > Chlorophyta > Chlorophyceae > Chlamydomonadales > Volvocaceae > Volvox > Volvox carteri. The sequence goes on along the minus strand of NW_003307570.1, from coordinate 508,704 downwards.
GGTAGTAGTCTCAGGAGGCTGTTTGGCGTCTTGTGGTGTGAGCTCTTTGCGCTCTTTTTTGCGTGAGGATTTTTGAGCTTGGTGACCTCCCCAGCCCGGGAAGACTCGTCGGGCTCCCGGTCGCCCAAGTCCTGGTAGCGAGCTCTCTGAGATGCTCGGTTCGTTCGGTCGGCAGGAAGAGCCCCCCAGTTGCGACTTCGTTTATGTTAGGAGACCAACGGGCATAGATCCCGTCTAGTTGGAGCGCCAAACAAGCGCTGTTGCGTGCCGGCCGTCGTTTCCCGTGCGGCCTGACCCGGGGGCGGAGTGCATGAGACTAACCAGCCGTATGCACCCGCCCCCCGCGCTGTGCTTCGGCCCTGGGCCCCCGGCTTTTCAGCCCACAGTGTAATCAACGTCATACATACATACATACATACATACATACATACATACATACATACATACATACATACATACATACATACATACATACATACATACATACATGTATGCATGCGTGCGTGTATACATGTATGTTTGTCCACACGCACACGTGCGCATGGTTCACCAGAGTGAGGAATACCGGGAGATCAAACGAGTCTCCGATGTGGAGCTCGGGGTCCCCTCCCAGGTGGTGGTGGCGCGGCAGGTGCGTGGGGGGGGTGCGGGGGGGGTGCGTGGGGGGGGTGCCTGCCGAGGTTGTTGAGGTGCGGGTGTGGATGATTGCGGGTGGGATATATAGTTACCAGATATTGATGCGGGGGATGTCCGTCAAAGCCTGATTAGGGGCCATGGACTATATATAGGAAGTTTGAATCCGCCGTACAACCGAAGGCGGTTTCTTGGTCCTGCAGCCTAGACCCCGCCTCATCCAGTTACCCGACATCATTAAGAGACAGGCCAACCATCGCCACCTACTCTGCATGGTGGTCTAAGTTTACCAATTAGACCTCGACATCACATCACACCTTAGTGGCAATCCGTAATCCTCATACTACCATTCAATCTCGGCGATACGCGCAGGGATCGAATTCAGGACCAATATCTGCTAAATGCAGTGATGTCACCAGACCAGGTATCTGTAGAGAGAGAATACACATATATATTATAGTAACTTTCTTCTTACCCAAACCAAACCAAACCTAACCCACCCACCAACCAACAAACAAACAATCTCCCCACACACACATTACACACAAACACACACAGGCGAAGATTGGCCCTCGGGGGGCGGGCCACCAGTACCTCAATAACGTGGTAATGAAGATTAATCTGAAGGTCAATGGCGTGAATGTAACACTGGCCGGCGAATTAAAGTACGTGTCAGTGATGACGTCATAATAATATGCTTACTACCTGCACATGCACGTCAGCCGCCCGCTATTCTCGATGCCTAGAAGTCCAATCATGATCAATAACCCGCGGGTGCATAGCTGCGACTGCACTGCGGCCGCAATGCACTCTTGGGAGGTTTGCCCGCTACTATCCCCTCCATGGGCGGAAGTCATATGATATGCATCCTGCTATTAGCATATGATGCATCCATGTGATCCATGCTGCTATTCGCATATGTATATGCGTGTATGCGCACTCCCATTTGCATGCATGCCTTGATGATAATATCACGCACGCGCATACAGCATACACGAGCATGCTTGTACACTTAGATTTGAATGTTTGATGCACCAAACCGCACCCAACGAACGATCTCCTATGCCGTGCATGGGATATTTAAGCCATGTGGCCACCACACGGCGCCTGGACGATCCCATGCATCGAACACATATACCATAGTTCAAGCAACTTTCTACCATGAACTCTCTTGCATACATACCTTTGTTCCCGTTGCATCAACCGCCCTCCAACTACCTGCTCCTCGACATACATACATCTTTGCATACATGACATACAGACATACATACAGACATGCACACAAACAAAATGTATTATTTAATAAAACGTGTGTGTGTATGCATGCGCACATGCGCACACGCACACGCAGGTACCTACCGGTGCTGGGGGGCAGCGGGGCGGGGCCTTTCATGATCCTGGGAACGGACGTCTCTCACCCAACGGGATTGGGGCCCCGCCTCGAGGCGACAGCACCTTCCATTGCGGCGGTTGTGGGGTCTACGGACAAGACCTTGGGGCGCTGGGCCACCCGCGTTATGGTTCAGGCCGCCCGGCAGGAGGTCATCTCCGGGCTGGATGTGGCGGTTGCGGAGATCATACAGGAGTTCATGGACCTGAACAGGTGAGGTTGTTGGTTCGGTTGGTTCGGTTGGTGGATTTGGGTGATAATCTGGCTGCTGCTGGCTGCCGCTACTAGCTGATGATGATGATGATGATTGCATGCAGATGATGAACGGGGCTGCGCGCGGCGGCATCCTTATGCGTATGTATGTTGGTGTGTTGCTTGTGCACCACATGCACGCACATTTACACAGCGGCTGTGCAGCCGCTTGTTGTTATGTGGCTAGCTACATATGTATGTATGTATGTCCTCTTCGCAATGTGAGTGCTGTGTATACATACATTGCTCCCGACCCTTGCGCTGTGTTTCGGCTTCGGCCCCCGGCTCTCGCGGCCCACAGTGTAATCTAAGTCATACATGGCGTGTTGAGTAGTTAAGTAGGGATATATGTACATCCCAGATATATCTGAATGTACGGATATGCGTACACAGCTACACAGCTAGATAGATGATAGATGGCTGTCTAATGCTGGCCATGTATGCACTCGATACATGGTGGGTAGCAAGCTGCCGCAGGTACATGGCATCCTTCTTCGCTCCGGCCCTTCCATCCGTCTGCACATGTATGCATGTATGTATGTACTACTACTTGATAATAATGACGATGATAATAATAACAATAACAGCAACCTGTCTGCTGCTGCTGCCTCTCATTTTATTGCTCCCCATTTCCCCTCAGGGGCCACAAGCCCCAGCGCCTGCTTATGTATCGAGATGGCGTTAGCGAGGGCCAATTCGACCAAATCCTGTCGGAAGAATTCCTCGCGATACGCAAGGTGGGTGCGTGGCTGGGTGCGTGGCACCTCTGCAGTTGCGAACCATGTGTCGTGTACACAAAAACCCATGCATGTGCGTGCCACCATATGGCAAAACCCCCCACATGCCCCCCAGTACTGGCCAGGGAGCGAACCGGCCCCGCCGCGCCGCCGTCCTGACGCCACGCATAGCATGGATGCACCCCCTCCTTCTGCTGGCTGTTGTATGTGTACATAAAATACACAAACATAACGGTGCACATGCAGGCCTGCTTACGAGTGGAGCGGGGCTACCAGCCCCTCATCACGTTTGTGGTGGTGCAGAAGAACCACAACACCCGACTCTTCCCAGCGGACCGAAATGGCCCCGGGGCGGATCTCAAGTATGTGGTTGATCGATGCACGTGATGATGAGCGCACGAGGAAAAACAGCAGTTTACATTGGATGGATGGCCAAAGTGCAATGTCGAATGCCTAGTGAGGTAGAAGTTAGGAATGCAGTAATAACAACAGTAATAATCAAAAATAAAATAATAATACTAGTAATAATAAAATAAATAAATAAATATTAATAAATATTAATAAATATTAATAAATATTAAATAATAAATAATGATGAAGGATGATATGAGGACGGTAATATTAAGAGGGATTTCCTTGTTACAGAGGTATTAATATTTGTTTTGCTAGCTAGTAATAAAGACTAATAATAAATAACGTGACGGTCCACGCATACAATCTGCGGTCCTTAGCTAGCCGCATTCCCTACCTCCACTCCTCGATTCGCCTACCTACCTACCTACCTACCTACCTACCTACCTACCTACCTACCTACCAACCTCGAGTTCGCTTATCCTCTGATCGACTAAACCTCGGCTGATTATCACCACGCACCCTCTTTAAACCGGAGCAAAGCTAATTACGCACATTCACGCAGAGGCAACGTGGCTCCGGGTGTGGTTGTGGACGAGGGCATTGTGGCGCCCGCCGGCTATGATTTCTACCTCAACAGCCACGCCGGCCTGCAGGTGCACACCCCTACTTGCTATTACCCGCACCTACCTACCCAACCACCTACTAACACTGCATCTACCTACCTACCGCAACACACAAATACCTACCACTGCACAACTACCTACCCAACTACCAATTACCTACCTACCTATCTATACGTACATAACTACCTACCAGGCTGGCGGGCTAGGCGGCTTAAAGCTGAACCATCAAGCCGCCGAGCCGCTGAGCTGCCGAGCCGCCTTCTTACCTAAACCTAAACCTAAACCTACCTAGCTAAACCTACCTAGCTAAACCTACCTAGCTAAACCTACGCACCTACCTACCCAAAATTCTCCTGCGTACAGGGAACAAATAAGCCTGCCCACTACCACGTCCTCGTTGACGAAATCGGCTTCGGGGCTGACGGCATCCAGCTACTCACGTACTGGATGTGCTACTTGTTCCAGCGAGCCACCAGGTAGGCGGGCACACGAACGGTGGGCCTCTTCGCCCGCCTTGTAAACGCCTTTTTAACTCACAGCTGCCCACCGGGCTAGAATTGTACTAATACATTTTAAAAAAACCCTCTCCACCCTGCTGCATGACGACCCCGTGGTTCTACCGTGGCCGTTCTCTTCCCCTAAAGGGGAAGAGCTCATCCCCCCCCTGAACAAAGATATGTGCGCTTGCATGGAATGCTGTATGCATTTTTCAGTTTGTGAACACCCCTGCATTCTTTCCTTTACCGTTACCATGCTGTGCTCGTCATGCTGTGCTAATCGTGTACTTGTATGTACGTACGGGATTGCACCTTTCGCTTTAATAAAGCCGTGTATGTACGAAACGAAACTCCTTCCCCCCCCCAGGTCAGTTAGCTACTGCCCGCCGGCTTACTACGCCGACCGCGCGGCGTTCCGTGGGCGCACCCTCCTGGTGGGGCGTTCTACTATAGTTCTAGAACGTTCTGATGGCGTCCGGCGGAGGGCGGGTCCACGGGGGGTCCCGGGAGGGGGAGGTGCAGTAGCTCCTGTCTGGGGCCCTGTGGGGGAGATGGCTGTAGCGGGGGGTTGCCGCGGCCTTCAGGCGCCGCCATCGGGCCGTGTGTGGTGGTGTGGAGTTGGGCTGTTTTTCGGGATGACGTGAAATAGGTCGTTCAGGGGATGTACGAGGGGCAGCGGTAGGGTCCATGACTTCTGGGTGCCCCTGGTGAGGATGAACAGCACAGCGGGTTGTCGGGTAGTCAGGTCATGGACAGAGCGTACATCTTCACTAATCTATATGTAAAGATAAATGCATAAGCTGGGTTTTCGACATCCACTCGCCTTATCTTATCCCTATTATGCTTTCTCTCTGTACATTCATTCATTCATCCATCCATCCATCCATCCATCCATCCATCCATCCATCCATCCATCCATCCATCCATCCATCCATCCATCCATCCATCCATCCATCCATCCATCCATCCATCCATCCATCCATCCATCCATCCATCCATCCATCCATCCATCCATCCATCCATCCATCCATCCATCCATCCATCCATCCATCCATCCATCCATCCATCCATCCATCCATCCATCCATCCATCCATCCATCCATCCATCCATCCATCCATCCATCCATCCATCCACATGTGCCCTCAGGCCGCAAGCTCTTCGGAGAGCGGTTCGGATATGGGGTCGGTACGGAGTGGAGGCGGTCGTGGCCGCGGCGGAGGTCCTGGGGTTGGTGGTGCTTCCATCGCAGCCGCAGGGGCGGGCGCCGGCCCAGGCGGCAGTGGTGGCGGACCGTCGGCGAATGTCCGGCTGCAGCAGCAGCAGCAGTTCGTACAGGTGCATAGTTCACTACTGCGAAATTCCGGAATGTACTATATGTAGTTGTACGTACCGTACATAGCCTACGTTGTATAACACTCCTGTCGTACATGGAAACGCGCCAAATCTTTCTCTACCTGCTGTGCTGTATGTGGCGATGTACTGGCTGCTGCACTCATCCGTGTGCCAGCAGGTGCATGGTATGTGGTATGTTTGTGGCTACTAGATGGCGGGCGATATTCAAACGTATACAACTATAGACACAATATTTTATGTAAATATATCTCATAATATAAGCTCGTGCTGGTAATTGGGTTGGTTGAGTACATGACGATGGGGTAATGATGTAATGATTGCGTGTGCAGTGTTTTCCCGCCCTCTCCAGTGATGGGGGTACGATGCGGGACACGGAGGGACACTACTGGTTGCCGGTTTTCTCTCATGTCTCTCTTGGCTCCTGTTGCTCTTCGTTGCGTTCTTGTTGACGGCGTCCTTGAATCTCGGTCTTTAACAACGATGGACGGGGGATAGATACTTCCCCGTGTATGCTGACGTGTATGCTGATGCACGACTTGTCGATCGGATACCGGGCATTTGTGTGGGAGTCGTGTGCAGCAGAGGTTGGTATCCGTCTTCAGCACGGTTTTCCGCTCAATACAAATCCTACTTCTGTGCCTAGCTACATGTCCACCCACTGCTCGACCAACCAACCAACAGCAATTACAATATATCCAACGGATCATCCGATAATTGATAATTGACCGTATGGCACTTCAAGCCCTCGCCCGTACATACAGCAAGATAGGTAGGGCTGCCCTGCACGCCTAAACAGGCGGTATGTCATGTCCATTTTTTTAGCGTCACGTTCATCTTACCGCCTTTTCTTGACGTATCTGTATGAGTATCTGTGTGAAGATGCGTATTACGTGTGTTGTTTATTGGCGTCAGTTTTGTAAGGTTTTGGTAGTTGTCGTCGCCTTACCTTCGCTTCGCTGATCGTTTCGAGATCGAAGTGCAAAGACAGATTTGTTTACGTACGTTGAGTTGTTCTGATTGCAGATTACTCCTTCTCTGTTTGAGCGTTTGTTACATTGAGGAAATGCGCTTGACTATTTTGCCATTGGTTGGGCTAGGTGGGCTAGGTGGGCTAGGTGGGCTAGGTAGGCCAGGGTAGGCTAGGTAGCCTACCTATAGGTCACGCCAGCTGTGTTATGCACAGCCGCTCCACCAATCGGCAAGTTAGAGCCATTTTAAATCTTTGTTCAGACTTGTTTACGTATTCCGACACTGCGTCACCTGATACTGCTCGCCTAATCAGCAGGCCAAAAATACAAATCACCGCTTTCTCAGGCTTGGTCACGCCAGCCTCCGTAATACTTTTACATCACACAACTTAACTTGCCTGATCGGCAGGTTCGAGTTCTGCTCTGGGAGTATCGAGCAATTTTCTCAGTACGTACCATCCTAAGCGTGCTCAAGCTATCCCAAGCGTACACACGCAGTGTCTTTATTAACAAGCCTTAGTCGGCCCTGCAGTGCAGGCTATCACACGGTAGACCACCCGAGGAGCGCGGCGGCCTCGCGCAACCGTATTGCACATTAGGTACATTATCGCGGTCCAGTTAGACACGGACCTCGAACAGCTTCTGCGGCCGATTCATAACATCACTGTCAACACGCCAGCGGGCGCTATACTAAAGGCGAAGCCTCCCGCGCCGCGCGTTCGCGCTCCGATAACGGTTTAGCCGTACAGGTGGCGTCTGTCGTGACTAGGTTAGCTGGCACCAAGGTTGGGTTTGCAGCTGTACCGACCACTATTAGGGTACAATCCGGGAGCGGGAGAAGTGGGCGCGTCTGTTTGGAGAGCGTCGTCTTCGGAATCGCTGTCCCTAGAAAAAATAGGGTTAATGTAGGTGCGGGGTAGGCCCCCCACCTACATTAACCCTATGTTTTCTAGGGACAGCGGTTCCGAAGACGACGCCATGCAGAGCCTGTATCCTACCGCCGAACCGTTTTAACACAGAGGGCTAGAGGATTTTCTCACAAAGCTTTTTTAGTAAGGGGTTGCCTATCCGTTAGTCGTACTTCCCGGTCGTACCACTCCTTTCGAGGCTTGGTGCAACTCCCATAAAGAACCTCCTTGTCGAAGCCGCAGCGCACTTCCAAGTAGATGGACCAGGTGCTGCAGCCGGAGCAAACGTCGTCTCTCCTCGGCAACTGTATACATGAGTACTACGCTCACCTCTTCTTCGTCCCCTGGACGGAAACGAAGAAGAGACTTTGGGGATGAAAGGGGAAAACTTCGCTTCGGCGCGCACGGAAAGTGATTTGGCGCGCTTCGAAAGTCCACAGCAAAAAAGCTCTTCCTCCTGTCGTTTTCAAAGACATGCTGCTAGCGTTTGAGAAGAAGCTGGACGGCAGGGTGAGCAAGCACCAGGTGGTGGTGCAGCGCTTCCTTCATGATGGCTTGCACTCCACATTGAAACAGCACCTAGAGCTGCAGCACATAACCGTCGAGCATACAAAGTGGTACGAGCGCCTAGAGCAGAAAACGGCACGCGAAGCAGATGTTGTCGGTGTTGGAGCAATCTCCCACTGGGTGACCGAGTCGTTCATCCCGCATAAAGGCCCGTTTCCGCTGAAGGGTACAGTACCTGAGCCGCACGTTACGGAGAAGCAAACCTTCTATTGCGAGAAGCATAGAATTAATACAACCCACAATACGTACGGCTCAATGCCGAGTTTTGGAGGCGGCGAAGGCCAGGGAGGGAAGAGCTAGCGCTCGGAGTGCGGGTGGAGGCGGGGAAAAGAAGCCCTCGATGGTGTATTGCCCTGATACGGAATTAGTGATTTAAATCGTTGTTTAAATACTGATCCGGGGCTCCGGAACCCTTAGGATCTCTGTCAAGATTGGTGAGCGAAATACTGCAATGTAAGCCGCGCGTTAAGGTGATGGTGGACATGATGGTACAGTTCATGTACGGCAGGTGTAGTGGTACGATGGAAGGCTGGATAGATGGGTACGCAATCGGTGTACGACATGTTTTACATCTCGCACATGGCGAACGCATCTGAACAGTTCTGCACGCACGCGCACACATCCACACGCAACCGCATGATGTATGCACATGCATCCGCAGGCATGTGCACGCTTCTGGTGGATTTGGTGCACTTCCTAGCCCAGCCTTGCACTGCAATGGAGCGGCTTGCAACTCTAATTCAGTGTTTCTTAATTGCACCCACCATCGTAATAAGAGTCTCTGATCTTTCTCATCTTGGAGCAATACTGACAACACTGCGCAATGTGCGAACCTTTCCTCATATCCTCAAATCAGGCATAGTACTTCGGACATCCGTTTCGCCCCCTCCCCACCTTCCCCCCTTCCCCCGGCACAATCCTCCTCCTCCTTGTTTCGCTGTTTAACCAGGAACCGCTCCGAGACCACCGCAGATATTTCCTTCTCATCATGCACTGTGGGTATCTTGCACTGTCGCACTGAGCCGCTTGAATGCCGTATAACGCAGTTCTGCCCCCTTTGAACAAACACATCAACGACGCAGATTTGATGCTCACTCTTGGCGAGGCCGCCCGCGCGCGGCAATGCAACCAACCAGTCACGCTACCCCCTCACTATTATACGACAAGACTACGGACGGAGCAACACCGTACTTTCCCCTAACCCCCCTCAGGCGGCAAAACAGTGCGCAAACGCAAGTCCTATCTCCCAAGTCCTATCCCGTTCACCGACTTGATGAATTTTCGTTCACGGCATGATCGCGTAATAATGCATTTTATTTGCAGCACCCCTTTCATCTATGAGACAGGAGAGAAGCCAGGTCCTCTTCAACATCCCTACCAGCACCATCAACACCTAAAACTGCGGCACGGCACGGACAAACCGCCGCAACACCTTCCAACCTCCATTCATCCCCTAATCTTCTTACTTTTTAATAATCTCCGCGATCCTGTGTGCCAAACGTCGCCCCCTTCCCTCCTCCATGTACACAGCACGCCGCACGCAACATTCGCTATTCTCCAAATCCGTGTGCACTTCCCACCCGCCTCCACCACCAGTGCTCCCCGCCTCAATAGCCGCTCTTTTTATCAGACACGTTGGCGAGAGGTTGCCCCGCCACGAAGCGGCCCATGTTCTCCACAAAGAAAGCCAGGCTCTCAAACTTCCGGTTAGCAGGGAGCGGCGGCGGCGGCGGCGGTGAATGGAGGGTAATGGAGACGTGAACCGAGGATGGGAATTCATTCCCATGCGGAAGGGCTAACAATAGGAATGAATGAAAAGCAGCGGAAGCAGGCATAGAGCAAAGGCGGCTGGGAAATCAGTAAGGCAAGAAAGGTTAGTGCCGTTCACAGCGGCAGGGCAGTGTTGGTGCCGATCATCACTGGCATGAGCCAAGCCCACCCACCTACCCCAAGACCACGGGACGGGGCGGGAAACCCGGGGGGGGCTGGGGTTTGGCGGTTTCTGTCAACTTACCTTTGTGCTGTCAACACACGGCTGAGCGCATTTACCTTCCGCCCAGCCCACCCCAGCCCAGCCCAGCCCAGCTAGCCCATTTCCCCCCCCCCCACCTGAAACTCCTTGGTGCGGTCTGCACAGTGCGGCGACATGAGCACGTTGTCCAGCTTCCACAGGGGGCTGTCCGGGGGGAGCGGCTCCGTGTCAAACACGTCCAGGGCGGCGCCCCGGATGCGACCCCCCTGGAGAGCTGTATGTGTGTTGGCGGGAAGAGAGAGGTAAGGCGGGTGGGGAAGGGTATGTGGGGGATGCGGGAATGAGGGTAGGCGGGCGGGTCATGTGCGTACACTCACATATACACCCACACAAGCTTGTTTGTGTCTTATAAGCTGAGCCGCAAAACTCACTGCTGCTGATGCCACACGAGCAACTCAACACTGTGGAAAGTCCATGTCCATGTCCAAGTCCAAGACCACGTCCTGCCACGAAGCTCCCCCCCAAACCCCCCGAGACCACCCACCACCAAGCCATCCCGGTTCGCTCCCGCAACCCCCTCGTGCAGAGCCCTCCCCCTCACAGCCCTCACCTTCAACCAGCGCCGCCTCATCCACGCACTTGCCCCGCCCCACGTTGATGAACACTGCGTGCGGCCTCATGGCGGCAATGGCCGCTGCGTCCACCATCCGGTGTGTCCCGGGGGTGTACGGCGTGGCCATCACCACGTAGTCACTGACCGACATGAGGGCCTGGAGCTGGTCCGGAGGGAAAACCTTATCCTGGGGGCGGGGGATGCGGGGTGGAGGGGTGCGGGGTGGAGGGGTGCGGGGTGGAGGGGTGCGGGGTGGAGGGGTGCGGGGTTGTTGAGGGGGGGAGGTGGAGGAATACGAGGATTGGGGAAGAGAGATCTCACAAGGGGTGTCCCTACCCCACCCAACCCTCACCCTCAACCTCAACCTCACCCCACCCCACGACTGCAACACTGCCCAATAAAAGAACGTGACTAAATTGTAGTATAAACAAACCCCATCCAACCCTCACCCTCTCCCTCACCCCACCCCACAACTGCAACACTGCCCAATAAAATAACGTGACTATTTTGTAGTAAACACAAACCCAACCGCACCCTCACCCTCTCCCTCACCCTACCCCACCCCACCCCACTCCACCCGTCCGCGGTGTATCTCACCACCACTCCAGCTGCCTGCTCCTCCGCGGACAGCTCCACCCGCCGCCGCAGCGCCACAACCCGCATGCGGAAGGCCTTGGCCAGCCGGCCACACGCCTGGCCGATGTCGCCGTACCTGAGCGTACACACGTCAGGGGTCGAGTGCATGTGCCGTACACCGTACGTGGGACGAGCCCGGGGAGAGGCAGGGGGCGGTAGAGAGGGAGCGGGCTCGGGCTAACCAGTCGTGGGCAAATACGTGCATGCACAGGACACGTTCCTGCGCCCTCGTGGCGGCCGTGACGGCCTCACAGAGGGCGAGGAAGGAGCTGCTGACATCATTACAGTCTGATGCGGCACACGATGCGGCATATCGATGTGTGCCGTCATGGCGCCAGGTCCTCAGGTGAGGCAGTTTGGTGGGTGGGATGGATTGCGTGCTGGCTGACAAGCGCTTATGAGTAAACGCTTTATGAAACTCAGGGCTGGTAGTGGTGGTGGTGGTAGTGGTGGTGGTAGTGGTGGTGGTAGTGGTGGTGGTAGTGGTGGTGGTGGTGGTGGTGGTGGTAGTGGTGGTGGTAGTGGTGGTGGTAGTGGTGGTGGTAGTGGTGGTGGTAGTGGTAGTGGTGGTGGGTGGTATTATGACCTGTGAATCCCTACTGCGAATCCCGAATCCCGCGACAAGTGCATGCCAAGCAAATGTGCTGCATACCCGATGATGCCCATCGTCTTGCCGCGCAGCTCCTCTACCTCGTACGGGTCCCATTGGACGGCAGCCTGTGTGGATGTCCGTACACATGTGGTGCCGTACGGAGACAGGATGCCGGAAACGGACGGACTATGTAGGTCCACTATAACAGCGATGGCGGCAGCGGTCATGAAGAGGGACAAAGGAGCGCGACGGGACTCCCCGGCGGGCCGCGTATGCCGGGGATCATACACATGGCCTGCCCCCCCAACACAACCCCGAGGACTGCCCACCGACCCACCGACCCACCGACCCACCGACCCAAATCAGAGCTACCACACAATCCGATGGGAGCGGAGACGTACGCCATTCCGCTGTGACCTTCATCCCTCAGAGCTTGATTTCCCTTTTGCCCCCTTCTGGCTTCCTAGCTAGAGGAGGAAGGGATGGTGGTGGTGGTGGCAGTGGTGGTGGTGGTGGTGGTGGTGGTGGTCGAGGGGCGCACCTGCTGTCGCCGCAATCTTGGGAGGTCTTTTGCGAACCAGTTGCAGGCCGTCAGACAATACTCGGCCAGGCTGTTGCTGTAGACACCCTGCATGCCATGTGCGTGTGTGTTTCGTGTCTCTTGTGCCCCGCGGGTGTGGGGGTGTAGTTCCCCCTGGCCCACCAAACAAAAGCTAACGTACAAACCACCCGTCCGACCGATCGACCCCACCGACAAACCTAACCTGGTATATATACAGACGCCGACGGGCGCTCTCATACACACATGCACTCTCCCTCCCTCACGCACGCACATACACACACACGCACAGGTCCCCAGCCGACCCTCTCCCCACCCTGGATGTCAAACCTTGGCGTTGGTGAGCGTTACAGGCCCGTCCACCAGCTCCGGAAACAGCAAGTGCTCCAGACCCGCACTGGCGCTGTGCAACCACTCGAGGTTTCGGAGCTTGGGCCACATGGCCTGCGTTTGTTGCTTTGTTTTTGTTTATTATTTACATCGCATTACCTTGGCCGCACAACATTATGATGGATGTGAGAAAATAAGTCGCGACAAGGCAAGAAGAGGAAGGCCAGCGTGGGCCCAACCAACCAACAACCAACTAGGGCGTGTTCCACACGAAGGGCGTGTTCCACATGACGAGCGAGACAGACCCACCATCGGTCGGCTGCTTACCCGAATATCATCCCCCTTTCCCGCGTTCTTGCCCACTCCGCAATTCAGGAGTACTGTGATGCTGTCCCACTGCTCGGGAGTTAGGTGGACCAGGTCGTCAAGGTTGCGACCAATGGCAACAACGGTCACGGTTGGAGGCAACTGCTTCAGAACCTCCAGCTCCGGCAGATTGGGCCCCGAAACCACGAGCAGGTTGACGGTACGCGGGGCGGCCATGGTTGCGGCTGCGGCGGGCACGGCACAAACCGCCGTGTTGCGTTGCGATGGCACTGAGGGGCGTTCACCGGGCCGAGTCCTGAGGGACAGCCTGGAGAAATGGGGAAGGAAGTAATGACAAGGTTTTGCCGTTGCATCCGCATGCCTCGCATGAATATGTGCCGCGTGTTGACTGTGTGAGCACCCCTACGTTTCGAGTGAGACAACCCGATGGTTTCTTGTGCGCAGGATGTTTTTTGTGGCCCACACTCTGCTCAATGTCGATTACTTGAGAGCCTGAACTTCTTGGAATGTTGAATTCAGGGGTTTCCGTGAAGTCGAGGACCTATGATGAGAGTGGGCTGGATGCGTTATTCCATAAAAACCCTCCAAAACTATCCGTTATTTGCACATGTCATGATAGGTTGAGGCACAAGAATTGTTTCTTGAGAGCTTACAAATTAGGATCCCAGGAAAAAACGACAGTGTTGGAGGCAATTCTTACCTGAGCGCTGCAGGCACCGAAGAGGCCCGATGCAAAGAAGTGGCACGCGTTTGTTGGGATGAACCTTGCATCACTAAAAGCACCCGCCAAAACAACAAATATTTACATTGAGCCTTCACTTCCTGTATCGGTTCGCTGTTGATCGCGGCTCCGGGACCGTACTACTACATGTCTTCGTGGAAGTCACTTACACATACACAGAGATTTCTTAGCGTGGTAAATATTGTTGCTTTGTCTTGCCTGGGAAACAATTTCTTAAACCTCAACGATCCCGAATCAAAGTGGAATTGACTTCTTCAGCCTGTCAGCTTACAAGTCATCTCTAGGAACCACTAACGTTAAAATGGTTAACACACGGCCACTTACATTTAAGCAAGAGCACTCGATTGGTAAGCGAATTTTGTGGGCGTCACTTCGGGCAAGCTCTAGGGTTTACTTCAACTTGTCATGCCTGTCCGCGGCCCATGCAGATAAGCGAAAAGCCGAAGCCGCACGCATCAAGGAAAAATATCCTGACCGTATTCCTGTGAGTATCATGAAGGCGGGATTAGCGGACCGAGGCATATCGCACCTTGTCGTCTTCAGCTCACGAGCAGCCTTTCACGCTCGTTACAGGTCATCGTGGAAAAGGCAGAACGTAGCGATATTCCCGACATTGACAAGAAGAAGTAAGTTCGTTGTGCGCAGTTTCTGAGGCAACTCCGCTTGCCTGGCCCTGATGACGCTGGCATGGCACCTGAAGGTACCTTGTGCCCTCGGACCTTACGGTTGGGCAATTCGTCTATGTCATCCGAAAACGGATAAAGCTTAGCCCCGAGAAGGCCATCTTTATATTCGTGAAGAACGTCCTGCCACCGACAGGTGGGTTATGTGGACGCTGCAGCACCTTGGACATCCCTTGGACGCCCCTTGCCCTGTACCCCCTGCCTCGCCGTCCCGGGTTTAGGAGATTGGGCGCGTGACCCCATCCGCGTGGTTCGAGGTTACGACAACCCGTAAACGTGCAAACGGTCGCGTGACTTGGGTTTCGGAAACCTGCGAGCATGGTGGTCGCCCCACGGCTATGTTGCACTTCCTACTTGGAGAAATCTGCGGCCTTTCTTTTGCGTGCGAGCTAGTCCTTACAACGTTACTTTTACGGAACCGATTCGGTGTACACGTCGACACATCTGTAACGCAACCTTGGTTTCTCAGTTTTGTATAGAACGTACCGCCTTGGGTGGTGCTGACCCTTCTTCCAAAAGTGCATCGCGGCGCCACACGCGCACGCTGTCTCTCAAAATTGCTGCCGCCGGAAGCAACTCCCTGGCGGCATCGGTGCTGTCTGTAGTCTGCACCTCTTTCCCACGCGCACGCGCCATGCATGCCCCCTATCCCGCCTATCCCCCAGCCGCCCTGATGTCCTCCATCTACGAGGATCACAAAGACGAGGACGGCTTCTTGTACATCACTTACAGCGGAGAGAATACGTTTGGCGGCGTCGCGGCGCTGGGGGAGGGGGAGGAGCAGGAGGGTAATGAGCAGCTGCTGCTTCAAGGGTAGGCGCTGCCGCGGGGCATTACTGTCAGCGCGGGGTCCGCGACCTGCACGTTGCAGTTTTACGAAGTTCGCTTCCGACCAGGTTGACCGCTGTTCCCCTCTGTACGGGACGGGGCTGAGGCATATTGCAGTACAGCTATACGTCATGAACTCGTTGAAAATGATGATTTGCTGGTCCTAACGGCAACTGCGATGACATCTGCGGCTGTTTCAACGCGGTGGCGGGAGCAAAAGCAACGGTGGACGCTGCAGCACAACTGAAGCTGCAGTAGCGGAAGCACGTGCAAGAGCAGCTTTGCAGCTGTAGGAGACCAGTTTGGAGACCCATTCGGCTCCTTGCTCATCTCTGAACGTCGGCCAATGCTCTCCCGTTGTTCCTGTCCCAGCACGACGGGCTCTGGGGCTGCACCTGGAGCCCTGGCTCGTATGCGGAGGAGCTGCCGGGCGGGCGGAGTGACGTCCCGCAACCCCCATGTGCGAGGTTGCCACGTTGGTCGCTGTTTGGAGTTGTTTTAAGTGATGATGCACTGCTGCTGTTGTAGTAGACGCGAACGCGGGTTTAGATGCGGCTGCAGGTGCCATTGTTCACCTTGGTGGGCGCCTTCTGAAGTATGGCTGGGTCCATGGACGTTTTCAGTTCTGGAGTAACAGCAGCAGCAGCAGCAGATTGCATGGCGGTAGTAAGGAACCGGCATTTAGAAGCTGTTTAGAACACATTTCCTCATTACTTTTGCCGTGTGTTGGGATGCATCTCCCCAGCAATTATGAGACCCTTTGTACCATTACTGACTACCCGAATGCTGCACATGATGTGCATGTATGTCTTGGGATGCTCGTCGCACACGTGTTTGTAAAAATGTGGTAGTGGTAAAAAGTAGCGATGAGCCCCCGGGCTATCTGGTATTATGTTGCGGGGTACTTCGTTCTTTTGGTTGGCTTCTGTTGGTCCTTCTTTTGCTGGCGCGCTTAAGGGACGATGCGTGCTCGGCGTCACACGCACTCACGTGCGGCATTGTCGTCTTTTGAAAAGGTGCCGAAGACGCCGCCACCGCTTGCTCTCTCACCTCACGGCTGTTTCTTTTTCCCATAGTGGCCTCCCCTCCAGCGCATTTTTGATCATTGACACGCGTCACAGGGCATGCGACTCAAATACTTCGCATGCTGCTGCCAATTGTGTCTTGTGTTGGGTGTGGTGCGGTCTGGGATATTGCATCAGGAGGGAGGAAGTGTGAACCCCAAAAGACGCCAAGGCGCCGCCTGTGCCGTTAGACCCACGTTTTGGAGGGGGAGACGGGGGTGTTTTGCTAAGCTGTGCTGTACCTAACATTGTCACTGATGTGACGTATACGGACGCCACCTATCCGTATTCGCCCTCCACTCCCCAGCTGACCTTTTGCTGTAGGGCTGCTGGTAGTTAGGGTGGGATTAGTACGGACTGCATGCTACAGTCCCGGCTGGACGTTTTAAGGGCTATCTCTCAGCTCTGGAGGACACCTGCGATGTACTCTCGGGAGGCGGCGCGTGTAATTTGAGGCGGGCTTGCCGATGCAACAATGATATGGAATGACCAGGGAGAGATTGTCGTTGTGTTGGTTTTTGTTGTCGCTTGGGACAGAGCGCAAAGCGCCGGCGACCCGTGGCTCGACCTGAAATGTTTTCGCTGGGCAAGAAACCTACTTATTCAATTTTGCACTACAAAAAACTTGGGAGTAAAAAGGTCCCAGGCAGTTGGTCTTCCGTGCTGGCTTGTGGAAGTGCTGGTTTGTGGGAGCACTGCCTGTGGGATGGAAGCACTTTGTTTTGTGAGGGCACTGGACGAAACGATAGAAATACATGTAACGCCTAGCGGCAAACCAGTTGCAGTTGCACTGGTTGGTTCCGTCATTAAGCATGCGTCCGGCACACAGACTCTACTCCCCACAGACTCCCGTCACGGGTCTCACGACGGTGATCTCGCAAGTGGGGCAGCCACATACCTACCCTCCACACGTTCGCACAAGCGTGCGCTGTTTGCTCGATCGCCTAGAGCGTATGCACCGTTAAATCCCCGTGATCTGCCCCTTTCCTCCCATGTCATTCATCCAAGTACTAATTAATTTGCTAATGCCTACAAAACCTAGCGGTGTTAGTGCACTCATCGCACACCTGCTCCAAACTGGCGGTGGGAAGTTCCAGCAACGCTTGCGCTCACCACCACCAGAACTACCACCACACATTTAGGTAACTTCAAGGTGTTCGTTCCCGTGTCTTCTCGTGGCACCTGTAGTTTCGGTGCGTTCTGCCGGTTTTACCGCCCTCCCAGTGCCCCGCTCACATCCTCAGCCCGAATACACGCCGCCGCCATACCCAATCCGCCACACATGATGCCATACATCCCTTCGTAGCAAACCGAACCGAACCCATCGGGCGCCTACGCCCACGACAACAGCCCCGCAGCATCATCACCACCACCACCACAGCCACAAGGATTTTTTTCACGGACCCGGGGGCTCCCACGCTACTCCTCTGTTCTCGTTTGTGTGCGCTTGGCCTGCTCCAGCCTGTACTGCTTTATGATGACCCCCAGGTCGGACACGAAGTTGCCGATGACATCCAATTGGTGCAGCGGATTGGACTCCGCGGGGTGACCGATGGAGCTCTTGGAGCGGCAGCGGTTGAAGATGTTGTCCGCGGACAGCACCACCTGACCGTACTCCAGAGTGCGCTGGCTGGCGATCTGAGGAAGGGAAGGGGGCCCGGCAGTGGAGCGGGAAGGGGGGAGAGGTAGGCGCGACGAGGAGCGGGAAGTGGATTGGTTGTTGATTTAAGTAAGTTCGGGTTTGGAAAGGAAAAAACGGATTACAGCCGATGGGAGAAGGAGGAGGGATGGGAGAAGAAACGCCGCAGACTGTAATAGCAAAGGAAGAGGGCTTGGATGGAGGACGAGGGCCACGTGCATCATGGTGGATTGGAGGTGGGTGGAGGGTGGAGGAGGGTTTGAGGGGGTAGTCAAGACAAGTGGTATGCATATGGAAAGAGGGGACAGGGACTGGCAGGGAAAGGCAAGCGAGAGAAAGAGGAAGGGGACACCCTGGGGAGCAAAGCGGAGGAGGGGGAGGGGGAGGAGGAGGAAGAGGGGGAGGTAGCAGGCTCAAGTCTCTTCCTGGGGAGGGGCAGGAGGGAGATCACTCGCACGCAGGGGTAGTCTCACCTGCAAGCTCGAGTCCTTTTTAGCTTCTTGAACCAGGGCCTCCGCCTCGTAGCCCTCCAGCTCCGTCTTGAGCTTTGCAACCTGTGCAGCACCATAACCGGGCGGGGAGGGGGCACCAGAGGTGGGAGACCCGCAAGACATGCAAGAGGCGATGGGCCACCCGGGGGAAGAGGTGACGAGAGGCAGTAGGGGGGTTAAGGGGGAGAGGGGAGGATAACGACCACAGCGGCGATAAACTCCTCTGCTCTCTCCCTCTCTCACACGCACACACACCTTCCCTTCCCGCCCCTCCCCGCCCTCCCCGCCCTCCCCTCCCCTCCCTTCGGACCTGGTTATTGAGGTTGAGGATCTCATCCGTCTTCTGCTTCACGTAGATCTGCAGCTCCGTGCGCACCTTCTCCGCCAGCTCGCTGCAGCGCCGCTGGTGGTCCTTCAGGTCGGCGTTGGTGGCGGACAGAGTGGCGTGGCGCAGCAGCAGGTCCGACACCTCCTGATACTCGTCCGCCACCTCCAACACGGATTCCAGGTACTGCTGATACCTGAGGGCGGCAGGGTGAGCAGAGCGAGCAGGCGGACGAACGCAACCCGCGGTAAACTTTCGCCCTCCGCAGTACTAAACTGCTGCATGACCACGTTACATCGCAGGATGCCCGCCGGGTACCTCGCTGAGCTATTTTGGCAGGTGTGGGGACCGCACACGTGAGGGGGCCGCGCCCAGCTGGGCTTGCGGTTGTTATGGTTGCAAGGGCAGCGGGGACAGAGGAGAGGAACGATGCGTGCGGGTTTTGGAGTTCGACGCGACACGCAGTTCCACAAGCCGCGTGAGCTCTGGTGTCCTGGAGTACATTCGGCGCTATACAGAGAGAGACATGTGCATATCCTGCGTGTGTGTGTGACATATACCCCGCGGCTGAACCCAAGCCCACATAGGAGAAGGATATCGCGGGCAACGGTCGAAACACCCCCAAACGAATAGCCGTACCGCATGTTCTTTTCAAGGACCTCCAGGATTCGCTCTTTTTCTGCTTTGAGCTCTTCCAAGACATCCGTAAGTTGCTCAATTTCCTTCTCCTTTTGTAGTCTCGCTTTGATTTCATCCGCTGCCTTTTTCTCCGCCCGTGCACGCTTGGAATCGTTCTCCTGGAGGAATTTACTGAACCGAATGAGCGACTCCTGTAACTCAAGGTCCTTAAGCTTTAAAGCCTCCTCTCTCCGCTTGAAGACTTCCTCCTTCCGGTTGAAATCAAGTTTCTGCGCTTCCAAAGCCTCTTGCACCTCGAACATTTGGCGCCGCTTCTCCAGCAGCCGAGTGGCTGGAGACACATGGTCAAGGACCAATGTTTGCGGAAGCATCCTACAGGAACAAGCTAATAACTTAGCTGACGGTGAACACGCCACCCATTGCTAATAGTTGAGCTTCGCGACCCACTTGGTTCGACCATTTGCACTCCCCTCACTGTCCTCCATGCTGTCTGAATTGTTTAGGAAAACTCCTTATCGCTGAGGGTTGGGTCAGATGTCCATACACCAGCACCGAGAGCCCAAAAAGAAGGACACTAGTTAGACAGAATACTATTGTTTTCTTCAAAGTTATTCATCGAGCCATAAGCTAGGAGCAGAACATCGACAATCCTTATGCTCTACGCTGACCAAATAGATGTTGATCACTCTGCTTCTCTTCTTGACACCTGTTAATTCTCCAAACAGAAACTGTAAATGGCAGTGACAATCACAACCTCCAGACCGCCACAGCTGGAAGTCGTACCCTAGAACGTACTAACGAACCGGTCATTCGGGGCCCACTTTAACAGTGTGCAGTTTTGTGCTTGTGAAATTGACGTGAGTTCGACATGTTGCAATCAATTTTAAGCTAAATCTCATGTGAGCTTGATGCTTATGCTATTTTCGATGCTGCTGCAGTAAAGGACGGTACGCACGCTGTTAGGCCCGGAAAGCGTTGTAACTGAACATTCATCACTTAATGCATGAACTACGTGTTCCTGCGCATGTTATACGCAGTAAGAAGCTTTCAGGTCGAATGCTCGAGTCAAGATGTCGTTGCATGTAACTGAACACCGAACGTCATGCGAATGCAACATGCGCCTGTCAAGCGCCCCAACCCTGCTGATGTCAATGTCATATGAAAGCTTCTGACACTACTGCACAATGGGGTTACTCGCCATAATGTTGGGCGTGGCGTTCGCAAAGTAACCGTGATGTACCGTAGCGTCAGTGTCGCATCGCACGGCAATGCGGAGACACACTTAAAAGCCCATGGATTAGTAAACAATAATTCCAAGTCCGAAGTTGTGACATAAAGTATTTATTTGGACTAGTTGGGCGGGAAGTTTCCCTACGCACATCTGTCAAGACGCAAGTCGTCGCGTTGCCTTGGACACGTGAACACTTACGCCCTCAGCTGGTCATATGTTTACTACTGAAATCCATCCACAGCTATCAACAAGTGCTGTGCCACAACTGGGCTTTGAAGTTGCACATCGACGATGTATGCGCGCTGCTTCTGCCGTCTCTCCCACGCGAGCCTGTCAAATGCGCAGCATCTATTCAGTAACCAGGTCAAGCCGCCAAGTCGCCCGCGCCTTTCACCAGACCTCTGGCGATCATTTCTGCTGCAGGAGCAGCATGCCTTGAACCCACATCCCAACATAGCCGCGCAAGAGCTTCGGGCAATTGCGGCTCCACAAGAAACCAATTACTTCCAGATTTTTAATGATACCCATGATGATGACACGCCTGCGAAGCCGCGGGGCAGCTTCCTAGCGCAGGCTTCAACCGCCTCAATCGGCGTTGCGGAACTAGCCGCCGCCCTTGCGCTCTCAAGCTTCGGCACCATGGTCACGCTGGCGATTGCGGAGCCTCCATGTACCATGTCCCCCACCAGCATGCAATCTCCATCTCGGCTGACTCCTATAACGGTGCGTCTCCCTCTTTCAGTTACATGGCCAGAATCCCAGACCGGCCGCGTTTGACTATTGCTGGTTCTTACGATTGCGTCACTTTATCTTTATCAGCTTTAACATTTTGGATTTCACAATGCCTCTCTGCACTTGCATG
Organism: Volvox carteri f. nagariensis; assembly: GCF_000143455.1. Classification (NCBI taxonomy): domain Eukaryota; kingdom Viridiplantae; phylum Chlorophyta; class Chlorophyceae; order Chlamydomonadales; family Volvocaceae; genus Volvox; species Volvox carteri. The sequence goes on along the minus strand of NW_003307570.1, from coordinate 486,888 downwards.
CTAAAAAGCCCAAAGGATCTCAAATATTTCCATCGCGCAGCGGGGAGCGCTAAATCTCCCGCCCGGACACACAGCTGTCCTAATAACTCGCGCCAACAGCTGCTTTTCAACCATTGAAATATGGAACCACAACTAACTATGTAACTAACTCGCTCCATACACTGTCTTCCAACCATGATATTATTTCATCCACTGTCTTCCAACCATGACATTATTCCATCCACATGGTCCCCCGGACTGAACACACCCCGACGCATTTCCCCGATCCACAGGTGCTGGACCAGGCGTTGACGGTCCCCACATCTCACAACCAGTCCACCACCGCCACCCCACCGGCTGCTGCCGCCGCCACCGCTGCCGCCTCAGCCACAACAACGACAACGCCCGTTCCGCCAGCTCCATCCCCCTGCCCTGTCGCCATTGAAGGCACACTCTCGGGACTGGCCGCTGCCAAGGCCGCCCCTCTGGCCAGCACCATAGCCGATGAGGCACGGCCTGGTGCGGCCAGCTCGTGCTCTGACCTGCACGACCGTGACCCGCACTTCATGACCGCCCCCGGCACCACACCAGGGATTGCGACGCTCCTTGGCGTAGCTGCCTCGCTAGCATCAGGTCCAAACGCTGCCGCCGCCACCGCCACGGTGGCCGCCACCGCTGCCGCCGCCGCCGTCACCGCCGACTACCTGCCGCTGCCGCTGCGATCACTGGTGCCCACTTCCCTCGCCGACTACTGGCACGGCGTCTCCGACGCGGTGCGCTGCAGCCGCCTCCATGCCACTTTGTACGTCTCCGCCAAGGCCTGGCCCCACATTGCACCCACCATCACTGCGATGCTTGGCGCCGGTGGCAACGGACCCGGGGGTCAGGTACGCTTCGCGCTGGTGCCGCTGGGCGAAGATTACGCCACCCGCGCGGAAGCTGCGCAGCGTGAGGCACAGCTGGGAAGGGGCGGTGATGGGGCCGCTACTGCCCCTGGTGGTGGTGGCGGCGCATACGCAACCGATCTGGCGGTGCAGTACGGACTGGACGTGGCGCTAGCGGCGGCAGCCGCGCCGGACGGCGGCCGCAACGGTGTACGGCGATTGGAGCTGTGTCCCGCGATGGTGATACGGGCCGGCTACACGGGGAGCACCCGTACGGCATACGGGGGGGAGGTGTGTCCCGGATGGAGCATGCGACAGGAGCTGGACGAGCATGTACGGCGCAATCTGCAGCTTGCTGAGCAACGGCAGCAGTACCGCCAGCGTCAGCAGTTGCGAGGTCCGCATTCCTGGCAGCACCGCCGGTTTCTGGGGCAGCAGCCGGAGGAGCCTGAGAGGAAGGAGCAGGCAGTGACTCCGCAATGGGGGGAGCTGCGTGCGGTGGTAGCGGCGGTGGGTCCAGTAGACGTCGGCAATGCTGGACGCCCCATTGCCTGATCAGGCAACCGGGCTCGACGACGTCGTCTGTTGTTGGGATAGCTGCATTAAGGTAGCACCAGAAGCCGAAGTGCGGCTCTCGGAGCGCCATCGCGTGGAGGTGCTGATGGACTGGGAGCTCTTGAGGTGGCTGCCATCGGGTTTCGATGCGCGACTTGCCTGTGCGACATAGCTGTGAAGTTATTCTTTTCCAAAAAGGTTATGCTTTTATCGTAAGCAGGTTTGCGTATTTATGTTGTGAGCCGAACCAATCGTTACAGGCAGCTCGGATGGCAGCGACAGTTACAGTTAGTCATGAATGATGATACGTGGGAATAATTTTTTGTTCGAAATGCACATGCCGCTATTTTCTTTCCTTGTGAGCCTTCTCCATCTCTTCTTTTCAATTGCTATGTTTTCAAAGTTCTTAAGTTTGCGCGATTTAAAGTTTTATGTTTATGCTCTCAGCTTCTCTTTTGTATGGTTGCGACGCTGGGCCGGCATGCTCCTGCATAAAATAAAACGACAGGCGCAAGGCAGAGACAGCCGGTGGACGTCTGGTCGCCTGACTCCGGTTTCCCCCACGCCGCACACACACGCCCCCGGTCATCCTGAGCAAAATAACACAGCGCAAACGACTGGATAGTCCTGCTCGTCGGCTTGCAGCTGAGTGCGCCTGACTCCAGGCCAGTCGGTGCACGCTGTGGATGAGCGCGCTGATCAATTCGGGGGTGGATGTATTAATTTCGGGCGGCACGCCTGCGAAGGCGGTTTCACCTCGCGGCCCATGCAGTGCCGCTCTTTGGTACGCCAAGAGTTGGCGACCTGGCCGTGGCATTTGTGACCGTCTATGCGCCTCTTTAGCTGTGTTACGACTTGAAGCACCTGGCGATGTCACGCGCGTTTGTGCGCCGTATGTGCGAGATCAGAAGAGTGTCGACGTTGCTTTTCCTCGTATTCGACATTATTAATCACGTTGTTGGTTTTGGTTGAAAGGACAGACGGACAGACAGACAGACAGAAGACATAAAGCTCGCATTGCGGCGCACGTCGCTGTGTGTATATGTATGTGTGTATGTATGCGTGTACGTATGTGCATAGGCAAAGGCAATACCTTTGAGAGTTGCAGTGGGGTATGGCCAGACGGGGCAATGCAAAAGGGGGAAGACCATTCGGGAAGCGAGAAGGATGTGCCCTGGCACCTACCTCCCTTTCGAGTATGGGTGTGTGTGTCTCTGGTTACTAGCTGTGCAGTTCGTCCCTTCCCATCTGCCGGATAGTCAATTTGCAATGTGCAATTCGCAATGTGCAATGTGCTGATTGTGAGGGTTCTCTTCCGCCGCCCCAAGAGAGGGGGGCCCCCCAGGCCCCTCCCGAGGCGTTCAGGGGAGTTCAGTACCGCGAGGTGATACAGAGAAGGGGGAGAAACCGCGAAATGTGCCCCGCTGTGTTCCCTGGTATGGGGGCCTGACCTGGAGCTGTCGTAAAAGTTTGTACGGCCGTACATAATTGTACGGCCCGCTGGCTCCCGCGTACGGCCAGCATACGGCCGTTTGGTGAGCCATGTGACATAGTCAGCCTGTTGTTTGTTACGGTGCGGTGCACAATATTTTCTACAACACATTTTCTGTCTGTCTGTATATACATGGAGACACACACACACACACACACACGCACACACACGCAGACAGGCAGGTAGTCAAGTGCCCCGTACCAGGCAAGCTCGGTGCAGATATCGGGTCGATTGTTCTCCTCCCCCATGGGGTGGATCTGCTATCCACCAAATGTTGAACCTGGCCACATACATATATACGTACATACACACATACATACAGACCCTTCCGACTTTGTGCATGCTAAACGGCCAAGTCCACGGCTTCTACTGTAACACCAGGCAAAGAGTACTCAGTTGGGAGATGCCAGGGGAGCTGATCCCTTCTTACATTCCTCCCCCCCTCGAGCGAACGTCCTCGGGCGCCCCCGGGCATATCCCGTACATACAGACACAGCAACGTAAGGAACTGCATAGCTCGGCATGCACGGCTGCGTGTATGCTCGGCGGGGGGGCCGGGGGCACTCCAGGACACAACCCGGTGGGCTTCCTGCCCTCTCGCAATGTTCGCGAGAGCCCAGGGAGAGGAGGACACGACGGAGGAAGACACGCACCCGTCGCATAGTACGGTTGGTCAACATGTCGCCTGATTGAGTGCGCGCATCGTACGGCACCACGGTCTGGTCTCGTCTGTGGCCTCTGCTGTGTTGGTTGACCACAAATATACGGCACCTGTACGACACCATGTCGCGAACCATGTGGCGAAAACGAACCTAAGACCGACTCACTGCTGAGTGGTGTGCGCATGTTTGTTTTCCTCCTTCCCCCCTCCCCCGCATCCACCATCCTTTTCTATTAAAGCCGCCGCGCAACCCCCCCACCCCCCCAATCGAGGACGGTGGGGGAGATTTGTGCGGGTTGGGGGCCACCTAAGATCGTAATGTTGAATGGTGCGCTAAAATATTTGTTGGACTGCATTACCTCTGGGGGGAAGCCCGTGTTGAACTGCTGACTTGGGGGCCAACCCATTTGCTGTTCTGTACGTCTGATTATAACAGCGCGTCGAGGGGCACTAACTCCCTTTCATGTCACCGCCGCAACTACTGACTGAAGGCCGTTTCAACAGTGAGAAATCTCGACCAGTGTGAGACCACACATAGATAGATAAATGCTTCACGCGCGCGTACAACCCAAACGCTGTGTCGTAGGTATGCCGTACCACGGCTAGGACAGCCAACTCCAAACCACCAGGTGAATCAAAACCCCTGCCCAACGGCACTCCGAAGGGGGCAGGCCCGACCCGTTCAGCCCCCAGACCTGTGAAACTGGGAGCCGCCGGGGGGGGGGTATGACAGTCACGACGGCGGGGTGGGCCACCGCGGCACCACCATCCCCCTGCATACGCCACCTGCCCACTTCATGTATGCCAGGCGCCAAACCCGGTATCACAAAAACACAAAACCAAGCCAACCAACAGCTTGCGAACACCAACAGCAGCAACAGCAGACACACACACACACACACCAAGCGTCAACAGCAATTCCAGTAACGAAACAACAACAACAGCAACAACAACAGCAACAACAACAACGCGGAAAAGTCATGCAGTCCGCAACCCGGGCGTGGGGGTTCACACGACCACAAAAGTCTACGCAAGGCCCAACCCAAGGGCAACCCCCAGGACGCACCCGATGCCATGATCCTTTCGCTGACACAGACGACTGCCACATCATACACCCGTCCATAGTCCGTACAACTCGTCAAAGCCCTGTAGGAATTCTCCCGCCGGTTCAGGCACACAGCGGGCACGGCAGGCGCAGCGGCAGGGGGCTGACCCACACAAGGGTCAAACCCTTCCTTTGCTTCATTTCCCACACCACCTCGCACACAGGGGCCCCCTTGCCCTCCCATGCACATGAAACCAGCTGGCTGGTGCCCATGATGCTGGTGGCCGAAAGAGATGTGGCCGTAAGCCTCTGCCGCCGCTGTCGTGTTATGGCGAGCCCTCCAAAGGGGGCCCCCTAGCAACGCCAGCGCCAGCAGCCATATACGTGCAAGTGGGTGGTGTGGCGGGCAGAGGGCCCTCCAGCAGTGCCCTCCAAATGCCACCACACTACAAAATCTGACCCCCGAGCGCACCTAGCAGGTTCAGCAACGACGTGTGCGCCTTCCCCCCCAGGTCCTGGTCCCGAGACTGGTTTTGTTTCCTCTTCACCCCGTTTGCGCCCTGCGGGGCCTCCTGCACACCTGCGAATTCCTTCATCCAATTTGCACCCGCAGCGACAGCCCGCAACCATCCATCGAATGGTGCAATCCAACCCATTTTAGCGAATAACGCTGAAGTGAGGAGATGAGGCGCCAAGGTGCCGATCCGTCAGGCTGTCGAATCACATTACCAGTCCCGTTTCAGTCCGTACGTTCGTCTGTACGTCAGTCAGCTAGCTAAGACGCGGACGCTGCTTGGCCGGGCAAGCCAGACGCGCCACCCCGGCTCCCTGGAGCAACCACCGCAGACTCAGCACCCTCCGCGCCCTCCTCCCGCTGCTGCTCCTGTCCACGTACCGTCCCCCCCTTCCCCCCTTCTTCCCCATCCACCAGATGCTCTTGCTGTCGCTGATGCTGATGCTGTTGTTGTTGCTCCGCTGCCGCTCCTTTCCGGCTCCTGACCAGCCGCCTGTAAGCCGCCAGTGCGGTCGTCTCCAGGTCGTGGTGGTAGGAGGCGTGGTGGTGGTCCAACCAGTGCTACCAGTAGGGCGGGGCAGGGGCGGGGGCCATGAGGGGGGGTGTAGGGGTTTGGGAGGGTGTGAGTTGCAGGCTCGGGAGGTATAGATGGATGTGGGGGAGAGTCCATCCCCAGAACCCCACATGCGACACCTCCCCTGGAGAACTCCCCCACATCCTCTCTGAAGTAGTCCTCGCCACTCTTCAGAAACCCAGATCAGGTGAGGTCTGGAGCCGCCGCCCCGGGTAGCTGCCTACCCCCCTACCTACCCCCCTACCTACCCCCCTACCTACCCCCCTACCCCCCTGCCCACCTACCTGGAGCGAGCGCACGGGTGCAGCCACGGCCTCATCCAGCGCCATTTGCAGCAGGGACTCCGCCTCAGCCTCCGATACGGGCACCACCTCGCACCCCCCTGCCGCCGCAACAACCCCCAACACGGACATGGACATGAAGCGCAGTGGGGAGCGGTTGCGAGCTAACCGCGTTTCCAGGGGACTACTGGAGGGGAGGGGAGGGGGTTCCGCCTCCGGCCGTGGGGTTTGCGTGCCGTACCTCAACCGACCCATGTACGACGCGGTTGCCTTTCGGACCCTGGATAAACCAATCACATTACCCCTCTTGTGCGCCCTTCCAAACTACAAATGTCACGAAGAACAGTGAGACACGTTTACACCCTACTATCTTAAAACAATCAGCCAGCTAGCCAGCCCGGCGCCCGGCAGAGCAAAGTCGAGTCTACGTCGCACCTTGCGCCGACCACCGCAGCAGCAGCAGTTCCCCGACCGTCTCGTACAGGAACCGGCCGCTGCTCAGCGCCGCCCCCTCCCCCAGCAACGCCCCCCGCAGCGCTAGCAGCGCAGAGAGCCCCGGCACCGCCCGCCGTGCGGCCGCGAAGTACGGGTCGGCGGTCAGCAGGGCTCGCGGCACCGGGTCGTGCTCCAAAACCCAGTTGACCACGGCGGCGGGGGGGGCGTGCAGCAGGCGCAGCACGCGCGCGCCGCCGCCGCCGTCAGCGTGGGCGAGCACGGGCGGCGAGCCGAAGGTGTGACACGAGGTGGTCTCCGGGGACCTGCGAGCACGCGTGTGTGTCTATGTGTGTATGTATGTATGTGTGCGTGTGCGTGTGTGTGTGTGTGTGTGTGTCGCAGTGGGTAGGTGAGGGCAGTGTGAGCCGTACCTGGTATGTGATCCGCCCCCCAGGGGCCCTACATTAGAGCCTCCTCCCCCAAAAAACACCCTCCTCTCCTGTTCACTTCTCCCACTCTCCTTCCTCCGCCCCCCTTCCCCGGCCTCTACCCTCTAATCCCCCACCCATCATCACCAGCACCACAACCACCGAGCGACAGCGGCCGACGCCCCTGTCCAGGTCATCCCATCCGCACTCGCAGCAGGTCGGTACTTTCCAACGGCAATGCCCAATCCCACAAAGACCACCTGTGTGTGTCACCCGTGTTTCTCTCCTCCAACCCCGCAGCCACCCGCCCCGCCAGCTCCCCAGCCCCACCTGCAGCCGGTCATTATGGACATGGCCCATATCATCTGAGCAAGGGAGCCCCCCAGGGAGTGACCCGCGAACACCAGGTGGTCCGCACCACCGCCACCACCGCCACCGCCACCGCCGCCGCCGCCACCACCGCCGCCACCACCGCCAGCTGCAGCTGTGGCATCCCTGAAGTGGGGCACGGCAGGAGGAAGTGGTGTGGGGGTAAAGAAACGAAAGGGCAGTGGGGGCAGGGCAGTGGGGGCAGGGCAGAGCACAGGACAGACGCCAGCACGGTGAAAGGCGCGGGGGGAGGGGGCGGAATTGAGGAGCGGGGTGAGGCGGGTGTACGGTACATGCAGAAAGAAACGAAACCCCAATCCGGCGGCACGTCCGGACTTCCCTTCCCCTGCACTCCCTCGACTTACCCTCCACGCAGAGCCCTGCCACCCCCCCAACCCAACCCCCCAACACCTTATGTACGGCAGCAGTACGGGCAGCAGCTCCCTGGCTAGGGCCGCCACCCCGCGGTGGGCCACCAGCTTATCCCAGTGGTCCCCCAGTGGGGGGGAGATGGCGGGGGGGGAGGGAGGACTGCTGCTGCTGCTGCCGCTGCCTGAACTGGAGGCGAGCACTGCCGCTGCCGGTGGTGGTGCTGGAGTAGGTGCTCCGCCACCGCTTCCCCCTCCGCCACCGCTTCCCCCTCCGCCACCGGGAAATCCCGCTACTACGCCCCCCACTGCTACCGGGTCCGCAGCAGGGAGCAGTGGCGAGGGCCAGAATGTCGCCAGGGAGGCCGATAGGGACAGCTGGGCGCGTGGGGGGTGGGGGGGGGCAGCAGCAGGCACAAGCGCAATAGCAGTAGCAGTAGCAGCAGCAGTAGCAGCAACGACCACAATGAA
>NW_003307570.1:455001-478782 GCF_000143455.1 Volvox carteri f. nagariensis | reverse complement strand
AACAACAACAACAATAACAACAGAAGCAGCACCCCCACCCCCACCCCCACCCCCACCACCCCCACCATCACCATCACCATCACCATCACCATCACCATCACCATCACCATCACCATCACCATCACCATCACCATCACCATCACCCCCACCCCCACCCCCACCCCCACCCCCACCCCACCCCACCTGCACCCCCACCCCCACCCCACCCCCACCAACACCACCAGCAGCAGCACCTCACCGTGTTGGTTTCAGGAGCGGCCCACTGCACCCCGCGCAGGAAGATGAACCGACAGCGGGTACCGGGGATCTGGGGGGTTGTGGGGTCAGGTCCACCATTGGAGGGGGAGTGAAGAGGAACCGCCGCGGCAGCCGAAGGGGAACAGCCGCCGCCACCACCTCCCAGGCCACTGCCGCCGTCGCCGCCATCTCCTCCTCCCTCTCCGCTGTGAGGTCGCAAGTCAACGCGGGGTACCCTGAGGTGAAGCGTGGGCTGCTGACGGTGCAGGTGCAGGTGCAGGTCATCACGGCGCGTGTGGCCGCCGCCGCCGCCGCCACCGCCGCCGCCACCGCCGCCCAGGCCACGACCATGTCGTCCCGGTGGGGGTGTGTGGTTGCGGACATGCCCGCCGCTGCCGCTGCCGCTGCCAGCACCCTGCGAAGCATCGCCCTCTTCCCCACCATTATTACCATCATAAGCAGCAGCAGGACTGCCAGGCACGACATCCTGTACATTGCCGCCTGTGAGAGGTTTAATCCCACCGCGGCCCCATGGCTCCAAAGGGGGCCGCAGAGGGCGCCCTGTTGAAGCATCGCCAGTACTGCTGCTGATGCTGATGCTGCTGCTACCGGGGCCATAGGTGTCTGTCCTAATGCTGGTGTTCGTGCTGATGGCCGAGGCCACCTCATGGCGGATGTTGCCGCGTTTATCGCCGGGGTGCTCGTGCAGCTGATGCCACTGTCCGGGGGGATGCGGGGCATGGAGGGTTTGTGGTGACTCGGGCCGGGGCGGGACGCGGGGGAAGGCGCGGCGGGGCAGGGCCTCAAAATCCACGTAGCCGTCAGCCACATACCTGCAGCAACAGCAGCAGCAGTAGCAGTAGCAGCAGGCACGAGGGCACCAATCCAGCACAAGCAAAACTATAAACAGTGCGCGGCGCAAGGCGCAAACCGTCAGAACGGACGACAAGGGCTGCGCATTAACGTGAAGAAACCCGCAGGAATGCCAACACCCAATCCCAGCCAGCCCTTCCCAGCCAGCCCTTCCCAGCCAGCCCTTCCCAGCCAGCCCTTCCCAGCCAGCCCTTCCCAGCCAGCCCTTCCCAGCCAGCCCTTCCCAGCCAGCCCTTCCCAGCCAGCCCTTCCCAGCCAGCCCTTCCCAGCCAGCCCTTCCCAGCCAGCCCTTCCCAGCCAGCCCTTCCCAGCCAGCCCTTCCCAGCCAGCCCTTCCCAGCCAGCCCTTCCCAGCCAGCCCTTCCCAGCCAGCCCTTCCCCCCCTTCCCCCCTTCGGGATGAGGACCACGGAAGTACCCACTAGGGAGGTCGGCGAGTGTCTCATCCGCCTAAAGGGGCCTGTGTGAGCGGGTACTGGAGGCTTCAAAAAGGAATCGAGTTTACCAGCCAGTTACCCATACCCACGCAGCGATGCCCGCCCACCCACCAGCACGTGAAGCTCGTACGGCCGTACGCTACCAGCTTCAGACCCTCCTCCTGGAGTGTACGAGGTATTGTGTCGTACGGGAAATAGCAGAGTCCGGACCACAGCGCTAGCTTGGCTCCCAGATACAAGGACATCCAGTCGTGGGAGAGCTCGGATGCCTTCGGGTGGGGGGAAGGCCGGGGACGGGTGTGTGTTTGTGTGTGTTTGTGTGTGTTTGAGAGGGGAGGGGAGGATCCGGGGGAGAAATCCGAAACTCGGCCATCTGCCATCCGCCGTGAAATTGACCTTTTCGAACCCGCACCCGGGGTTTGGAGCGTTTGGGTTCCCCGCCGCTTGGGATTTGGGTCCGGGTTATGCGACAGCTAAGATGGAGCAGCTATTTGATGACTGATGCCTACAGGTTCAACCAGGCAAATGGCTAGATACGATAATGCCAGGATGGTTGTGTTATGTGTCGCTTCCTGAGGGTGGACGTTGTCTTCGCCAGCAGTGAGGATGGAATTATGGAGGGCCAATGGCGCGGTGGCGTCAAGTGACACTGCGTGGCTGAAGAAAAAAATGGCTTTAACCTAACGACATGGGCCAATGGATGACGATAACTTTGGAAAGCTTGCCAGTGCCGCAACCAGCAGGTGGCACATGTCACGGTTGAGTACAATGTGGTGACACGGCAATACCGCCCTGGCAAGACCAAAGCCAGGGATGGAGATGCGTCAATAGATGCGATGTGACGCCAGGGCTGAATGGAGTGAGGCATAGTGGAATGAGCTCGCGTGCTCACTTTTCGCTGGTTGGGATGCCGGTGGTGGTGGTGGTGCAGGTGGTGACGATGGCGCTGAGAACCGTGGTGGCCATTAGGCGGTTGGTAGCCGGAAGTGTGGTCCCGAAAGAGGTGCCGAAGGGCAGCAAGCGGAGTCAGCGTCACACGTGAAACAGCAGCTGCGTCATGACTGCTACCGCGCCACGCCAGCGCGCGCCCTGCCGCGGGACTAGGGCGCAGCAGTAAGGGCATCCAATTAATTGTAGGCGTGCTTACATGCCCATTTTATAAATGTACGAGAGGTTCCGTCACAAGGGTTGGAACGGTGCAGCCACGAAAGCGACAGATTTTGCCGTTTATACTCGGATTTTGAAAAAGCTTTTCCTGCAACAGAACAGAAGATATTATGTAGGCGTTGTTTTGCGGGTTGCGAGTGGTCTTTGCAACCTGTTAGTTGCCTGCTCAACAGTGTCGTTGGTTGGCAGTACTTGCACACTTCCAGGCAGCGGATGTACTCAGATGCGCCATAGTTGTCGTAGTTTACAATCCCGACAAAAAGACATCCCACCAGGAGAGCTCTAATTTTCATTTCTTCTCGTTCCAGGCAACCTAAAATTGTCTTTACTCCTAAACGTCTTTTCATACGAATGGTTATCGCATCCCAAAAACTAATATGAATACTTGTTTAAGGTTGCTATAATGCTACTCGTTTCCTTCGTTCGTCCTCGGTAACCCGTCATCCTTAGAGCATGTCAGCAGCAGGACCGGCCGACCCGGCGTCATCTACCGCGGAGCGAGCTGGATCTAACACATTCTATACAGCACCGAGCTTAGGCACGGGCGTCCGCGGCATCGAGCTCGATCGATGCTACGAGGGGGACTATGTCGCGGGCCGTCGACACGGGTTTGGAAGCTACACCTATCCCAATTCCTTCTTCAAGTACGAGGGGCAATGGGTCAACGGAAAGAAACACGGTAAGACAGAAGTAATGCTTCGCACGCGGGAACCGAACCCTTGAACCCTCCCGCGCACCTTTTCTCCTCCCGCCCCGTCCACCAACTCTCAGCCTCAGCTGCGCTTTGGAGGCCTGCTCTGCCCACAAGCTTCCTGCTCTTCACTATCAGAAACAGTATTCGCATCGTAATATCTTCAAAGACAAACTAAACTAAATGCAGCAAAAGGAAGAGCCAGGCAGGATCTCGGGGGCCTTGTTCACACCATGGTACAACACGCACCCCTCGGGGTTAAGGGTGGGTCAGCCCGCGGCCTGACTGCCGCCCACCCAGAAACCGGGCCCGAACCACAGCGGCCAAAGCCTGACACTCCTTAGCCTCCCTTCCCGTCTCACGCCTCACGCGACGCCCCGGCAACTCCCCTACCGCTCCCTCTCTTCCCCCTGCTGCTCCTCCTCAGGCCTTGGGAAGCTCAGCATGCGCGACGGAGCCTACTACGAGGGCGAGTTCGTTGAGGGCGAAATCGTGGGCCAGGGCACCCGGAGGTTCGCAAACGGCGATGTCTACATCGGTGCGTGTGCGTGCGTGCATGCGTGTGTCTGCCGAACCTTGGATGCGGGCTGTGTTGGGATGGTGAGGGCTCAATACTGCAAACGGCGGGATGAGGGGTGGATGAGGATTTCCGGCGGGGGGATCAGGCGGGGCCTCACAGCACCTCACCTCCCCACAGGACGCTAAAGCAGCACCAGGAAGCCGCCGTGGAGGCGGGTTCCGGGATCACAACAGTCTGATGCTGCGGGCCAACACCAGCCTCATGTGATGTAAGGCCGATTTCAATCCCCACACGCCTCAAAGCAAAAGCTAACAGCACGGCACGGCACGGCATGTCCCTTTGACCCTGCTTGTCCCCGGCTGGCTTGCTGCGCTGTCTCTGGTGATGTGGTACAGCACCATAGTCATATTTGTGTCAGTGATGTTGTTCATCCCCGTCTACTGTTCAACATGTGTTGCTGGTTGTCTTCCTGGCAGGGACATTTGAGATGGGGGAGATGCATGGTTTCGGAGTGATGCGGCTGACCAACGGGGACACCTACCAGGGGCCCTTGGTGCACAACGCATTCCAAGGTGAGTGGGAGGAAGGCCTGGGGCGAGAGGTGCTGGGGTAATGGAGGACGAGTGTATTGTAAATGAATGGCCTAGGGTGCGGTGGATTTGTGATGGGCACATGTGGGAAGTGGCTCAGCTGCAGCGGAGCACCGCGCTCTGGAATCGAAGGGCTCACCTGGGTGGGTCATTGTTTGGGTCATACCCTCTTTCTCCCCTCCTCTCCCCCTGGGTCCCCTCCCCTGGTGCGCTCCTCCTCTTACCGTTATCTGTCTGTCTGTCCGTCTGTCTACCTGTCTGTCTGTCTGCAGGAGTGGGTGTGTACACATTCGCCAACGGGGATGTGTTCGAGGGGGACTTTGTCAACCACAAACGCCAAGGCAAGGGGGTGGTCACGTGCGCGGATGGAAGCAGGTGCGTGGAGGAGGGCAACTGGAGGGAAAGGGGGAGGGGAGTGGAGGGGTTAGAGACCCCCTCTGAAGGGGCAGGGCAGGACAAGGGCCCCTTGTCAGTGCCTGTCTACCTGCCTGTCCACCTCGCCACCAGACTGCCTGAAGACCTGAAGTAAGGAAGGAGGGGATAGGGATGAAATATCTGAGATAGCTGGTGTTTGGGGTGGGGGCTCTTTGGTTTCCCCAACACGCCGCCCAACGCGCTCTCTCCCGCCAAACCTGCCCCCGCTCACCCGGCGGGCGGGCTGTGTGTCCCGGAACGCTGTGTGGTCAGATACGAGGGCAGCTGGGCGGACAATCAGCGCACCGGTTACGGCGAGTGCACCTACGCAGACGGCAGCTGGTATAAGGTAAAGGGAGGGGTGGGGTTAGGATGGCGGATGGGGTGGAGATAGACGGTGACGGATGGAGGACAGGTTTAGGGAGGAGGGAGGACGGGTCTGTCTGGCGGCCGAAGTGGCTCGTTGCGCCCGGTGGGGATCACACCCGACCAACAGGGGGCCATCCCGTGAGAGACACCCAACCATCTGATATCCGCACCCGCCCCAACCGCCGGCCAGGGCCCCATCCATTCACCCCACCATCTCACAGCCTTCTCCATCCCTCCCCCCATCCTCTCCCCCCATTTTTTCATCCTGCATATGCCTTCCTCCCTCGCTCCCCTCCCTCCCCGCCACCTATGTCACGCGAAGGGCGAATGGGAGCGCGGGTTGTACCAGGGCCAGGGCGAGTGGTTCCAGGCCCGCAGCGGTCTCACCTACCGGGGGCAGTTCCAGGCGGGTGCTCCGGCCCTCATACCCACGGGCCTCACCATCACGTGGCTCTCAGAAGAAGACCCCAAGAAGGCCGCCGGGGGCCGCAAGGCGCCCTCCACAGCCCGCGGGGCGGGGTGGGAGCCGGAGGTGGCCACGCCATTGCCGGTGAGTGAAGGCGGCGGCTGTTACGCTAGGTGTTTGGTCTTGGGATTTGGGTTTGGGTTTGGGGCAATGGAATGTGCTGGAGATGTGGAAATTGCGCGGCGAGAAGCTGTTGGGGGAACCTCGGTTCGATCTCGGGCGAGGAAGAGAAAGGGGCCCTTGGCTCATCTCATCTCAGTTTTTAAACATGACGTGAAGCACCTGGGGCTTCATCCACAATTGCATCCAAAAGTGTCACCGTCTGGACTCTGCACTCCACTTCAGAAGTCCGGGTACTTCTGACCCACGGCGATGGTACGGAAAACCTCATTCCCCTCTCCCTCCGCCCGTTGTGTGTCCTCCACACCGCCCTGCAGGTGGTCCTTGGAGAGCCCTGCCCCTTTCCCCTCACCATCTCCGCACAGCTGCAGGAGCGCCTGCCACCCCCCACATCGCCGGCCCCGGGGGCAGATGCCCGGGGAGGGGCGACTGCGGGCGGCAAGAAGCCCTCCTCCGCGCATGCAGCTCCCGCGGTGGTACCCGTGATCAACCAGCCGCCACAGCCAGGCCACGTCTGGCGCACGGCCGACATGGAGTGGGGGCGGCAGGTGGGGGGGAGGGGGAGGGAGGGAAAAGGGGTAGGGCCCATTCTCCTCTGCGGGGGATATCCCTTGATAGAGGGAGCGGGAAGAAGGGAGGGAGGGAGGGGGCTGGGAATGTAGAAGGGCCCCGCGGCCGCGCGTGTGGTGCGTCTCATGCGCACTTGGGCAATTAGCGCCGTTGCCGAGCGGACGCAACGTGGGGCTTGCCTGTGGTGAAAGCGGGCACCGTCGTGTCTCTTGGCCTTTTGTGCGCGTGTTTTCTGCCCCTTACAAGTGCCCAATCAGGCCGAACCAAGCCACATCTTTCCTTCACCTTATCCCTTATCACCGCTACAACACCTCCCACAATGCCCCCGCATCCTCCTCCCTGCGCCCTAATATCCCCCCTATCGCGCCCCACCTCCTCACCCCCCCAGGTGAACCTGACCCTGCATGCGGAGTCCCCCCGCCCGCTACCCTCCGACCGGCTGCTGCGGGTCCTCGTTGTCAACACCCTCATGCCGGATGGCTCCACTCGGGTGCGACTGCTGCTCAGCACCACCAACACACTGCCGCCGGCGCTGCCACTCTCCCGGGTGGAGGGCCAGATCGTGGCCAGTGTGCAGGTAAGTTGGCCGACCTCGTTATTGAGGTTGGGGAGGAAAGGGGAGGTGAGGGGGCGGAGGGGAGGGAAGCGGACGGGTGCATCGACCCCTCCCTGCCTCCCAGCCCTCCATCCACACTCTCTGTTGACCTTCTCTTCTCCTCCTGCCTGCACCAGAACTCCCCAAAGAACATTTCCGTATTAATTTCCCCCTTTCTCTCCCAGGGGCCAGTTTTCCCTTGCCAGCTCTCCAACCCGCTGCTTGGCATCCCCCCTCCCCCCTCTCCTCCATCACCAGGTGGGGCTGGAGGCGGGGAAACGGGTGGTGGAGGGTTTGGTTATCGGCTCCCCGGAGGACGAGGCCCGCATCGCCCAGCCCAATGCCATGGGCTACCTGGTCGCCACCTCCCCCGGTAGCCGGGTGGCGCCAGGGTTTGTCAGGGTGGCGCTGCCGGAGCCTAAACCTCCCAGCAAGAAGCCAGGTGGCAAATAGTGCATCCAGGGAGGGCGGGGTAGGGGGAAGGAGGGAGGCGCAGCCGTAAGGGGGAGCTTGGATGCTGCTGCTGTTGCTGCACTACTGCTGAGGCGGCTTTGGTGCTGCTGCGGCGGCAGTAACAGCTGCATTCCATCCCGCTTTGTTTGGCACGACCCGTTGGTCTTGTGGGCAGCTTCTTGACTTCATAATTATAACCAGCCGCGGGTCCCTCCGTTGGTTGTTTAGGTTTTCTTGGTCGCGTGTCGCTCCTGACAAACTCGTTTATCTACCTGCGTGCTTGTCGAGGCGTGAAGCCTTGTTTCAGCATCTGCACAAGACGCGATGTGTCGGATTGGCTGAATTTGAACTGAGGGAAGGTATGAAGCTGGTGGCGAGAGGCGTCGCATGGCGCGAGCTGCTTTTGCCATCTGCGGCTGCGACTGCGCCCTGTAATGGAGCGAGCCGGCTGGGCCCTCTTTTTTGCGGGAGGGCCCCTCTAGGGCGTGACAGCGCTTTGTTTTGGGTGAGCCGGAATGAGAGAGCAGCACGGGACCTTATAGCAACTGAGCTCAAGCGCGGCAGGGCTTGATTTCCTCGAATTCCTCGATTGGTGGTCGAATAGGTATTCGGTCGAATGTCAAAGTCGCTGTGTCGCCAAATGTCTCCTCATCACGGCCAACCAACCAACCTGGAACGGATTCGGACTTCCATTAACTTTCAGCAGGTGCAAGCCCCAGTTGCAACGAAGTCGCCTGCGGAGGGCTTCCTCGGCCTCGAATCACAAAAGCGCAAATTTTGGTCCAATCAAGAAATTTCAGGAGCAGAAGCGCACGTCGCCTCCGCCGTACAGTAGCCACAATATAACCTAAGGCAATTGCTGCTGCTGCTGCTTTATAGATGCCCCGGTCCGCCTCAGGCTGTGGCGACCTGCACGGCTCACGGGCGGGACTCACACGGAATCACGCACATTCCCTCCCTACCGGGTGCAGCAGCAGTGAACTCATGGTATATCCTCTGTACACTAGTCAGCGCAACCCAGGCACTCGTACGCACATGCGGATGACCCCGGAGCTAAGCACCGGCAGACAGCACTGGAGGAGGAGAACGCCACGACGCTGAGGCGCCAGGCCTTTCAAGTACTCCCACGCATCCTCTCCATACCGTTTGGCAGCAGAGGCGCAATTAACACAGGAGGAGCTGAACGACGTGTCCAACACCATTCCCTTTCGGGAGGCGGTCTGGCTCATGAAGGACGGTGACCAGCGCAGCCTCCGCAGGCCCCCTGCGCCCTCCGCAGTGCCGTAACTCTAACCTGGCGCAGCCTTGGTCCGCAGTACTGCAACTTTCCACGCAATCCGCATTCCTTTCCGCCCAGTAGCATTGTGCTGTTAAGGGCACACAACCCTCCCCCAGGCGCTCCGCCATCCCTCCGACAAACTCAGATGCGTTGCCGTTTCCGGAACACCGACGGTGTCTCGTCCCCGCGGCCCCCACCTCCTCCAGCTCCGGTTTCGCTCTCCTTAGGTTTGCGTGCAAACGCCTGCCCGTGGTCGTGTCCCTTGTCCTGCAGCAGCCTCTCAATCTTGCGCAGCTGGCCATCCAGCTTCTGATCCCGCTGCCGCTGCTCCACAACGGCGCCCTGGCACACGCAACGAGGTAACAAAGAAAGGGGAGGGGAACCGGGAGACGGGGGAGGACAGGTGTAGTATGAGGCTCGAATGAAAAGCCACGGCCAGGGGCCGGGGACATATGCTGACAGCCAGCACGATGCAGACATCACGACGTCCTATTCCTTCCTTCCTTCCTTCCGTCTATCTGTCTGTCTGTCCGTCACAGCTCCAGCAGATGCTATGGTGCCACCTGCTGCAGGGGGAGGGAGATAACCCCACCGCACTCAACCAGGTGGCAGAGGGGCCCACCCGTTCCCTACCTTCTCCAGCTCCTTGTGGCTCTTCCGGCCATCTGCCCGCTTGACTCCGTACTGAAAGGCGGCTCGAGGCAGAGTCTCCCTGGACTCCTTGTACCGCTGCCACTCCTCATCCGTGGCGAAGTCAGCCCTGGGAAGTGGAGGTGGAGGTGTGGGTTGAGGAAGACCAACAAAACGGAACGCAAGCAAAGTGCGACGTGAGAGATTACACGCCAGGGAATCGCAAGCATATATTTAGCAAAGCACCAGGCGGCGCCGCCACATCGTCAACAAGGCTGCCAAGCAGGCAGCGGTGTAAGCGGCAGCTGCCAGCAACCGCAGCTGCGCACAACGACCGCGACAGCGACCAGCCTTCCCTTCCTACCTTGACCCCAAATCCCCCAATCTCCATCCCCTCGCCTGAACCCCGTCCGCTTACTGACCTCGTCTTGCCCTTGGCCTGCTTGGAATCCATGTGGTTCAGGTCCCCTCCCTCGTCGTCCGAGTCCACAAGTGCGCCCACATAGCCAGCCATGCCCGGGTAGCACTCCGCATAGGCGTCGTCGTCCGCCTCGGCATCCAAGCCGCGAGCCTTGGCGTCCTGCAGTCACAGACAGCGAGAACCGCGAAGGGGGGGGATGGTTGCGGGTGCGGAGTTCTACCTGGCCACATGACGATAGGGACGGCTAATTGTAAACACAATCATGGTCCCGTGGCGGGGTGGTGACGATGATGGTGACGATCACCCTGCTCTACTCTGCTCTACGATAAGGCTGAACGATTACCAAAGTCGACGCTCGTTTGTGCAAGCAAAGTGACGGTAGCCGCTGCTCCCGCCGCTGCTGTCGTCGCCGCGCAGCAGACTGGCGTGGAGGCGCGGGTGTTGCTGGGGAAGTGGAGCTGCTGCCAGCTCTATTTCGTCCCCAGAGCCGACGCAGATGCAGCCAGATGTCGTGGAGCATATCCCGGGTGGAGCCCCCTTTTTTTCCAAGCCAGCCTTCGTCTACTCGGTACCTAAAAGGTGTTCCCGTTTCTTCATCGCACGTAGGGTAGTGGAAGCGAGACAGCCAAAGCGGTTCGGCTCCTAACCGGCAAAAAATTGTTGCCGGGCTGCCAAACTTAGGCCCCTTCTTCTTCTTCTTCTTCTTCAAGGGCTTTTGTCGTGAAATCTGTCACATTGGTTCATCCCCTTTAGGGGAACCAAAGGGATCATCCCTTCGTCTTCCCCTTCGGTTCCCCTAACCGTTGAGCTCACGTCACAGCTCAACGGCATGCCAATACACACCAGCCCACCCGCCTCCCACCTTCCCCACACTTCCTCCCTCTTCCGCCTTGATCCCTCCCCTCCCGGCAGATCCGCTTACCTTGGGTCGACTGCGCCATTTGGGCTCCTCCGTAGTGCCGTACGCGTTACCTGTTACCTGCAGCGCGCAGGTTTTGGAGGGCAGCGTATGCAGGGAGGGAGGGAAAAAAAAGAAAGACCGTGCACCATCCGTTCATTCATTCATTTATCTATGCCACTGCGCTGCATTGCAATACAGTCAATACCCTCGCCCGCCCCTACACCCACACCCACATCATCTAAATATCAGGTCGACGCATAAGTTAAGGCGCATTAGGTTAGGCGCATTAGGTTAGGCGCTGTCCTGGAACTGACACCAGCCACATCCACATCCTCATCCACACACCTCGCACCTCACACCTCACACCTCGTCATGGAATACAGCAACGGGAAGTAGTGACTGGGGGATAGCCACGCCGCCACTGGCATCACACCACAGACGAGAAACGGCGAGACAGGCGCTCACCTTTGCGCCTTGTTGGACGGCGCCGTACATCGAAGCACCGTACTGCGGCCCAGCACCGTACGCCGCCATGCTATCCATGCCGTAGCCCTGCTGACCGCCGTACATATTGTACTGGTCATACCCTTGCACCTCGTATGCAGCACCGTATTGTGCCCCTGCCTGCGCGCCGAAAGCTATGCCGCCGGCTCCGGCTCCCGCCGCTGCCCCTGGCGCCGGCGCCGGCGGCAGCGGCGGCGGCGGTGGCGGCATCTCCCCCTCTTCGAGATCCATGTCGTCGCCGCCCTCCGCAGCTGCCGCCATCCCCGGCCGCCGTATGCTAGTCCCAGGCATGGGAATATCCGCCATCGTGTCTCTGGAATCAAAGTAGGAGCCGTCGCCCCGCCTGCAGACGGGGAAGACAACCACACGCACGAGAAAAGCTGATGCCAAGGATAGACCGATACTCCAGAAGTTCAAACGAAGCAATAACTAACCAGTCGCGGCTCCCCGGGGAGGGGGAGTTGGCCGGGGTGGTTGTGGCGCCACCGCGAGGTAGAGGATTAAGGTAAGAGGGAAAACAGGGACTTCACAGCACAGGATAAGGAGGCCCCGAACAGCGCCCCCGCCCCTCAGCGGTGGCGGGACCTGCAGACTGGGCCCCGGGCACCGCGAACCTAATCACAGCCCCAGCCCCCCAAGCCCCCAGCACGTAGGCGACACACCAGCAACGGCAAAGCACCGCGGCTCTGCGGGGCCATGGACCCGGGGGAAAAGATCCTCAACACCATACATCATCCTGTCCACAAACACATTGGCTCATGTCCCTCCCCTGTTTCCCCCCTCACCGGTGTCCACCCCCTTGGTCCCGGCCGGCCGCGTCCTTGGCCTTGGCGGTCTTGTGGCTGGTGGGTTTGTAATCCGTGCCCGCGTCACCAAAGATGTCGTCGTCCTCATCTGCAGGACCCGAGGGACGGGACCCGCCGTCCGCCGCCCGCCCAGTGGCGCCGCCGGGGGCAGGGGCCGCCACTGCCGTGGGGGGCACCGCCTGCTGGCCGCCTGCGGCCACGTCGTGCTTTATACCCTGAGAGGGAGTGAGCAGGGGGGTGGCTGGATTGGCGAATATGTGGGCATGGGCAGACGAATGGCAGCGGGGGATGTTATGAAGCTCGGGTGGGCGACATCCTGTGGGGTGCAGCAACAACAACAGCAGCGGCATCCATTTGCTGAGCCTGATTTGGACGTCAAGGACCCATGCCAAGGGGGGTGAGGCGAGGGGGGAGGAAGGCAAGGGGAGGGGAAATCCATTTCCCCATTCGCCCATCCCTGCTTGTATTTGCCTTGAGCCACCCTCGTGCCATCTGCTTCCTTCATCTTACCCCTCACTTTACCGCTCACACTAAACCCACGCAGCCGTGACCGCAGCCTGCAAGGCGCTCACCAGGAACGCGTCGCGGTCGCGCCGCTTGAGCCGCTTGCCGTCCGCGGTTGTACGGACGTACGACAGAATGCGCGCGATGCGGTCCAGTACGGCGTCGTCCATGCCCGCAAAGAGAGTTTCCACCGCCTGTCCCTCGGGGAAGACCCCACGAGGCAATGGAAAGGGAGATGTGGTTATGGTGGCGGTGATTAAGGGAGACAGAGAGATCAGGCAGAAGAAAAAGAACGATCATCATCATCGCCATCGCCATCATCATCATCATCATTAGCAGCAACAACACCGGAAGGCGTGGAGCTCGTTTCCATGCAGTCCAAACTAGCCAACTGCCAACTAACTTTTCCGTGCTTGAAGAAATATGAGAAGCATACTGCACGAATCTGATCGTGCAGGAGCTCAACACCACCGGGGGAGAAATACCGGCCCCCAAACCACCACCCCCCCAACCCATCTCCCGGCCCATCCCACCCCGCCCCAATCCACATTGCCGTACCGGGGGGCACTCGCTCTTCGGCCGGCGCAGCGTGGTGGGAATATCCGTATCCAACGAATCCTCATTGTCAAAGTCATACACAAATGCCGTACGACGCGGCAGGTACATCTCCCGTACATTGGCGCGCGGTGCAGAGAACAGCGTATTAAACACGGAGCGAGCCAGCGGGGCCGTAAAGCGAACCTCCTCCTTGCGCCCCGCCGCGGATGCCGCATTGGCGCGGGCGTTGGCGCGAGCCTGGGCGTCGCGGGCGGCCTCCGCCTTGCTGCCCGCATCCGCCCCCCCACCGGCCCTTCCCTCGTCGTCGTCGCCATCACCATCATCGTCCTTCTTCTTGGTGATTTCTGTTCGTGTCTGTAACGTACACCACACCACACCATATCCCACCGCACAGGGCACCATCGCATGGCGGCAAACCAATCGCAACGGATACAAGACGCTGTTCGGCAACCTGGATAGAAAATGCCAATTTTGACAAGAAACTGAGACAGGCATCCGCCGGTCGTTTCTTTTCCCCTCTTTGGATGATGCTAATTAAGGGCTGTTGGGCGATGAACCACGTCGCGAGCCCCAACTGTAACCCAGCCTCTCCCCCGTCAACTCTCGCTGTGACCCGTTCCCTTCTTTCCGGGTCCCCACCTTGTGCAGCAGCGCGTAGTCCAGACCCTTCACCAAGTGAGTGAAGCGCATGTCGCCACCCAGGTACTTGGTTTCCTCCTCGCTCAGTTTGGAGAGATCCACGGTGCCCAGATCGCCGCCCGCGTCCCCCCCCACGCCGCCGGAGCCTGACAGCGCAGACAGGACCGCGCTGGCATCCTCGTAGTCAAGGTTCTTGCCGCGACGGCGCTCCTCGGCGCGGTCGCTGCGGAGCGCGTTATAGCGGGTAGGGGTGTGGGGGGATGTAAAGAGGTGGATAGGGGTGGATAGGCATTCATGTGGGTGCGGGACGGTGTGTATGTGCGAGGGGGAGAGTGGGTTTGGGAAGGGTTGGTTTGCCGGGGGGCACCTGGTGCCCATATCCAGCAGTTTCTACTGCCATGAACAGGCCGGGTCAACGGGGATGATAACTTCGGGGCTAGGGTGAACATGGGAAAGTTTGCTTTGCATGACACGCGGCAAACAATGCCAAAGCAGTCAAAGTGCCAAACGCTAGATCTGTCACACGTGCGTGGCCATTGCGCTCACCGATACTTGGGTGCTCCATCATCCTCAGCATCTTCCGCGTTGCTTTTGTCAGCTGGCTTTTTGAAACCAGGCTTGCCATGAGGACGATGCGGCTTGTGCTCCCCTTTTGGTTTCGGCTTTGGAGATGCATCAGGTTTATTACTTGGAGTTTGGTTACCCCACCGTTCGGCACGGGGCGTCTCAAGTAACTTGCGGAAATCAGCGTTATTCATACTGTACCAGATTTCGCTAGGAATGCTAAGAAAGTGTCTCACGTCACGCGTTCGTGAAACTGTAAAGTAGGACTATGTCCTGAACACAAGAAACCAGCGCTGCCGTGCATGTAATGGAAGGAAACGTATGGTAATCGACTTATAATATTGGACATCAAAGGAGAGACTTGGCAAACAATAGAGGTTGTGGCCGGTAGTTACGGCAGTATGCACGTTGCCCACCTTCGCACATCGCAGTGGAAAAGCCACGGCGAGGCCATCACAAAGTAAAATTGCAGCACTTGCATTTGTGGCGTTTCAGTACAGCTACCCGTAGTCTAGTCCTGACCCTCGTCAGTTGAGGTCGGAATCGTTGGCGGCCGCGCCTAGCAGCCACGATGTCCTCACAGGCTGGATCTAGCATGTCTGCAATGAAATCTTGGGAAGCGAAACAACCAAAACCAACCATATTAAGCATCGCCCAAGGCCTGGTCCAGCAATATGCGCTTCCGGTCGCGGTGGTCGCCTACCTCGTCCGACGCTACCTGGCCAACAAGAAAAAAGCTGCCGGGAAGTCCGATCCTAAACCCAGCGCCCAGAAAACAGAAACGGCTCGGGAGACTCGCAAGCCGAGTCGGAATTACAAGGTGAAGCGCGAGCAGGAAGGGCCGCTATTAGTCGGCGCGGACGATGAAGACGTGGAGGTGCAGCCCCACGATGATGTCATGGATGCTTATGACGAGAAGGAGGTGGAGAAGGCCGGCGCTGCATCAGCTGGCCCCGGTGGCGGCAACACGGCGATGTTGCAGATGCTCCAACAGATGGGTTACCGCATCATCATGCCCAAGGACGGCAGCGGGCAAGTCTTCCTGGTGCCGCCAGGCGCCCCGGGTCCCGGCGGGCAAGCCATAGCAGAAGGTGCGGGAAGGGGGAGTGTAAGCCCGCAAGGCTGAGGCTTGGGGGTTTTGCCGGTCGTGCTTTGGGCGTTTGTAGCGCACACCGGCATGCAGCAGCATGCCGTGGAATCCTCTGGGGACAAGGGACTTCTGAGCGATGTCTGCTTTCAGCAGAGGGGCCAATGCATGGCATGACACGGCCTAAGGGTGTCCGTGCCGCACCAAATTGCAAGGAAGTATGGGAGCCCTCCTCCCTCCCTCTTTTGGGAGCGGCCGCATCAGTACAGGTTGGCGAATTGTCACTGTGTGCTGCACTTGTCTTTCAGCAGCTGCAGCACCTGGTGCGGTGTGTGCATTCGTTCTTGGTCCGTAAATAATGATTTGTTTACAATAACTAAAAATGCCACATCTATCGCACTGGCGCAATCTGGCACTGCACTTCCCCGCACGTGCTGTCAAAAACACTTAGTGCGCGCACGCACCGCGCGTCCTAATCTGGCCCACGGCGCTGCGCAGGGGATGATGAGGGCTACGACGAGGACGAGGAAGGCTACGAGGAGGAGGAAGGCGAGGACTGAGGGACGGCAGCTGCGGCCACGTCTGTGGACCAATGGAAAGAGGCTTGGTCAACGACTCTCGTTCTCGGACGTGTGCTTTGCGTGTTCCTAAGGATCCCAAGTCTGCTGGTCTGTGGCCTGTCTTGTACGCTGGGGGGGGAGTGTGTGGCGGCGGGTTCTTCTGGATTTGTAATAGGGCCCAATTCCATGCGAGCACCATGTTCCTAGTCCGCGCACGGGCCCCGGGGGGTCTGAGGCGATCAGCTGCCCGCCTCTGGGCAACCGCAGTATGGGGGCATTCGACAGTAAAATGGAGGCGGATGTCCGCACTGGGATGTAGCGCCTCTCGCTGGGAGCTTTGGTCTCCAGGTAGTGATGTTGTGATCCCAAGTACAAGGATGGAGGGAAGTGGGGGGCTTTGGGGGCGTTCGAAGGAACCAGCTAACCCCCGGCCAGCCCAGACTCGACAGCAGCGATTTAAAAGCCGTGGGAAGCAGCGCAGAACTGAGTGAGGCAGCCGAACCATAACCCCATTCTGTTATCGCGTCGTACACCAACTAAAACCCGTGGGAATGCGGGCCGTCCAAAACAAGCCGACGTGGAAGATGAGACGTGCGCTGGCTGGAGACGGGCTTTGCGTGGCTGTAGTTGTTGGGGTTTGCTTCTAGGCAGTCCCGCTCTTGCAATCCTAGCGGTTGCAGTTCGGTATAGTGATGGGCGTCCCTGTATTGAGAGGGTATTCTGAGTGATACCACATATGTAGGTATCCCATAAATGGTCGGTTCGGCAGACACGGCAGAGTGTGTACAGCATGCGTTAATGCATGTAGTGACAACCTGGTAAGGTGCGAGTGTAAGTTGCCGGTCTTGTCGGCGTTGTTTTTGGAACCATAGACAAAACCAAGTACGCGGTCAGCCTGCTGGTGGGTGCTGCTGCTTCGCAGCCATCGCTGTTTGTGGTCGGCCCCTTAAAAAGCTATGTGGCTGATGCAGAATGACACCAGCGACATCACGACAACATTTTCAAATGCACGCATCAAAGAAGCAGGCGGCGGGCGGCAGAGGAACGAATGAAAGTTAAGGACAAGGCAGGAGGTTGGAAAACCCCGGAAGATATGAATGTACAGCAGTATGGGGGGAACTCGTCGCCAATATTTCTATATGAGTTCGGAACTGATGGGCTGATGTGCGGTGTTTTCCTTTCCTCCGTGGCTTTAGGCGCTGTAGTATTGCCCTTGGGCCTTCGGCTCGTATGGGTAGTCTTACAGGTATGGGGTCACGCACCCTCAACCATGTAACACACACACACACATACGCCTAAAAGCCACGGAGAACAGGGAACACCGCTCTATCAGCCCAGGCTAGCGCCCAAAGGGGGTAACTGAGTTGCGGTGAGCCCACATACCTTCCAACATCCTCGCCAGACGTACCTCCCCTTTCATGGCCTCCAACATGGCCTGTTGATCCTTAGAACATAAACTTGCAGGAACAGTCATTGCTGGCATCGTGCAGTGCAGTTCTATGCCAATTTCCCATTTGTGCTGATCCGCAGCGGATGATGGGGATCACCGCGGTTTATTACGCCTTGCTTCGATGTTGAAGGGGTGAGGGTATACGCCAGGGATACAGGCTGGGTGAAAGCCCCTATCATAAATCTTCATAAACCACGTTCCGTAGCACCCTGATAGTTCTACTGTATTCGGCATAGCGTTGATACCAAAGCCCTCCCAGTCAATGGAACACGCGTTCTGAGGTCTTCGTAATACTAGGCCTGCAGGCGCGAGGTGGCCCGCAGCTCACCCTGCTTCTGCAGCTTCTCAACGACCCTTCGAGCTCAATGACCCTTTCTCAACGACCCTTCAAGCTCCAGCCGCAATGTAAATTTTGTCTTGCATGCTTACAGGATTGTTGCTTAGTAAAAGCCAGCTTAGAATCCATTTCCCAGGCTCCCACGTTCCCACGTTCCCAGCCACTTTCGTTTGGTCTGTTAGCTGTCTGTCTTGTCCCGATTTGCCTTACGGCCATGCAAGCCTGAACCTGAGGGGCGGACATAATATGATTGGAATGATAGCTATGTAAATTTAAGACGGATTTCTGTATGAAGTTAAGACGGTCTCCGGGCGTGCCTGTTCGGTCGGGTGATCCACTGAAACGGCCAACACGTCCTCCAACTCAAACATGAAATAAATCTTACATATTATTTACTGTAGAAATATTTGTCCCTTAACATCTTTCTCCAGTCTCCTTGAGGGTTTTACGGCCTTTCAGACGGCCAGGTACACAAGATAGCTTGCGGATTGATAGTTATCTAAATTAAATTATTGTGATTCGCCTAAATTTTAACTTGCCTATGCACGTGATATGCCTGAATTGATCTTATTATCAGGTGTTTAGCCTGCGGACTTCGTCTCGAGCGGAAATACACGCCAGGACAGAAACTGAAATAGGAATAGATATTTTGAAATTAAAGAAGTTCATGGAGTTCATTGCGCCGGAAATCATTTGGAGTCTTTCGTCGCTTGGTTGGGGCCCTTGACCAGCACATGTGCACGACGCCACTGAATCTGCCGCAAGCCATCCTTAGCTCATAATATGTTTGAGTCGATTGATTCATTTAGTCTTATGAAGCCCGCTAAGCCTGCTGGCGTTCGTCACTTGCACTCGAGGCGTACAAGACGCGCGACTAAACCACACAAGCGAAGCTTTACAGACCCCAAACGTCTTAATCCACTCAGTAACTCTAAAAGATACATCTACGCAGTCATCCAATCTTGGAGCTTCTTGGAAGTCGAGATACAGGGGGCCCAAGAAGGGCTTCGGAGCCAACTGCGTCAACTCTGCAGGGCCCGGCGATCCATTTCAAATAGCCACAACAACTCCTCATCGGAACTATATTGTGAATCCCTCGCACGCTGCCGCCACCGCAGCCACTTGCGGTGCGACGCTGTCCTCGAGGCAAGCCCAGGAACCAAGTCGCTGGACACCGGCGACCAAGGCACGGTAAGCAGTCTAATTCTTGAAAAGTCTGCAAGCGTTTTAGCGCTTGGGCAGCTTTCGGCGGTACGCGAAGTCAACAGTGGACTCACCGAGACTCACGCACGCACGCTCTCTGGCCGCCCCACTTGCCGTGCGCCTATCTATTTGCACAGGCAGCGGCAAATGCATGTAACTTCATGCCTGATACATATTACGATTCCTGTTTGTGGCAGATCGATGGCGAGCGACGGATCTAGTTCGCCGGGCGTTCTGTTGTTGCGTATGAAAAGCGGCCTTGCTCCTTATTTTACATCGATCTCGTTGATTCATACTAACATGTTATCGGTGTTGTCAATTACGAAATCTTTGCGCACACGCCCGATTATATCGCTTGATCTCCCTTCTTGGCGCACTGTTCCTGCTTCTGTTTGTCCCTGCCACAGTTGGCAGTAGCAGGAGGTGGGGTCAGCCCTAGTAGTTTTGCTTTGAAATTGGCGATGGCGGACAACGAGCGCCCCGGCAACGAGCCCACCGTGAGCGCCTGGCAGCGCTGGGTCTGCCTGCCCTTCGGTGTGTTCAACGGTCCGGCCATCTTCTCCGGCCAAGCCGCTGGGGTGGCGCCCCGCGGCGCCAGCACCTCCCCGCATCCGGAGCGCAACGGCCATGAGAGCGCCGAGCAGCCCAAGGCGCCCAGCTGCGGAAATGAAGACTACGTGATCGTGGGTGCGCTGCCCGCTGCTGCCGACACTCCCGATGACGGGCGACCACCTGATGGCCAGGTGCTTGCCCACGCAGCGGATATTTCGCCACCCGGCAACCCGTCAGAGAGAAGCGGCCCAGCGCCCTCGGCGGGCACCACCCCCACCGATCAAGTTAATGATGCTGTGCTGGCTGTGCAGGTTCCGCAGGCTGAGCAGGCTGAAGCGCCCAGTGTGTGAAGCTAATTTAGTGCGGGAAAGCCTGCTGGTTGGTGTCTTAGGGTTCTATGGCATCTTGCAGCAGACTCAGGTTGACAGGACTGACGGAGCAGACAAAGTGCAGAAGATTCGGCCGGCGGGACCCACGTGGGGACATGAAGCTGTTGGGCTGCAGTTCTTGGCACGATGTAATTCAAATCGGCAGCAGAGGACCTGTGATGATGGTGATGATGGTAGTGGCTCACCCCGCCGGTGGTGGTGGTGGTGATGGTGAGCCAGGGGAGCTCCATGCAGTGGAAATATCGTGAGGCGTGCGGCAGCTGGTGTATGTGTATTTGGACGGGAGGCCCTTCACTTTGCACTGCGCTGCTACAAACAGCCCAGAGTGGAGTTCGTGGAATGCTGCTCGGGGGGCTTTAAGGCGGGCAGTCGGGGGGGCCGAAGACATTTTTTAACCCCACGACGTTTTGGTGTGTGTATTTGTGTGTGTGTGTTACATGGTTGGGGGGTGCGTGACCCCATACCTGTAAGACTACCCATACGAGCCGAAGGCCCAAGGGCAATACTACAACGCCTAAAAGCCACGGAGAAAAGGAAAAACACTGCACATCAGCCCAGATTAGCGTCCAAAGGGGGTAATTGAGTTTCGGTGAGCCCACATACGTTCCAACATCCTCGCCAGACGTGCGGGTTCCCATTGCATGGCCTCCAACATGCTCTGTTGATGATCAAATCCCTCTTCAGCACGAATATCATTATAGGCTGGGCATTCCAATAACACGTGTTTTTCATCCTCAATTCGGCTATTAGTACCACAACAGTGGCAAAACCGCTGCCCCCTGGGGACATGGTACTTGCCCCTTCGTGCTCTGTTTGCCTCCAAAGCCCAGCAACATAAACGAAACTGCATTAGCTTACGATGTGCTAAACGAGGAATGAAAACCTTAGCATGTGTTGGCCACATGACGGCTGCGGCTCCCGAAAAGGGCAGCCCCATCCAGTGCTTATACTTCGCCATTTGCACTCCCGGTTGCTTCCCATCTGATGGGTACTCCTCTGGCAAGACAGTCAGACGCGTATGGTCCCAGCCACTCATCAAACGCTTTCTTAGTGCCGTTATTATCGCTCCTTAGGGTAGAGGTCTACTCAACAACCAGTCAACACGCTCCTTTACCCCCCACGACTTCTTGCGGTATTCCGCTCCAAATGTTGCACTCCAAGAAGGAAAACAGTCGTAACATTGAGATTCCCCAACCCTCCCATTCCGGGTTGGTCAGGGCATCGGTTATCTCCTGCCGTAAAACGGCATGAGCAATGGATCCCACTTGCTTTTGAAGGCGGTTCCAGAAACGGAGAATCTGCGTCACCATGTAATATTGTAAGGGGAGTTCAGCCAGCTCCGCGTACAACAGCCTGTGGGATGGCCGTGCCGTCCCCACTACCTGCCTCATGAATAAAATCTGCAGCTGGACTGCACTATCCTTCAAACAGGCTTCGAACATGCCCTCCGCAAGGTTGGCTTTATCCCGCCGCCTTCCCGCCCTGTGTGTATTTGCGTAGGCATGTGTGTGTGTGTGTGTGCGTCGCTGGATGGCAGATAAGTAGAAATGCCTTGCAGAGTACGTTCGTGGCGAGTACGGGCCGAGAGTCCAGGAGCCCTCCCCTTGACCAAAATTTTACTGCGCGTCTCGCCCGCCTGTCTGGATACATTTCCTCCGAGGTCTAAGCTCACTCACCTTGAATGGGCAAGAGAGAGAAAGCTGCCATTTAAGCTCTAAGCGGCTATAGTGCTGTGTATGTCTGTATGTATGTCTGCTCGTCCAGTGGTGCCTTGGCCTCGGACTGGGGAAGAAAACTGTGACGGCTCTTAACGTTTAACACGGGTCGCTTAGATAGCCACGGCTCTAAAATGGTCCTTAAGTGGTTTTTTTTACATGCAAACCTTTTTAGCTAGTCCCTTTCCGGCTCTTTTTGTATTATCATCCCGTCAGACGTTTCAGGATTGCCTTTACAAATCAGATGCTAAGAAAGGTGGCGCACTCATTCTGTGTCTATTCACATCAGCGCAGCAGTTGGCCAGTCCTTGGTTCCTTGGTTTGTATTGGACTGTTGGGCGCCGCCGCCGTCAGGATACGTCCACCACTCCTATGTATGGTGACGCACAACATCTGCCCCCCTGTACCGCCCCCTGTTGGCTTCAAAACCCAAACACCAAACCTACGGAACCCCCACACACCACACCGCACCGCACCGCGCCATGATGGCAGGGCGGACTACACCGTCTAACGGCAAACGGCTCCTGAACGGCCTTCCGAACACCCAATCGCCTGGTGTCGACACCAAAACGAAACTCCTGGTAGTGTTGAAATCGGCTCGACACACACACAGGCACATGCATGTCCCGAATGTACTGCCGCCACCACCGCCAGCATTACCGCCACAGCAAACCATCATGACCGCTCCGTCACCGCTCGGTGGAATGCCCGGAATTAGTGCTTTCTGTGTTCCCCCATAATCTGTTAGTGGCCAAGTAGTTACTGTGGGAATTTCCTTTGGTGAACAAATTCCCATTTGTAAGTTGGCTGTCAGACTGTCGGAAGGCCGTTTGGTGGCTGGATTAGCGCTTTTCTCAGCCGCAGCTGCTGTGCATGCATCCTTTAGGCAGCGGGCAGCTAGACACCCTAGCTGCCCATTCACAGCTTTCAAAATTACAGCAAATCTTTGAGGCACCACCCATAACGAGTATCCATGGATAACGTATTTCAAAAGGATGCTTGCCATGCTTTTTGCATAAAATGAACTGACTCAAATCTTATTTCACTGGTGAAGGGGGAAATACATGTTTTTACTTATAAACGTTGAAAAAAGCCGCAAAACCCATAAAACCCTGGTCCACCCAGCGCTTCCCCTAAAGGAGCTTCACAAAAGTAGAATGGAAGCATATATTTTTTTGGTTACAACTCACGCCGCGCAAATAATGTGATTTGCCAATTTGCGTGACGTTGGTCATAGTAGTGTCATATAAGTTGTATAGCCATGCTATGCACTCTTCGCACATCTTTCAAGTACCTACAATTTAAAGCAACGACGCTCGGTGCTTCTGTCAGCCTCGCAGCGGCATCTGGTGGCTCCTTCCAGCGCCGCCTCGAAAGCGATAAAACCCCCTCCGTAACCTGCAAGATATGATATGACAACCCACCACAGGCACTTCCACAGCCCTTTCCCTTTCCCTTTGCCATCACCACCACCACGACCACCATCGCGAGACAAAAGCAACTGGAGATGCGTCATCATCGAGACATAGGAGTTGCTGTCCTACCCAACCCCCCTCCAAGGAGTATCGTTGGCAGCCATAAACACAAGTCGGCTTGCGGTAACTTGTGGCAAGCCGCCTCTTCCCCCCTCCTGTGGAATATTGGGCTGGGCTTTCCAGGGCGGGGTTCGACACGAACCATCACCACATCCTAGCTACCTACCGCAGGCGCAGTCAGCCGGAGAGTCTTGTATGTATGTAACGTCGTGGGTACGGCCCGAGGGGGAGAAAGCCCCTATGCCATATGCACCCTGTTCAGGTCCAAAACATTCGATTCGATTGGCAAAACACACACACAGGCAGCAACAAGCACAACGCGACACCCAACAAGCTGTCTTTCAGTCTTCTCCATCGCTTATTACCTCCACCAGTGGCAACTGCTGCTGCCGCTGCTTCTGCTGGTAGTGGTGGCGAGAGAAACCACTATCGATGCACCCCCCTGGCCGCCACCACCACCACCACCACCACCACACGGGTGCCAGCTGCCCCCGGGGAGGTACCCCTCCCCTCCAGCCCCAGAAGGTCATATCAGCCGATTCTCGCTCCGACACCATCGCCCCCATCTACCACCACATCCCATCATCCAAAGCCAAAAACCACAACCAATAACCAGGAGAGCACACAAAGTAGAGCTGCATGCATGC
>NW_003307570.1:452023-454746 GCF_000143455.1 Volvox carteri f. nagariensis | reverse complement strand
CTGGGGGAAGCAGCAGCAGCGCCAGTGCGCAGGCGCCCACCAGCGTGGAGAAGTAGGCGTTCCAGCCGTACTCCTTCACGATGATGGACAGAGGGATACCTAAAGCAGCCGCGGCAGCAGCAGGAGGGGGAGAGGAGCGGGAGGAGGGGAAGGGGGGGAGGGGGGGAAGGGGCGGAGGGGGAAAGGCGACACAAATGCTGATGAAGGACACATCTTAAATAAAAAGGATGATGTAAATCGCGGAAGCACGACAAGCACAACAGCCAACAACGAGATATTTGGAGGCATTACTGCAGGTCTACAGGGCCATATGTACATGTATACCATATACATTATAATGGACATACATACTTACATACTTATACATATGGTGAAGCTTAACCACCCTGTAACGACATACATGCATAACCCTCCCAGGTGGTTGTGAGGTGTACTACTAGCATCCGGAGCATCCACCCTGTTTTCATGATTGGACAAGATGAAATCGCCAACATTGTTGAACAGCCATGGCTTCAGGCAGGAGCTCGAGCACCATGTAGCAATCTACCACACCCAAGGGGATGCATTCTGACAGACTCTCAAAGCCCTTGGCATGCATGGACTGTGTAAAGATCTTCATGTTCACCATGGTGTGGCTGCTTGTGCAGACCCAGTGGTTGAACACCTCCAGCAGGCCTGATGCAGGCACTTCACTGCCAGGCTTCGTCTCACAGTGCTCCATGATGAAGCTGGTCACCAGGTAAGCAGCTGGTTGTCCCTGAGGTGGAGAAACGTAGTGGGCTACTTGTGCATGTACAGGATATATCTTGCTGCAGTTGCCAAGCAGAAAGCCCCTCGAGTGTTAACCAACTAATAAGTATGACTGGGCTCTCTCACATAAAAAATACCACGCAGTAATGCCAAGCTGCAGGAACAATGATTGTGCTGGACAACCGGATCTCACCTCACACTCAATGCTTCAGAAGGCCATGGTGCTGCTGATTTCATTGGACAGAAGTGATGGCTTGTCCACCACAGGTGTCCTTGTTCTGTGATGGAGACAAGAACATAATGTGAGCCATCAAGCAGAGAGGGGATACCATACTCACTGCAAAAAGGAGGGTTTAGCCCTCGAAAATTAATGGTCCCCAAATGCAGTAAGTGCAGGTAGGTGTACCATGCATGCAGGTGCAGCTCAATTTCCGCAGTCCTTGGCTGCGCCCCTGCATCAGTCCCCACAGACTGCATTCTAAGCATGCGGTGCCTTCCCTTCCCCGGATGAACTCACCCACAGTGCCTCTGTCACCCAGCATAATTATTGTCTCACTCGCCTACCTTGAAACGCTCGGGAAAAGCACCCTTGAAGATCTCATAGGCGTGCACGAAGCGGCACTCCTGCAGGCACACCTTCTGTAGCTCGGTGGTGATGCATTTCTGCACCGCGTCGACTTCCACCTCCAAGCTCTCCAGGCTGCCCGGGTGCACATGCAAATTTCGGCGGGTCAGCACACTATCGGCCTCGATTGCCACCTGCACCAGCTTCATGTGCATGCCCGCCGCGACCTGCTGCAGCCCGCTGTCTTGCGCTTTGGCCAGCTTGGCAAAATAGTCGCTGGATGTCGTGCAAAACTCCTGCATGCCACAGGCATGCAGGAGAATTTGCACGGCGAGGTTGCGC
Source organism: Volvox carteri f. nagariensis (assembly GCF_000143455.1). NCBI lineage: Eukaryota > Viridiplantae > Chlorophyta > Chlorophyceae > Chlamydomonadales > Volvocaceae > Volvox > Volvox carteri. The sequence continues at coordinate 453,089 of NW_003307570.1, read as the reverse complement.
AGGTGTGGCTGCCAGGCAATCGCCTCCCGTGTCTTGGCCGCCGCCTGCTCCTGCTCCAGCTCCGATATACGCGAAGAAAGGTTCTGGAGTACTTCCAGAAATGTGCCATCAGGTTCCGCAATTATCGTGACGGCCTGGTTCCCGACGAGGCGCGTCTCCCAGTTTTCCACAGGGGCTTTCGTATCGCTAAATAATACGGTGATGGGCTGCAGCTGCATGCCAGACTTCTTTGCTGCCTCGGATAGCCCTTGCTCGACCTGCTCCTTGAGCGATTCAAGGCCAGCTCTCTGCCGCCACTTTCACCTTAATTGTGCCAGACATGATTGCTACTTTATATTATTAATGGAGAAAAACTAGCAATGCTCTTGCGCTGCTAGTACTGTCCTTGAGGGGACTCAGTTGCTCACTTTCACAAGAACAAGATCATTACACGCTTCAAAGAGTATGTTGCCTCGTCACACGATATCTGCGCAACGCTTGAATATGTATTGTTGCATCGAGGAAGGCCGCTTGGTACCGGAGGAATACGACAAGGAAGCAAAGGGTGCCCTTGGGTGTCAATGCAGGTCAGACTGATACAGTAAGCTTAGAACGAATTCGGACACTTCACCTAACCACCGCTGCATAGATTTGTAAAGCTTTATGCAAGTTTCCAACACCGATTGGTGAGTGGAACATTGTTGATTTAAAAAAATCAACAGCCTCTCAAGCACGCCTGCTTGCTCTTGCTCTGCGACGCCCTGTCTTGGCCTTGGCGGCAGCACGGTGCTTGCGCATCCGCATGTGAAGTGCCCTCAGCACCGTGGTCGTCGCGATGATCATTCTCCTGGCATACTGGACAGCATCAGAGTACTCGCAGATACTTAGCTACTTTGCCCAACTGCTTCCTACGCGCCCTTGCACCGTATCAGACGCTCCGCTGTGGCCTTCAATGCACAACGCCTGTACGCATCTGGTCTTGGACCAAGTTCGCACCCCTGGCACCCAGAATATCTTGGTTGGATGCCTCCCACACTCCCAAAACTTCCTCCGCTTCTTTGGCCTCTTGTTTGCCCTTGTCTGTGTC
>NW_003307570.1:426290-451290 GCF_000143455.1 Volvox carteri f. nagariensis | reverse complement strand
GTCTTTTGCTTGTGCTGTGAAGGGCAGCACCAGGACCGATTGTCAGCTAACATCATACCGGCTAAGGATAGTGCACGATATCTGGGGTTAGTGTATGGGCCGGAACGGCAGTTCTGGGCCTGCCGTCAGCAGTTGTATGACACAGCTAGAGCAGCTATGTTCGCGTTGAGTACAAAATTAGATAAGCTAAAGTTGTTCGCCCCAGATGTGAGGATGAGGTGTTTCGATACGCAGGTACGAGCAATACTGTTGTATGGTCGTCAAGCGTGGGGGCTGTTTATGCTAGCTGAGGTCTCGGACAGGCTCAGGAGGCGGAGTGATGCGAGTAACCTTGCAGAGGGGCCCTTCGAGGCATGCCTAAAGGACAGAGCAGTGCAGCTTCAGATATCTTTCATGCAACAAATTGTAGGAGCTGCCAGACCAACACACCGCCTCCTGTTTGCAGAGCTGTCGCAGCTACCCCTACACTACCACGTTCTCAAGCAGGTTGTGAGGTTTTGGAACCATGTCCGTTTACAGCGTGGGTCTGTGGCACACCAAGTTTTGCGACAGGAGGTCGCAGAGTCCCTCTCCAACCCCGAAGGGGCCGGATGGGGGACACTACTCCTCCGTTTTCTATGTTTTTTGGGGCACGACGTATGGAAAGAGGCCCTGCAAGGGCTACACGAGGTAGACGAACGAGTGGAGTGGCTGATGAACAGGCCAATGCCAGAAGGTGTGGTTTTGGAGTTCAAGGACCGATTAGTGAGTGGTTGGAAGCATACGCGTTTAGATGTCCAGCCTGACGTGTACCCATCAGTGGTAAGCAACCAGGAATTCACATGGCAAAGTATAAGCATTGGATAGGTCTGGCGGCCGAGCAAGCGGGCAGGAAGGAGGTGCTCCCGCATATCACAATGTTTATCCCGTGCTCAGCGAACCGCAAGCTTATGCAGTTTACGCTTTGCTGTTGGGCATTGGTGGCTAACAGAGCGTGTAAGGGACGGCGTTATATACCTAGGGAGGAGCGAGTATGCCCTTGCTGCGGCACTGATAGCCATATCGAGGATGAGAAACACATTTTGCTGGACTGTCCGGTGTACGACAAAATCAGATCTGATATGGGTTTCCCACGCTTCGAGCATATGAAGGACGCTATGAAGTGGGAACCTGAACGCCTGGCAAGGACGCTGGAACGCATATGGTCCCACCGCAACTCTATCGTTCCCTGTATCCTTCATCACTTGTTTCGTTGGAAGTGCGAGGTAGGATGGTGCTTACAGGCGATCTGGCAGCCAATGAGCCCTCGGCTCGTATTAGGGTGGTTTGCAGGTACGGGGAATGCACCCACGACCATGTAACAACAACAACATGCAGGAAACTGTGCACGGTGGGGGACCTGGTACGGGTGTGGGAAGCGGCAAACAATAGCCAAGCCACCACCCTCCAGGGAGCAGCCTGGCATTCGTGGGCCCGTGAGCACCTCGACCCAGCCACAGACCCCGCCCAGCTGCAGGACAAGGATGCCGCCCTTGCAGCTCTTGGAGCCCTGCATAGCGACATCAGTCCGGCCTGGCTGGAGGCAGCATACACGGTGGAGATCAGGCTGCGACAGCAACAACAAGTGGAGGAGGAGGGGCCCCAGCAGCAACCACCAACACCAGCAACAACACGGCCAGACTGCACACAAGTGATGACTATGATCATTGGGCGCCTGGGGTGTTTTTGCTGTGTCTTGCGCTGGGCTGCACCCGGGAGCTCGCAACCCCCAGGAGGAGACTGACTTGCAGACCAGTTTTGCCTCGTTTGTGAGGTAGTGGTGGCCACCCTCGGGTAGTGTTCATTGTTCGTTGCTCGTGGTAGTTGAACAGCTGGCCTTCAAGGACCAGTGTGCGAGTACTCGCTTTGTGTTGGTCTTCTTTGTGCAACCGTTTCTCGGCTTTTGTGGTGTGTCGTCTCAGGCCCGTGGTCCTCCGTGTTTCTCTTGCCTTGCTGGCTGCGTGGGGCCCTTGTCTAGGAGAGTCTTCTGAAGGACCGTACCTGACGTGGGTAGGTCTTCCCTTGCCTCGGTTTTTGTGTGTGTAGTGGAGCCCCCTGAGTAGAGCCCCTGCCCCCGGTGGTGTTTTCTTTTTGTTCTTGTTTTGGCGGTCAAGAGGGACGAGAGCACGCGAACAGGCAGGCCAGGCGAAGTGGCGCCTCTCGTGCGGCTCTCGCTTAGTTCGGTTCGCAGTCTTCTGCGCCGCTGTGATGCCAGGGGCTGGGAGAGTGTCCCGGTTGGCGTGAGTGAGGGAATGAGGCGCGCGTGGAGGTACAGACGGACGTAGAGCCGCGCGCCCATCCCTGTGCTGTGTTTCGGCCCGGTCAGGGCCCCCGGTGCTCGTCCTTTCTCGGGCAAGCCGCCCACAGTGTAACACCCCATCAACAACAACAACAACAACAAAGCTAACATCAGCTAACGGCCCTCAACATGGGTGCGCTGTCATTCAGTTCCTATCACATTGCCTTCAGTCCTACCTGGCGTCGTGAGCCCCCTCCCTTGAGGAAACAACACTGAAATGAAGACACTTTCCACCCTCCCTACCAATCTGATCCAACGTGATCATTTGATCAATCGCATCCATGAAACATGGTGGTCAGGTTGTGGAGCAGTATCGGGAGGTGGCAGGCAGTGGTGTTGAGGGAAGCTGGGGGATCCCACTGACGACAACCTGGAGCTGGGCAGAGTGGCGGGTATGTCAGGGTGGGGGTGGGACGGGGTAGTGAAGGGAGTGGGCAGGATGGTGACCTAATACACAGTGCAGGAGCGTGTGGAGCCCTGTGAGGTGAAACAGATGCACCAGGAAACAGACATGTGCTGATGGTGAGCAGAGACGGAGAAGGATGAGCGTGTGTGGTAGCACGGCTTTTTGAGGCAGGGGTTGCTCAGGGGTGGGGTGCTCACAGAGCACGGGTGTGCACCACAGGTGCACTGGCCATGGTATGGATGCATATGTGCCGCCGAGGTTGGACTATAGAACCGCCCTTGACCGGTTTTCGCATACACACAGGTGATAATCGCCAATGGTGATGGACGTGCTCGAGCAGGCGACAGGAGGTATCCTGGCCGACGAGTTGGGGACGGGCAAGGTCGCCAGCATCGTTGTGTTGGTGACGGCCTGCCTGCCACCAGTGTCTGCAGCCACCACATGCATGAGTACGCCGGCGCACAAGTATGCTGAGTCACGCACCACACTCGTGGTCTGCCCTTCACTGTTAGCTAGCAATGGACCCGTGAGATCCTGTCCACATCTGGAGGCTCGCTGAGCATTTACAAGTATTGTGGGTGAGTCTCTTTGCACTCTGGCGCCATCCCGCAGCAGAGTGGAGTCAGTAAACACGGAATACTGTGTTCCATGCACAGGAGGGTCTGTGTCCGAAACTATGCACAGCTGGGGTGCAAAGTTGCGGCTTCATACTCAGTGATTCAGGTGTGCATCGTCTCAATGCAAATTAGAGCTTCGGATATGTTGTCGCCACACAAGTCTCTGCGGCCCCCATCGACCCCGAGGGGGACGGGTGTGTATGGAGCCATGGGATTCCCGAACTTGCGGTCATTGCTGTTAGTCTTCGACAACCCCTGGAAAAGGACACCCAAGCAGTGTTGGCTGCAGTCGTCACAAGCCCCATCCCCATTTCCGCACATCAGATTGCGGCAGATTGCGGCAGGTCAGGAAGCAACTTACAAGCTAAACGATATAAAAAGTTCAGTTGAGTCTCAGAAAGCTCGCACCCAGGATCTGGGCGACCGGGAGCCCGTTGAGTCATCCCATGCTGGGGAGGTCACCAAGCTCCATAAAACCTCACAAAAAAGAGCGGAAAGAGCTCACACCACAAGACGCCAATCAGCCTTCTGAGTCTACTACCCATCCCCGCCTCTCCCTCCCTGGGCTAGTCCAGTTCCAATTGCACATTTTGAAGTCGGACTGCAGCGGCAAAGCTGATGGTATGTCGCAAAGTCACACTTCGTTTGAACTTGGATTAAATGAACGAAGAAGAGAACAAGAAGGACAACAATCAAACAGGCACGAGCGAGACGCCAGGAGGGAGGTGCTTAGAGCGTTGCCATGGGTCGGTCTAAAGTTGCCGAGCATGAAGGAACCAACCCATAAAGGATCCTGCCGTTTGCTTATGAATCTATAATGTAAGAATCATGCAACGACGTCAGAGGCAATGTAACGCCGCTAAGGCGGCCCCAACTGCCAAGCTTTGTTACAGGCAGCATGAGGGGAAGTCAAACTCGAAGCCATGGAAAGCTATCTTCGTGCTCCGACGTATCTGAATGTTCTCCTTTGGCCAATAAATAAATAATTGATGTAGCTTTCACATGCAAAGTTTCACCCTGGAAAGCTATCTTCGACCACAGATATATCTGAGCTCATTCCCCTGGTTTATCAATAGAGAATTAGAATAGCTTTCAGACGCAATTTAAAGCGGGGCAAGATATGAAAGTTAATATGTTAGGAAGCTAACTTCGCCCACAAATTTATCTGAATTAATTCCATTGGTCCATCGATAGAGAATCAGAATAGCTTTCAGACGCAATTTTAATCAGGGTGAAATGAGATGAAATGTTACACCATGACTGACTGACGGAAGGACGGACGGACAGCAGTGAACCTAGGGGGCTCGGGCCCCAAAAGTACTCGAACAGGATGCTTGCCATGCTTTTTGCATAAAATGAACTGACACGAATCTTATATCACTGGTGAAGGGGGAAATACATGTTTTTACTTATAATCGTTGAAAAAAGCCGCAAAACCCATAAAACCCTGGTCCACCCAGCGCTTCCCCTAAAGGAGCTTCACAAAAGTAGAATGGAAGCATATATTTTTTCGGTTACAACTCACGCCGCGCAAATAATGTGATTTGCCAATTTGCGTGACGTTGGTCATAGTAGTGTCATATAAGTTGTATAGCCATGCTATGCACTCTTCGCACATCTTTCAAGTACCTACAATTAAAAGCAACGACGCTCGGTGCTTCTGTCAGCCTCGCAGCGGCATCTGGTGGCTCCTTCCAGCGCCGCCTCGAAAGCGATAAAACCCCCTCCGTAACCTGCAAGATATGATATGACAACCCACCACAGGCACTTCCACAGCCCTTTCCCTTTCCCTTTGCCATCACCACCACCACGACCACCATCGCGAGACAAAAGCAACTGGAGATGCGTCGTCATCGAGACATAGGAGTTGCTGTCCTACCCAACCCCCCTCCAAGGAGTATCGTTGGCAGCCATAAACACAAGTCGGCTTGCGGTAACTTGTGGCAAGCCGCCTCTTCCCCCCTCCTGTGGAATATTGGGCTGGGCTTTCCAAGGCGGGGTTCGACACGAACCATCACCACATCCTAGCTACCTACCGCAGGCGCAATCAGCCGGGGAGTCTTGTATGTATGTAACGTCGTGGGTACGGCCCGAGGGAGAGGAGGCCCCTATGCCATATGCGCCCTGTTCAGGTCCAAAACATTCGATTCGATTGGCAAAACACACACACACACACACACACAGACACACACAGGCAGCAACAAGCACAACGTGACACCAAACAAGCTGTCTTTCAGTCTTCTCCATCGCTTATTACCTCCACCGGTGGCAACTGCTGCTGCTGCTGGTAGTGGTGGCGAGAGAAACCACTATCGGTGCATTGTTTTACCCCTGACCACCACCACCACCACCACCACACGGGTGCCAGCTGCCCCCGGGGAGGTACCCCTCCCCTCCAGCCCCAGAAGGTCATATCAGCCGATTCTCGCTCCGACACCATCGCCCCCATCTACCACCACATCCCATCATCCAAAGCCAAAAACCACAACCAATAAACCAGGAGAGCACACAAAGTAGAGCTGCATGCATGCAAGTGGTGCGTTCATGTGCCGCTGCACGGTGTTGCAGCCCGCCTGCTCCACTCACCACCAAGGCCAGGACACAAAACCACTCCATAAATCAGACCTCTCTCTGGACCGCGTATCTATCGATTTTCAAGCTTATTTATCATCAATGTTATCATATAGCGGTGCACGAGAGCAAAGCCGACCTTTCAGAAGGAACTGGTAGACCCACCCGCAATGGACACAAGCCCCCCACGAAGCCCAGGCGACCCAGATCAGATCAGATCAGATCAGGGAGATGACCAGCAACACGAGAGGGCAACATTTTCACTTCACCAGTGCACCATTTTGTTATAACAACAAAGTAATGCTCCGAAATGGCGAAACCCCAAACAGAACCACACGCACATACTCTTTCTTTGGCTTCACTGGCTCTTGGCCAGGCGCTCCTTCTTTGCCGCCTCCCGCTGCACGTAGCTGCGCAGCTTGGTCATGGGGGACAGCAGCAGCAGCGCCAGTGCGCAGGCGCCCACCAGCGTGGAGAAGTAGGCGTTCCAGCCGTACTCCTTCACGATGATGGACAGAGGGATACCTAAAGCAGCCGCGGCAGCAGCAGGAGGGGGAGAGGAGCGGGAGGAGGGGAAAGGGGGGAGGGAGGGAGGGGGGGAGGGGGCGGAGGGGGAAAGGCGACACAAATGCTGATGAAGGACACATCTTAATAAAAAGAAGGATGATGTAAATCGCGGAAGCACGACAACCACGACAGCCAACAACGAGAAATATGGAGGCTTTACTGCAGGTCTACAGGGCCATATGTACATGTATACCATATACATTATAATGGACATACATACATGCATAACCCTCCCCAACCCACACATACATACTTATACACCTACACATACAGATGCCCTCACCATTCCTAAACACAACCCGAAACACACATGCATAACCAGACACGCACACATGCGACCTGCCTCTTCCCCCCAGATCCATGACCCCGCAGACGCCGTAAGCCCAGAGAGGCAGCCCTCTCCCCCCCTTCCAACCCCTCCCCACCCCCCTCCCCACCCCACCCCACCCCACCCACCCGCATTGGCCGCTCCCAGGTATGCGATCCAGCCCAAGAAGCCCTCAGAGGCCCCCACTGAGTCGGGGCCCACCAGCTCCGCACCGCACAGCCCGATGAGCATCTGGGGGCCGTACAGGAAGAACCCGATCATGAACACGTTGAACCACTGCACTGCTGCAGGGATGGCTGCGGGAAGGGCCTGGAAGGCCAGCAGCGCCGCGGCGATGCCCACCGTGTACCACATGACCACCTGCGGGTGGGGGGTGGAGGGGGGGAAGGACGAACCACGAACGAGTGAATGAGTGCTGGGGGGTGGAGGAGGAGGGAACGGACGTGCGTGTATGCGTGTGTGTGTATGTATGCGTGTGTATGAATTGGGTTGGAGAAGGAGAGGGGAAATGGGTCAGGTGTGGGTTGCAGGTGGGATAGGGGTTGGGGGAATTGGTGCTTTGCGAGCGGGTGTGATGGCGGTGGGGAGGTAGGGAGGTGTGTGGTGAAGGGCTGTGTGAGGCGCTGTACGTGCACTCGTCCAAATGCCCCTTTCCCAGCCCCAACCCCAGTGCTGGTGCTGGTGCTGGTGCGGCTTCACGTCACCCCTCCTCCTCAGCTGATGATGTTGCACTTTGCTATAGCCGCCACAGACCGCCACCACAGACAGCTCCTTCGCTGTATTCCGCCGCAAACAAAGCAACCAGGGTGCGACAGTGACCCCGCAGCGGCCGCGGCTCGGAGTTCCCTCCAGGGGGGGAAGGGGGTGACCCAGGTACACCTGCTCTGCACTGTCTGATCAGTCCCAGACTCCCCCCAAGTCTCACCGCCTCCGGGCCTCTGGGGGCTGTTCCCCATCCCCCGCCTACAGAACTCATACACATACACTTATACATACTACATATATACATACCACATAAGGCATAATACATACATACATACATACATACATACATACATACATACATACATACATACATACATACATACATACAGGCGGCTGGCAGAGGTTAAGGCCTGACTTCTGCTCCCAGTCGACCCAGTCGACCCGGGTTCAAATCCGCCTGCCGGCTCCTCGGGTGTTTGAGGAGTGATGAAATGGGAGGTGGCCCCCCATCTTATGGACGGTGTAGGACGTGATAATATCAACTTGCGAGCTGACCAGGAACTAAGTTGATGCGCCGTTGATCCGCTAGATTTGGTTGGATGCTGGTGGTGAGTTGCCGAACCCAACGAATACATTCTGAAGTCGGATGGGGTGACGGATTAGGGTGCCCCTCTAGCAGGGGAGAGCAGGGACTGCCCCGGGAAAGGGGGCCGCTGGCGAAGTTGACCACCCTGTAACAACATACATACTCCCAGGTGGCTCAGGTTCATAAAACACACACTCACCGTGACTCTCTTGCCCACGTTTCCTCCCTTGCCCGCCGCGTTGCGAATGAGGCCGTCCGAGAGCCGCCCCGCGATTAGGGACCCCACCAGGCCGCCCAGCTCCAAACCCGACACACGCACGGCGGCCTGCGGAGATGTGCGTGTTCACGTGTTGTGTGTATGTACGTATATATGTACGTACATATGTCTAAGGGGGCGCAATCTCATCTCACGCCATGTGTGTATGTGTCGGTGTCGTGTGTAAGGGGTTGCCTTCCTCACCAGCGGCTCATGGCCACGATTCCGTCACACAGACAGACATAACAGACAGACTCGACAGACAGACAGACAGACACGACAGACTCAGCCACCTCCCCCCGACACACACGGACTCGCACCTGGGCGGCGTCCTCAATGCCCTTCTCCTTGATCAGGTAGAACACGAACCACGAGGTGACGCCCTAAGCAGCAGCAGTAGCAGCAGCAGTAGCAGCAGCAGGGAAGGTAAAGAAGAGAGTTACCAGACAACGAGACTATATGTGTGCATTTAGGGGGGGGAAACAGGCGGGGTTGCGCGCCCCGAGCAGCCTCTTTTCCTCCTGCACAGAAACATACAGACATACACAACCATCAGCACAAGTCCTCTCACTCCGTTTGGAACGAATTCGTCAACTTAGCTCGCGGCTCAGATTATTGAACCACCTCGGGCCCCCTCACCCCCCAACCCCTCACCCCCCATCCCCCCCCCTCACCTGTCGGACCACATAAATGAAGAAGTACGTGAGCGCCATACCCCAAATGAAGGGGTTCTTGAGCACCGAGTTCATCAGGGCGCCCCAGATGTCCGCCTTTGGCTTCTCTGCCGCCTTCTTGTCCGCGGACTGCTTCCCCCCATCCGTGGGCTCCACCGGCGGGTAGCCTATGTCCTCCGGCTTGTCCCTGGAGCAGGCGGAGGGGGGAGGGGGGAAAAAGACACTCCGGGTAATCCCCCGCCAAGGTGGGAACTCCCCTGATCTGCGCTGTCTGTCTGTCTGTCTGTCTGTCCGCTCCTGCAGCACTGCCTGATCTAGCAGGCGCCGCACCAGCAACCCTGCACCTCAACCCCTACGACCTCTCCTCAGACCCCACCCTCCCACCTTCCCACCCCCCAACCAACACACAGCCGCCGCCGCCGCCGCCGCCATGCCCCCCCCCTCCAGTCTTCTACACCCCCCCTACAACCCCGGGGGGGCCGCCCTCACCTGCACGCCAGCAGCACAAACAGCCCCACCACCAGGCCAATGATGCCGGGCGCCCACATGCCCCACTTCCACCCCATGGCCTTGGCAAAGCCCCCCGCCACCAGCGGCGCCGCGAAGCCCCCCAGGTTGTGAGCAATGTTCCACATGCCCCAGTACGTGCCCCGCTCCTTGCTGGCGAACCAGGTGGTCAGGATGCGGGCACAGCAGGGGCCACCCACGCCCTGTGTTAGGGGTGGAGGGTGTATGGGGAGGGGCGGGGGGAAACGGGGGTTTGGCCAGGGTGGGAATGGGGTTGAGGGGGGAGGTTGGGTTAGGATGGAAGGATTGCCGCATCAGCACAACGTGAAGCCGCCCGGGGGTTCCAATAGGAGATACACACACACACACACACACACACACACACACACACAAACAGAGGCACATACACGGAGTGGACGTGATGTCATGTATGTCTGACATTCAAGGGAGGAAGGAGGGGATAGCGAGAACATACTTGCAACTCGAAAAAAGGTCCCTCAACCGCAGTCACAGAGGCCTCGCGGGGGCACGGCAATTTTCATAAAGTGGGATCTCCGCCTCCAAAAGGCCTTCTCACTTTCCCGCCTGCCCCATCTTCCCACCGCACGGCCCCTGCCCTCCTGCCCTCCTACCCTCCTGCCCCCCACCTGCAAGGTGCCGTTTAGCGCCCAGAAGAAGCAGAACCAGGCCAGCGAGGTACCGAATCCAAACGCGATGTTGACCGCCGCGGTCGCCATGAGCCCCCCCGCCAGCAGCACCGAGGGGGAGAACTTGGCGCCCAGCACACCACTCACAAACTTGGACATGCCTGCGAGAGCCAGGGGGGAGAGGGCAGGGGAGGGGAGGGAAAGACGAACCACGAACGAGTGAAGCTGCTGCTGGGAGAGGGAGGGAGGGAGGGTGGCGGCAGTGCTTCCCCACAAGGAATAGGCGAACTGGTGGTGGTGGCATAGGCAGGTCTAGGCCGGGGACGGGAGAGACCCCCCTCTATCACCCCCCCCCGTCCTCCTCTTTTGCCATCAGCTCCATAGATCGGTCGGTCAGTCAGCCTCTCAACTCCCTCCCTCCCTCCCTCCCGCCTCCCAGGTGAGTGAGCATTAACTTAGTTGTCCACACACATACACACATACACACTCACTGCCGTCTTACTCGCCTCTCCTCCTTCCGTATCCCGCCTCTCTTCCCGCCCGCCTCCCCTCCTTTCCCCCACCCGCACCCCCCCCTACACACACCCTCTCACCGTAGGCGATGGGGAAGATGGAGGTCATGGCGCCAATTTGAGTGATGTCCATGTGGAGCGTGGGGTCCGCCACCATAACCGGAGCAGTGTACGTCAGGGAGTTACGGGTCAAGTAGTACGACGAATACCTGCAGTACAGTAAAGTACAGGGAGGCAGCCAGCGGCCGCGTTATTAATAATAACACACAAGGCGGGCGATTGCTTGCACCATGCTGCTGCCGCTGCGGGTGCTGCTGCTGCTGCCGCCCAGTGGCCCTACAAGTACACCGACGCTGCAACCGCTTCAGAAGGGCCGGTGAGACCAGCGGGAACATGTTATTGCAAAAGTCCGCTGCGGGGAGACAAGAGGGGGCTCCGACAGAGGAAGAGGGGGCGGCAGCAGCCCACGGACACAACGGATAACAGTGATGGCCATCAGACTTTGCCGGAGGTGGGAGATGGGGAGGGGGGAAAGACGAAAGACGAACCACGTGAACGAGCGAAGCTGCTGCCAAGGAAAGAGTGTACCAGAAGCAGAACTGACCAGTAGGGAAAGGGGGGAACGGAAAAGGGGCAATCATACGCACCCGACAACGATACCCACAAAGACCATCAGGCGACGGCGAATGAAGTCCGGGGAGTACGGCTGACCCTCAGCCGCTGCCTCTGGGCTAGCAGCTGCCGCGGCGGCGGGTACGGGCTCAGCAGCGCTTCCGGCGACCACCTGCATGTGTGTGTTTGGGGGGCCCCCCGGGTGGGGAGAGGAAGAGGATTTGCCTGGACGGAGGGGAGGGGGAAATCACTCCCTGCCAACAGCGCACGTTTTGGCGGTTGGGCTCATTCTATTGCCGACATGTCTCGACTAAACGCAGCCGCTGCCGTACCGTACGAATCCACAAAGAGCTAAAAGATAAGATTCAATACCTATCCCAAAACCCTAGTACCCCTATCAAAACTACACAGGCAGCGCCGGGATCACCCCAGGACTGCCCCAGGGCACGGGGTAGAGTGTTCGTGGTGGCGGTGGTGGTGGTGGCGGTGGCGGTTGCAAGGGCGATGGGACTTGTAAAACCCGCAGTCCACTTCCTCCCTGCACCGGCGCCCCCTCACCGCCACCGCTTACCTGGTCTTTACCCGACGACGCCCCATCTCCCCCCGGGGAGGGGGAGGGGGAAGCAGCTGCCGCGGCGCCACTGGCCCGCAGCCTCATGCCCCGCAGCAGGGCCCCGGCGGGGCCACCGGAGAGGAGGCAAGCTGCGGAGGGGCTCGGGGAGGAGGCTGCTGGCCTGCGGGGAAGGGGTAGATACGGGGACACACACATACACGCACACACACACACGCACACGCGCACGGAGGCGCAGATCAGGGAAGAGAGGGGGAAGCTGCAAATTCCGAAGCGCGCAAAAGCCTTCAGACTTTGAGCTATTAGCCTGCCTAGCAAACCGGGCAAGGGAAGGTTGTTGTGACGAGGACCTGGAGCCCTTGGGGCCCCGGAGGGGAAGAAGCTCGGCCCTGGGGTGTGGCTGGTGAGTATCCAATGATGAGAAGCACGATCCTTGGCTTCCTGGGACCTAATTGAGGGGGAGCCCTTGGCTCTTTTTAAGGATTAAGGTGGGAGAAGGCAGGCGAGCCGCACCTGCTAAGGGGTCCGGTAAGTACCGGGGAGACGCCTGCGCCGCAAAGATGTCGGCGAGTGCCAATCTGAAATTGAGCTTGGCTGGCAAACATCATGGCGCAAGATTGCGGTCGCAGCTCTGCGGGCAGTTGGCAAATTCACTTTGCAAATGCAACAGCCGAAGCCAGGAGACTGTTGTCGAAGGTTCAAGGGAGCTTCTGAGAGCATGATAACCAAAATGTGGCATGCCCTTAGCAGGGCGCAAGGTTACGGACTTGCAGAGACTTAAATGGCACGATAGCAGTTACATAGGACGACAGGTCAGCCAAGGATTCCAAGACCAGATGATCTACCGAGCGCAACAGGTACTCCATCCACACTCCAAACTTACATTTCAAGGGCTTGGCGACAGAAATTACGCCACCACTGCAACGGGATCGCTCCTGCAGAAGGTCCCCCGTCGAACAAATATCCCACAGTTTCAAAATATAGTTCAAGCAGAAGACGTCTTGACACCACGGCAACGAGGTGATGCTTATCGCTGAGGTGTAGTCTGTCGTGTGTCGTAACTGTCAAACCCGATGCCGGATGGCGCACAGCTCAAGGTAAGAACTATATAAAGAATTGTGTTTGCATAGCAGCATGAATACAAAGTATACATTACGTACAAGTATAGATAAGCGAGCTGCACGTATAACTTTGTACGATGTCCTCGGCTTCCGTCAAACAATAATATGCAATTCATAGGGGATCCTTAAGCTTAACATAGATGTTCATTACTGCTCACGTTTCCTCTGACAGGGCTGACGCGGACCCTGTGAATGCGCAAGAGGGCTCTGCGGCTCCTGCTGTTGGGACCCAAGAGCTATTTCTGGGAACATGCGGCGCGGTCCACCTACACGCAGGTAAGCCTCACAATGGCATTTTCGATCAGCCGTTGACCAGACGCTTGGTGTCGTACAGCCCGAACGCAATCCTGGAGGATTTCCGAATTTTCGCAATTCCGTCAAAAAAGCTCTCCTCCCTACAGAGCAATCCAAGCATGCTCGCTGCGTGCACCTCTGGTGCGGCGGGCGAGCTTGCGACCTCCTCTACTGTGGGCATCTATCCCGCCGCGCCGCTATTGTGCCGAGTCCCCGTCGCCACGCCACAACTGGACCCGTCACGTCCCCCCCCTTTTCCACACCAGCGCCAGTCCGCCACCACCTCTCCCGCTACGCCGCCACACGACTCCTCTTTGGAATCATCCCCACTGGCCACTTCCACAATCATCAACCCCACGAAAGCCATTCGGCACTTGAAGCCCTCATCCGCCACGTCATACGACTCCGCTAAAAAATGCCGTACATTCTCCAGCGGCATGGCGCCTCCCAGCTGTTCTCCTGTCCCGGGCGACTCCGCGCCCGTGACCGCCACCACGACCGTCAGCGCACCCGCAGAGGCCCTAGCCGCGCCACGAGCAGCAACAACAGCAGGCTCTGTGGCGGCAAAGTCGGGAGGTCGACACCCCTCCACCGTGAAGCAGTCTCGCAGCACGGGCCACTACCGCGGAGGTGGTGCCTCGCTGGCTGACGAACCCACAGAGCCGCTGCCGCTGCCACAGTCTTCCCAGTGCGCCGTTGCCGTCGGCACGCGAAACCCACATCAGCACCGAGACGTACGCTACGCGGCTACTGCTCCCCCCCCCGACTTGAATCGGTCTTCTTCACGGTGGGGTGCCGGAGCCTGGGGTGTTGTAGGATCGCGCGCGCGAGGGCGTGCACATGGCATAGCAGCAGCGCCTGCGGCGCTTGGCGCTAGTGTGATCACAGAATTCAGTAGTCGTGCACGGCCCCCAGCAGAATTCCGTACACATAGAAGCAGCAGCAGCAGCAGGCCTGCTACCCTGGCGGCTCCGCCAGATCGTGCTTCAGATCAGCGGCTCCGAGACCAGCACCATCAGCACCCTGTAGGCGATATCCTGGCCACAATGCGCCAAGCCGGGCAGTCGCGCAACCTCCAGCTGCGGCGCCGAGCGGCTGCAAGCCTCGTTGCCTGGGTGAACCGCCAATGGCGCGCTCCGGAACCCGCCGATGCCGCCACCACCGTCGCAACCCTGCCGGCCGCTGCGGCCGTGGAGCTCGCCGTTCTGTGCTCCGATCTGTCCCTCACCGATACGGCAGTATGGGACATGCTGCTGCGGAGAGTCGCGGCCGAAGCGGCGGTGCCGGCGGCAGAGGTGGAGGCGGCGGCCACTGCCGGCGTTGTGCTGCACGAACGATTTGTCGTTGCGGAGGGCTCTGGCGCTTATGGGTTGCCACCCACACTGAGAGGGACCCGTGGGTCGGCAGGCCCCGTGGAGCCGCACGACCAGCGGCGTGCGGCCTTGGTGCAGGTCTGGGAGGTGGCTCTTGTGATGCACGCCGCGGCAGCGTGCGGCCATGCCGCTCATCCACTGCTTGTCGAGTTACAACACGCGCTGTCGACATTGACCCGGAGCTCTCTGCGGACACCAACGCTGCGGGGACCATGTAGCAGTAGCAACAGCGGCGATGGTATCGGTAGCAACGGCAGTAGCAGCAGCAGTGCGTCGGGAGGGGATCGGCTGGTGGGAAAAGGGGTAGCGGGATGCGGCGGGGGTGAGGAAGTGATGGTGGCGCAAGGAGGGGCTGCGGGTGTTGGACACAGCCAGCACCTGGACGGCGAGGGGGCCCCACGTCTGGCGGCGCTGCTGTACGCCGCGGGAGAGCTTTCACCGCCGATGACGCTAACACCGCCGCCCGAGCGGCCGACGGGGCACCGGGATATGCGGCACTACGAAAGGCACTCCGCGGTGGAAATGGGCGCCTGGGCTGAGACGGTTTTGGGGGAGCCCGGCGCTGTAGAGGCGGCGCTGCGGGAGCTGCTGGCTGTGGTACGGCAAACTCAGCCGTACGGTGTCGGAGGTGTCCTAGGCCACTCCGCGGTGGGCGCAGCGTCATCGCTCCGTACAATGCTGTTCGGGTGGCGGCGAATGTTGCTGTCGCTACAGGGGGGTAGCATCCAGGGGAAGCCGGCGGCTGTAGCAACCCCATCGGCAATGCCACCAGCGGTGGCCACGTCGGCGGCGACGGCGACGGCAGAAGATGTAGCAGCCGCGGCAGCGGCGCCGCCGATAGCTGGGCTGAGTGAAGAGCTCTTGCAGTACTTGGCTTGCTTTGTACGGTCTCGTACAGACCAGCTACTGCCTGAAGCCCGCGGCGACAACAGCAGAGACAGCGGAAGTAGCAGTAGCAGCGGCGGCGGCGGCAGTGGCGACTCGCGTGCCGTACAGCAGCTTTCAGTAGCATGGTCCTCAGCGCCCGACCTGCACCGCCATGGGAGGCTGAGCAGGGCCGTGTGGGATGCGCTGCCCTTCACGGCGGCCTTGGTGGAGCCGAACGTCCCATGGGTCGGTGCGGCCTGCGCGGTGGAACCCCCTGACCCATGGGTCCCTGGATCCGGCCCATTGTCGGCGGCCGCCGCTGCTGTCCCACCAAACGCAGCTGCTGCGGCTCTGCTGTCCGACATCTGTCGCTTGGCAGCAGCGACATTTTACACGCCTACGGACTACTGGGCCAATGAGCTGGCTGCCAGCCCCGGCAGCTGCTCCACTAATGGCGGCCGGAGCCGCCGGAGGGTCAGCAGTAACAACAGCAACCGGCGCACTAACAGTAGCTACAGCCCCCATGCCAATGACCTGCTACTGCTAGTACGCGCCATGGAGGTCCTACGGGGCCAGAGCGCTACTGCTACCGCTACCGCTATAGCCGCGGCTGGCAGCGGCCGCCAGCTGTTGGCACTGGCGGCTGGGGGGCCCGGCTTGTCACTGCCCAGCACCACCACCGCCACCCTGGAGTCTATTGTCCTGGCGTCCGCCTCCGCCCACTTGCGGCGGGTGACGGGCCAGCTCGCCGCGGAGGGGCGTCAGCCCGGGATCGATGGGAGGTGCGGCGGGGGAAGCGACGAAACAGGAAGCGACGTCCTCGACCTGCCGGTGTCTGCGCGCCTCACGGAGTACTTGGCGCGGCGGAGCCGCATACCGGATTGGCACCTCATCTGGCGGCTGGTACGGCACCAGAACGCCGCCGCCGAGCTGGTTCCGCAGCCGTGGCGCATGCAGCAGGGGGATGACGGCGGAGGGGAAGCCGCTGCCTGGCCCGTGCGCGGCGCGGCGGCGGCGGCGGAGCGGGTGCTGCGCAGCGACGCCGAGGACTTGCAGCGGTGGTGTTGGCCCCGCACAGCCGTACGGTTGGCGGAGGCGCTGGCGGAGTCTACGTGGCTAGGCAGCGCCGAAACCACCGGAGCTGATGCTACAGGCGACTGTGATGCAGCGGCGGCGGCGGGGGCGGCGGCAATAGCAGCGGCGGCGGAGAAGCTGCTCCTGCACGCGGCTCCGGCGGCAGTGACAGGGACGCGTTCCGACGACCTGGCGGCGACGTTGGCATGGCTTCGGAGCGCTGCCGTACTTGAAGGAGGCCGCCGCCGTCACCGTCACAGCCCCCAACGCGGCGGCGGTGATGGCGGTAATGGCGTGCTGCCAGCGGCCATTGCCTCCGTCGCAGCGCATGCAGAATCGCAGCTGCTGCTGCTGCTGCTGAAGCAGGAGCACCACCATCAGCCTGAAGCGCAGCGGTGGCCACGACGGCAACAGGCTGCATCCACTGCTCCTGCTACTTCTGTCGCTGCTGCTACAGCCTCACGTGAATTGTCGTCGGTCTTCGACTTGGACGCGGACACCACCTCCGGAAGCTGCTGCGGCATCGCAAGCAGTAGCAGCAGTAGTGGTGGTGACGGTGTCTCAACCGGTTCTGGGGACCTGGAGCTCCCCGCGCTCCCTGGAGGCAGTCAGGGAGGCGACGCCACCGAGCTGGCGGGGGTGATTGAGGCCGTCGGGAGCCTGCTGGCGGCGGATACGCGGCTGGGGGAGCTGCAGGAGAGCGGCCTGCCCGCATCCCTCATGGTTGCCTGCCTGCAGGTGCTGGCCGCCTCCGCCGCCTCCGCCGCCTCCGCCTCCGCCGCCTCCTCCGCCGCTGTGGAATGGCTCCCGGCAATGGATTTTCCGTGTGTCGGTAGCCCGCCGGGGGGTCCCGGGGGGGCTCTGGGGGCTGGCAGTAATGCTGTCGGTGGAGGTGGCGGAAGCGGAGGCGGCTGCATCAGAGGAGCGGTTTTACGGAACGCGGCGGCGCAGGCGCTCGACTGGTTGGCGACCCGGCGGCGTTATGTGCCGGTGGGTACGACACATACGTCGTTGCTGCCACTGCTGACGGCAGTTACCACATCACCACCACCACCACCACCACCACCACCACGACCACCACTTCGCGAACCGACAGCACCACCACCAGCTACAAATACACATGTGGGTGCTGGTGCCGCCGAGGGTGATAGTGGCGTTGGCGGCAATGGCGGCACAGGACTTTCGGTGTCGGCAGTGAAGAGATTTACTTCAAGGCAGTACGGACAGCAACCGCATCATCATGTGGCGACGGCGCTGCTAGCCGTGTCTCGTCTGATCGCGGATGAAGAGGCGGCGGCCGCGGCGGAGGAGGAGGAAGGGGAAGGGGAAGACGGTGCCGATCCGGAGATGCGGTCGATGCGGCTGCATCAGCTACAGGCCGCGGCGCGGCAGCTGGCGGAGGACTTGCGGCGCGCCCCGTCGGAAAGGTACCGTACCCTGCCGTACATCACTGTGTTGTCTCACTCCCCTTTATCATGAGATGGAGGGGAGTGAGCGCGGATTTCCGCCTGTTTGGCCGCGGATACACTTGCTTGTGTGGTTGGCACTTTGGCTGTGTATGCGCCGGCGGCTTCCAGCTGTGTGTGTTTTGTCTGTTCCGCCCCACCCCGCCAGGTTGCCCCTGCCCCAGCTGGCGGACCTGTGTACGAGCCTCCGGGAGCTGGGACTGATGGACGCACAGCTACTGCTTCACCTCACACAGCAACACAGGGAGCGGCGGCAGCAGCAGGGGAACATGTGGAACAGCCGCCCGTACGCCGCCGCCGCTGCGGCAGCAGGCGGCGCCGGCTGTGCCGCCGTCGCAGCCGCCCAGCTGCTTTCTCTGGCAGCGGCCGTGCTGTGCTCGACGGCGGCGGCGGCGGCGCCGCCAGCAGCCGGGAGTTCCTCGCCGATCTCCGCCAGAGTCAGAGCTGCCGCCGCCGCTGCCGCTGCGTCCGCGCCGCTGACCCGCAGTCAGCTGGCGGATGCGGCCGCCGCGCGGGTGGTCTGGCTGGCGCCAGTGCTGATGAGCCGTCGCGACGGCCTGGAGGCCGTGCCTCCGGAGATGTTGGTCGCGGCCTGTTGTGCCGTACACGACCTTGGCGCAGCCGCAGGCGGCGGCGGCGGCGGTGCCGTACAGTGGTACGGTTCCGCGGACACCTGCTTGGCGGAGCTGGGTTCCGTTGTGACTCGCAGGCTGCTGGAGACGGGCGTGGATGGGTGAGAGGGGGTTGTTGAGGGCTGCTGTGTCGGATTAGGGGTTTAGGGGGGATTAGGGGACCAGTCCCATACGACCATGGAGTACTTGGACCTGAGCTTCCTGAAGGGGGGAAAGTCGTACACTCCCGTAACGGGTACGACTTCCTTGCCTTGCGTTCACGTGCCCTTCAGGTGACGCCCATCTAGCTAGTTTTAGTGTATATGTATGTATGTATGTATGTATGTATGTATGTATGTATGTATGTATGTATGTATGTATGTATGTATGTATGTATGTATGTATGTATGTATGTATGTATGTGTGTATGTGTGTGTGTCGCACATCCTGTGATAGCTTTTTTGCCGTACCGCAGCACGGGGCTTGGCTCCCTCAAACGATTGTCGCTACAGGTGGGGCCCCCCCTCCACTCTTTCCTTGGCAGCAGCTTCTCCCCTTTCCCTCCTCTTCCCTTCCCATTCTCCGCACAACCGCAACAATACACAATACGACGGTAAGGCCTCATGCGCCCCGCCGCTCCCGCCGCTGCCACACCTGGCGCGCCGGCCGGCACTACTGAGGGCTTGGCACGGCCGTTCGCTCCGTACACCCACTCCCCCAACCCCCTGCCATCCTCTCCCTCCCTCAGGCTGCTGCTCCACCAGCTGGCCGCGCTGTCTCGCTGCCTGGCTCAGCTGCCAGCTGCCCGCGGGGCCCCCGGCAACCGCAGCCAGGAGGGGCCCCGCGACCGCACCCGCGACCGCGACCCCGGCCAAGCCATCCAAGCAGGTGCGGTAGGCCCGTCGGCCGCCAAACCCATTCCCGACAACGAGGCGACAAGAGTAGCTACTGCCGCTGCCACTGCCGCCTCATCATCATCATCATCATCATCATCAGCAGCAGCAGCAGAAGCAGCAGTGGTCCAGGGAGGGGAGCGGCAGTCTGGAGGTGGGTGGCTACCTCGTTGGTGGTCGTGGCGGCCGCCGTTGGAACGGCCCGCGCAAGCTGATAGCGGTGAATGCCCAGATCGTCGTGAAGGGCGGGATTCTAGGAGTGGGCTGTCGCGCTTGGTCGGCGGCGGCGGCGATGGCGGCAGCGGCGGCGGCGGCGGCGTCAACACCACTGGCGAGGCAGCGGCAGGGGCAATGCCACAGGGGCTGGCGGCACTCGGGACGGGCGGGCGGGGACTTGATGAATCAAGGAGTGACGTGGAACTGCGGGAACGGGTACAGGAGGCCCTGCTGTGCCGTACGACACGCCGCGGCGACGCGTACGAGGCGCCGACGGATGTTGCGTGCCGCGCGCTGCGCGACCTCGCTGTCGCCGGCACGCTGCGCACGTTGCCGACCCTGGCGGCATCGCTGGTCGATGGCCTTGTGTTCCGTCTGGCGGAAGACGCCGGAGTCGACGACCTCGCCGCTGTGGCGGCGGCGCTGGCGGCGGGCGGCAGTGACCCATGGGTCCTGCACTGCGGCATACGGGGCGTCCTAGACGAGCTCAGCAGCGGCTTGCAGGGCCGGCTGCGGCTACAGCCTGAGGAGGTGACGACGACGCACCTGATGGTAATGGCGGCGGATATGTACGACGTGGCGATGGCGGCAGTCGCCGCGGGCGGCAGCAGCAGCGCTGCTGCTGCCGCCGCCACCCTGGCGGCGGGTAGCGCTGGCGTGCTGCGCGTGCTTAGCCGCGCGCTGGCGGCACGAGCCGAGCAGTTGCTCCCGGATCAGGTCCTGGCTGTCGCTGCCCTGTTTTCGGCACCTCGACTACGCGACACGCATCTGCTACAGCGCCTGACGGAGGCGGCAGCGTCAGCAGCGTCAGCATGCACGGCGCCCTCAGCGGCGGCGGCGGCGGCTTCAGCTGGGCCTCCGGAGCAGCGGACGTATACGGTACGTCTGAAAACCGTCTGGGTTGTGTCTCTGAGGTGGTGTGGTGTGTGGTGAGGTGCAGTGGGGGGCGGTGCGAAGTGAGCAGGGTTCGAATCCCGGTGGATGCCGCGCCATGAACGTTCTGCTATACACACACACAGAGCACACACCTCCAGGTTGTATTTGGCGGTCCCAGGTCCCAGCACTTCTTCCTTGTCGCCGCCCAGTGCACTTCATATTGAGAAGTACTCCATGAGCGCATGTGAGACGGCTGTCGTAGGGTCACTGGTGGTTGTGGCGGCTGTTGCGACGTACTCGCCAATAATGCGCAGGCGGAGCAGCTGCTTAGTCTGGCGCAGAGTATGTATTCTGCGGGGCTCCGAGACCAGCACATGTTCGCTCCATTGGCCCGGGCGCTGAGGGCGAGGGTGGAGCCAAGAAACCCCCGCGACGGCAGCCCGGGCGACAGCTGCACATGTACGGCAGACGTCGGCATGGATGCACGGACGCTTCAGGTTGGGTTGGGGGGGATGGTGCGGGCTATGTGGTGGAGGTTGTGTTTTGACAGGTTGGGGGAAGGGGGGGTGAACATTGCCTTTGGGTCAATATGAGGCGTCAGGATAACATGATGGCGTGACGTGGCATCACGTGACGCGGCACCAAGACAAGAAATGTCAGCCAGCCATTTACGTCAAATTCTCTCTTGAGTGCGTGGTGTGCTTTAGTGATCTGAGTCGCGAAAGGCGATGGTGGCATATGAATCTGTGGGGGAAGGGTATGCAAGTGGTGTGGCCGTGTTGCTGCTGTTGCTACTGCTGCTACTGCTACTGCTACTGCTACTGCTACTGCTACTGCCATTGGTGCACTGGGTGCTCTTCCTCAGGTTTATCGACTCGTCGTGTGGCAGTGCTTCCTATGCAACCCCCCGGGGGAGGGGGATTCTTGTTGTGCGGGATGTGTGGGCCTTACGTTGACCACTTTGACTACAAAGGAATGTTTGCGCCCACACCTTGAGCCTCCCCTCTCTCCCTCGCCAGGTCCGCCCTACATTTCCCGCTCCCTCTCCCCTACATGCCATTCACCCCTTTCCCCCCTTTCCCCCCCCCTTTCTCTCTCACACCTATACACACACGCACACACGCACACACGCGGTTCGCTGCAGTCTGCCGCCTCCCTGCTCAGGGCGTTGAGGCTGAATGCAGATGCCGACGTACTGCAGCAGGTGCGAGGGAGGGGGCAAGTGGGGGGAGGGTTAGGGTGCGAGGGAGGGGGCAGGTGGGGTTGCTAGAGCAGGAGGGGCAGGAGGAGGAGGGGGATGGAGAGGTGTGCGCCATTAGTAAGGGCGAAAACAGCTTCATGACAGCTTCATGGTGTATCCGTGTGTGTTTGTGTGTGTGTGTGTGTCTGCGCCTGTGCGTGGAGGGATTTGTTTGAAGGGATCACCCCATAGCCGCGTAGGACTATCTCCGCTCCCCCACCAGCCCCGCGGTCTTCATGGAGACCTGCCTGCCTGCCTGCCTGCCGTACATTTAATCTGGTCGGCTGGTGACTCACATGCCCGGGTTTTCCAAGCTCCCAGGCGCCTAAAAAAGGCTTTTAATAGGTTACCAACTGGTCGCGTACACCAATCCATGGCATCCGATTCGCCCGCTGGTGATATCCCTTTTGACCGACGTGACCAACCGCCTGTTATCGGTACACTTAGGGTTATCGATACATGGTGTTCTGTCCGGTCTACCACTGAGAATTCCGCCACAGGGAAGGTCTCCCTTTCATTTGTTCTTCTGTCTAGTTGGGTCGCAAGGTGTGTGTATGTGTGTATGTGTGTATGTATGTATGTGTGTATGTGTGTATGTGTGTATGTGTGTATGTATGTATGTGTGTATGTGTGTATGTGTGTATGTGTGTATGTGTGTATGTGTGTATGTATGTGTGTATGTGTGTATGTGTGTATGTGTGTATGTGTGTATGTGTGTATGTGTGTATGTATGTATGTGTGTATGTGTGTATGTGTGTATGTGTGTATGTGTGTATGTATGTGTGTATGTGTGTATGTGTGTATGTGTGTATGTATGTATGTATGTATGTGTGTATGTGTGTATGTGTGTATGTGTGTATGTGTGTATGTGTGTATGTGTGTATGTGTGTGTGCGTGTGTGTGTGCGTGTGTGTATGTGTATGTGTGTGCGTGTATGTATATCCATTTCTCGTTCTAATCTACATCCTCATGTCACTGCGCTCGCCGCAGGCCTTCGTGGCGCAAGTGCGGGGCCGAGATCAGCTGCCGCCGTCCTCCGCTCCGGCCATGCAGCGCTGAATCAAGATTGGAGAAGAATAATGGGAAATCTTTCATAGTTATCATACATGCTCTGCATTACGTCCCTGGAAGGTCCCAGGATCGATCTCGGCAGGGTGCAGGATAAAAACTCCCCTCTCGCAGGTTTTTTTATCAAGGGTAGATGCGTCATGTCACATTTCGGTGGGCGGTGATGGACCCGGCTGACGAGTGGCGCGCGAGTCGACCACCAAGAGTGGGGTGGGGTGGAGTGGAGTGGGGTGGGTTGTTGCCGCCGCTGATCTGGTGGCAGATTCCACTGGATGCGGGTGGTGGCGGGTGCTGAATGAAACCGACTAGGCAGGGTAGTCCGCTTCTTCGAAGCCGAAAAGGGCTCTCGGCCCCAGTGCAGCCAGGAGTTGCCCCGCAGTACTCCGCAGGTAAGGCTGTAAGCGGAGGAACGGCGTCTTGCTTGGACTGAACGCTCAATGTTATGAATAGCTGCGAGGGCTGGGTGCGGCGGCCGGCGGTGTTGGAGTGATGTATGAATCTGGTGTATAAATACTTTCTGAGGCGCCAATGCAAATCCATGGATGGTGCATTGCGTGCCGCCTCCATCTGAATAAGAACGGCTGAGCATCCATACCCCCCTGGTAGTGCGCGAACCCAGTTCCCCATCGCCAGTCGAACTGGAGGATAGGAAATGTAAGATAGGTGTGCGTGAGACGGAGCAAAAGGCAAGGAGGGCAGAACGCAAGGAGGAAAGTGCTGGAGCAGTTGGCATGGATGGGCTCCTGCTGGAGTTGCGGAGTGTGGCGATGAGCTGAGCCATAAGTAGCTACTCCAAGGAAGTCCAAGGAAAGAGCCACGAGAAAACCGCGCGGCCGCACAGCAACCAAAGCAGCATGAGCGGAAGCAGCGTGCACACTGCTTCCGCTCCGCAACCCCTACGGCATAAAAGGCTCGGTAACCGACCGGTTAGTTACAACCAAACCTTGTCGCTTTGGTAGAGTAACCGACATTTCGAGGTAATGACCGTTAGCTCGTTATGTCGGTTACCCTACCGGCCAGGTACCGAAGCGAGACCAGTTACCGACCGCGGCCTCGGCCCCCTGAAAGGCGCTTCACGCCTGGGGGGGCCCCCCAAAGAAGTCACTGACTTCGTACAAGTCGGCGCACATGGGTGATGAGAAGGATGGTAAGGTGAAGGATGAGGGTGCCCCGAAACATAGGTTAAGGTAGGGGGCCTGCCAGGCCGGTGACGCCACACACGGGCGGAGCTGTATGGGCACACTGGCCCCTGTATTGAATTGTTGAATTGTTACAGAGTGGGAGGCTTCTGGGCCATTTGAATACCTGGCCCCTGTATGTATGTATCCCACACAATCATACACACACGCACACACGCTTACAAAGGAGACGCCAAGAAACAAATGGCCGGGGGAGGGGGGAGGGGAGGGGAACCTGGACGCCGGGGACCTTAAGGGGCGGTGATTCGCGCCCATGCAGGATGAAAGAGGAGAGTGAGAGGGGGGAAGATGAAAGAGGAGAGTGAGAGGGGGGAAGATGAAAGACCGACGGCATGTACTACATGGTCTCCAAGTACGACGTGTCCGACGTTCCGCCCCCCCCGCCCCAGCCCCCGGCCGGGAACGGGGCTGCGGCGGGCACAAGCGATGGACGCGTGACCACAGAGGGTGCTGGCGAGGGGAGCGCCGCCTAGAGTGCTATGAGTCGTGAGGCTAAAGACATCAGGGTCTTGCTTTGGAACGTGTGGGGTTTGTCGGTAGCTAAGCTCACCGACCCATCTTTCCTCCGCATTGCCCAGGACCACGATGTGCTAGTATTTACGGAAACACACTGTTCGGCGCAGGCCGGGAAGCCGGCCAAGGCCCTGGCCCTGCCAGGGTTTCAACTGCATGTAGCTGAGCGAGCCTGTAGAGGCGGAGCCGGGCCCCAGACGGGCCGGCTGCACGGGGGTGTGTCTGTTTATATCCGGGACGCGATTGCCCGGGATGTCACTTTGTTGAGGGTTGACACGGATATTGCGGGCTGCGAGTCTATTTGGTGCGTTGG
>NW_003307570.1:409819-422171 GCF_000143455.1 Volvox carteri f. nagariensis | reverse complement strand
CTCATCATTTTGCGTTGGTTGGGCCATGAGTGGCCGGCGTGTGACTCCGTTTCTCAGAAGGTAGATGTATACTCGTCTCAGTTGATTCGAGTGGGTGAGGTTCTGGAGAGGTTATCTGCGTTCCTTTTAAGTGACTGGGATCAGTTCAGCCAAGGGGGTGATCCGCGTGTGTTCCAAGGTAAAGGGGTTTCGCTTTGCAGGTATCATAACTGGATGGGCTCCCCTTCACCAGCAAGAGAGGGCTCCGATCCCACAGGCTATTTGCGTGTTTATTTGCCGGTCAACCAGTTGCGTATGGTTGCCAAATTCCGTCTTTGTTGTTGGCCTTTGGAGGTCAACAAAGGACACCATAGGCCGAGAGAGTGCCGTACGTGTCAGGTCTGTACGTCGGGTAAGGTTGAGGATGAATATCATGTGCTCATGGAGTGTGAGGCGTATACTGAGTTGCGTAATAGGTTTCTGATTAACGTTGAAGATACTGATATGCGCAAGGTATTTCTTAATACCAATCCGAGGAAAATCGCTACTTTCCTTACTGAGGTTTTTGATGAGCGTCAACAGCGTGCTCTGGAGCCTCACGGCTCGTGAGGGCACCCGCCGCGTCGGCGGCGGAAATACTGTAACCACAATACAATACAATGAAAGAGGAGGGTGAGTGGGGGGAAGATGAAAGAGGAGAGTGAGAGGGGGGAAGATGAAAGAGGAGGGTGAGAGGGGGGAAGATGAAAGAGGAGGGTGAGAGGGGGGAAGATGAAAGAGGAGGGTGAGAGGGGGAGATGAAAGAGGAGGGTGAGAGGGGGGAATGGTGCCGTGCTGCCCGGTAGTCAGCTCCCCCGCTTCCCTCTTTTTTGATTTAGGGGGCCAGCAGGGGCCCTCAGTTCTCCGGTTGCACTTAGCGGTTAGGAGGCTGAGAGGAGGATTGGATTGCACAGTGACACAGCTTACATGGATTACCAAAGGATTCCGTGTTCAGCTGATTACTGTGCGGCGCCAGTGACCACATTCAGCAAATTGAACACATTTATTATCCTTGTTGTTACTTTTATCCTTTACAACCAACAGAAGCGACAGAAGGCTGAGGAATTTGGTCCCATGTAACACGGGGAGGGTTCTTGATGGTGACCAAAGCACTTCATGGTGACCGTTGTTGTTACGTCGAAAGTTGTCGTTAACGTGATACAGCAGATGCGCGCGGAGCACACACGTGTCAATACTCTTTATGGCGTTCAGTGGTGTGGCGTTGTTCCTCCACGCGCCCAAACCAAGAGACGCATTTGCCCGCATTCGAACACACACACACACACACACACACACACACACACACACACACACACACACACACACACACACACACACACGCGCGCACACACAAGAAAACGAACGGCGCTGTGCAAACCCCAAAAAAGCTGTTCACGCGCAGAAAAATCCCGCTGTGAACCACAGGTGCTATCGTGCTGCTGGTGGCAATGTTCCGGTGACGGTGCCGTTGTTTTGGCGTGTTTCCGCCACGCGCTGTGTGTCCCTCGCTCGGCCAACCAAACGAGGAGGGAGCTGCTCCGAACCACAGGCATCCACAAAGGTACACACCACAACCTACACACCAGAAAGGAATAGTTCGTTACCCCAACGCTGTCTGAGTACGCCTTCCCCCCTAGCTATCCCCCCCCCACCACCACCCCCACCACAGCGTACCTCTTCCTACCTGTGCATAGGAAAAAGGAAGGGGGTTCACTTGGACTGCGTAAATGATACCCCCGCGGCGCCCTACCTGCCGTTTCTGCGATTTCCCGCCGACACATGCATCGAACCTGCTACTCACCACGTTAGTCGCCTAACTCCCCCCTTGCTGCGCAGCGCCATGGATGCGTATTTGGTGACCCCCTGGCCCCCCGCCATTCACCCCGGACTGTCAACAGCTCTACGCCGCTGAAAGCTCTCCTATCGTTTCGTTTTATCATCGTCACATCACACAGCTGAGCACCAGACAGCGGACCCCGCTGGGACAGTTCCAACGGGACGCAGTTCTCTTTATAAAGGACAGTTCTCTTCGGCACCCTCCACCACCACCACACCACCACACCACCACCACCACCACCACACCACCACCACCACACCACCACCACACCATCATCATCATCATCATCGCAATGATTCGTAGCTTCAGTCCTTCGGCACTTTTCGGATCCACGCACCGGACTCCCTCGGGGGGGAGTGGAAAAAGCCGCCGTACGTGAATTCCCACCCATACACACACACAAACAGAGTTCCCGGCTTTTCTCCTCAAAAAAGGCAGCGACACGGGCAGTGCGTAGATGATGTCGTACTCCAGGGAAGCGCAGGGTTTCCCTCATCCTCATAGATTGGCACGGCATTCGGCCCCCTTCCGGGGAGACGAGGTTGCTGGGTGTGCGAGTCGGTGGCGAATGCGGCCTAGGAGGCGCTGCAGGGCGCCTGTAGATGTCGACGCCAAACAGCGGCAAGTCAAGAAGATGACCGACCGAGGAAATGACGGAAGTTACCACGCACTGAGAGGCCGTTTGTCCAAGTCGAAGGGTCCCGGCGGCCGTCGGGCACGCGGCGAATGTACTAGCATGGTACTTGGCGGGTGTCCTGTCCTGGCTGGCGTGTGCGATTCCAAAAAAATCCGTACAAATAGGCATAGGACAACGGGAAACCCCTGCCTGGTGATTTTTAGCGCTGCAGTCGAAGCAGCAGCAGCAGCACCACCACCACCAACAACAACGCCGTGCTTGGTGAATTACACGTATGAATTTCCTGGATGGATCTCGGAGGGATGACGACTCATTTTCCACAAGAGCACCTGCTGTGGCCAAGTGGAGAGTAGAAACCATTGATTGCAAGCCGTATTAGGTCAGGCGCTGGGCACCCGGGTTGCGCGGCAGCGGCCCGAATGTCAGCACCTGTACGGCAGCCGCCGCCACCAGTGCCGCCGCCAGGACAGGCCAAGCGGTTGAGGAGCTTTGCCCGGCGGCTCCGCTCTGAGCCGGTCTCTGAGCCTGCGGTGCAGCAACGGCGGCGGCGCCGCCGCCGCCGCCTCCAGCTGCTGTGGCCGCGCCAGCTGCTGTGGTCGCTCCGGTCGCTGTGGTCGCTCCGGTCGCTGTGGTCGCTCCCGGAGCCGCCACGGAGGCCTCCGCGTGCGAAGAGCTGTCGCCTCCGCTGCTGCCGCCAGCTCTGGGGCTGGAGGGACCAGTCGTCAGCGCCGTTGCGCTTGCTTCGCCGCCATTTCTGTTACTGCTGCTGCTGGTGTAGTTGCCGGTGCCGTCAGAGCTGTCGGCAATGGCAATAGCGTAGCTTGCACCAGGGGTGGCTGCGGAAGTGGCTGCGGGCGCAGGTCCAGAGGCGGCTTTAACGGTAATGGAGGTGGAGGAGGAAGCGCCTGCTGCCTGCTTCCCAGTTCGACTAGCGGTGCTAGCGGTGCTTGTGGTTTGAGATGTTGGCGGGGTAGCGGAGGTAGCGGCGGGGGTAGCAACGGCGGCAGGGACGGTGAGGGGCTGGGGCGCGGCGGCATTAGCGACGGGGCTGGCGGCGCTACTGCCGGCTGCGGGGGTGGGGGTGATCCTGTCCTGTCGATCGAAGCTGGTGACCTCTGCAAGTGGGGCCAACACCAGAACACGCATACGTGCAGACGCTGTGAAATAATTTTTCCCCGGCGCATGCGTGTATGGTAGCCTGGCTGGTGGCGGTGCAGTTTCCCTCGCGTACCATGTAGCTCACCATCGCAACAGCTATCAAAACACCCGGCAGCAATAAACCACAACAATACGCCACCACCACTATAGACGACATTGGATTTAAACGAAGGGGTGGATAACCCAGAGTTATGGTGAGGAGTAGCGGAGAGATAGTTGGGGGAAGTTGGGGGGAGTTTGGGGAAACAAAGGCGAGTTTGTTTGAGACGTTTCCTGGAAAGCTGAAGGACTGAAGGTTGAAGCTGTACCCTACCGCACCTGGATCGCTGACACCGCGCTGCTGCTGCGTGTGTGGCTGCAGCACCGGAAGTTGCTGGTGCGGCTGTGGCTGCGTTTGCTGTTCGATTATACATTCGGGCGTAATGGAATCCGCGGGGCATGACAGCAGTTGTGTCAGCACGGTGAGATCCAGCCCGGCGACCCGCACAAGCTGTGCGCCCAGCGCGAGCCTAGCATGAAAGGGCGGCGGAGGCGGGGTGAAAGGGCCGACGACGACAAGGTGTGTGCGAGGTTTGAATGTCTCCTACAAAGATACAGCATTGCCCACATGACATAGACAGGAGGTGTGGCGCTGGCCAGCAATGTGGGCGAGCGGTGTAAGTTTTGTGGTGGGAACAGTGAGGAAAGGACGGAACGCATTGAGAGAGAGAGAGAGCCCCAGCACGCTGTGTCCTGATAAACAGGCGTCGGTGGTAACAGTAACAGCGCGCACATCCAAACAAAAAAATCCACTGGCTGACACGTTGTCGCTTCTGAAGCCCTTCACGCATAAGACCCGCAACTCGAATTAGGCGGCTCAACATTTCACCAAACTTTATATCTTTTACCGTCCATCTTGCTGACCTCGTCATGCGGCACCGTATCCAGCATCGCATCGCAATCGGCATCGCACCACCCCTGCCGTATCCGGCACCGTTTGCACCCCTTCGCATCGCAACCCCCCCCATCGCATCCTCGCGGCACTTACTGGCAAGCCTGGAAGAGGTTTTGTATCACCACCGGCTCAGCCTCCCCCACAAGCTGAGTTAGGTCCAGACCGGAGGCAGTGAGCTCAGAGAACAGCGCGCGGCCGATGGCGCACAGGCAGGCGGTGCATGGCGGCGGACTGCCCAATGGCGCCGGGACTACGGCATATTGGAGAACGGCGGCAAAAGAAAAAAGGAGGAAAAGGATCACCGAAGTGCGTGACTTTTTGAGTGACGTGGTTCACATCCCCGTTTCAGGGGTATGCGGTGAGTCCCACACACGGGGGTCGGTGTGGCCCCAGACACACCACAGCCCATAATGCACGGGGTGTCGCGTCATACGACTGTAGCATCGAACAAAACACGTGCGTACGGCAGACTGCCAATGAAAATTCCTACGAAAACAACAGGGGGACTTGGCACGGAGATAAGAGGACAGATCGGGGGGTACGAGCTGGGCAGCTGGTTAATGGTGGTTTGGTCAGGTGGTGGTGGTGGTGGGGTGATGGGTGTGGGGCGCTCCCGTGATCCCGGGTCTGACGTATGTGCGTACCACAATTGGCCTTGACTTGCGTGTAGTCCACGTTCTGTAGATCTTCCGTGGAGATGGGGCAGGTGCCCTGAGCACCAAGGCCCTGCCCCCCGACGCCCCTCGCAGGCGTTAGCACCCCCAACAACACCCCGACAAGCACCACCAGCAGCTGTTGGTGCAGCGTTGCAGCCCAGCGCCGCGGCGATGACAGGCGCCGACGTGGCCGCATGACGCCGGTATAAGAAGAGCAGTGCGGTGTGGTGGTTCGCGCGGGGGGGGGTACTGAGCCGTTGGGACAGTATGCTTGAACCGTCGTCTTGGCAGCTTTCAGTGCTGCAGGCGGCGGGTGGTTTAAATTGCGTATTGTAGTGTGTTGTGTTGTTGTTGTTGTTGTGGTGGTGGTGGTGGTGGTGGTGGTGATGCTTGTGAGGGGGGCCAATTCGCGAACCAAGCTGGTCCGAAGGATTCTCTCGGAGGTGGCAATAGCTGCTTCCCCCGTAGTGCCACGGCCGCCGGGACGTAAGAAGTGGAGGTGTTCCGGAAAAAAATGAAGTGTTGGGATATATTTATGAGTCCAGGCTGTGTGTGTGTATGTATGTTTTGCTCGGGCTGGACGGCGCAGGTGACAGGCGCACGAGCACGGCAGGGCCGCCGGCAACGAACAGCCCTACCAATGGACAAGCGGAGTAAAGTTATTCGCTGATGTTGATGTTTTGCATTGCTTGTTGTTATTCGTTCGGTGCGGCAGCTGGTGGGAAACTGCCTGGCAGAAATTTGGACAGAGTCCCGTGGGCAGTTTACGGTTATAGCGGTTGGCGTCGGCCGGTTGGTTCTTGGAAGAGGTGATGGGCGATGATGGTTTGAGATGTCAATAAAGCTTTGATGGGCTGTGAGGGGCTGAGCGACTGGCGAACACACTGAGAGACAGCCGTTTGCGTACACTGTTTGGGGATATGACGTCGCAAATCATTCCAACGAAGAAGGGATGGACAAGAGATCTCCACCAATATCTCCACAAGCTGCTCTAATCTGAATGCCGCCGTGTCAGCTGTCCTTCACTTCGGCTCTACTTGGCTGTGGGTTCGGTTCACCTACCTAGTTGACTAGTTGTATGGCTGTGCTGGCCTGTCTTCACGGCCGCAATGGCGTGGTTGCCTTCCCCGCTCTGGTCCTGTTGCTATCAGGGCGACAGGAGAGGAGGGCACGAAGACACAACAGGTGAGGCCACATGTACCGCGAAGGAATGAGTCTGGTCGCACCAGCGGACAACATACGAGAGCACCTTGGCGGTCTTCAGAGGGCCGCAGGACCAAGACGACGCCGCTTGCCTGTGAATGCTGCGCTGGTTGAAAGGCCTAGGGCTTTCCTTAATAGGCGAGAAAGGGCTGTGAGCTCCCTTGTTGGACTCCCTCCTCGGTACTTTATAACAATATCTTGATCCGGATACTGTAGCCCAGTAACAGCTCAGAGAAAAACTATTCATCAAAGCATTTCGGCGGCAATACAGCTGTAAAGTTATGCGGGTGTGTCCGTCGTCCGGTTTTCCTACTTCCACTAACAAGGCGCCCCTAAGGAAAGCCGCTCTCGGGGCTCCCTGTCTTGACGGTCTACCCATATGCAATGTACGGTGCACGTGTACCCAAATACGGTGTAAACGACTGCACAGTGCCGTGTCACTTGTCATATTCTGTATGATGTTGTTACAGGGTGGTATAGCTTCACCAGCGGCCCCCTTTCCCAAGGCAGTTCCCTGCTCTCCCCTGCGAGAGGGGCACCCTAATCCATTCACCCCATCCGACTTCAGAATGTATTCGTTGGGTTCAGCAACTCACCACCAGCATCCACCCAAATATAGCGGATCAACGGCGCCACAACGAAGTTCCTGATCAGCTCGCAAATTGCCATAATCACGTCCTATACCGTCCACAAGATGGGGGGCCACCTCCCAATTCATCACCCCTCCCACGCCGAGGGGTCGGCAGGCGGGTTTGAACCCGGAACCTCCGGGAGCAGAAGTCAGGTCTTCTCCCCTCCATTTCCACTCTTTCAATCGCAGGGTCGAGCGGACCACCCTCGGGGGCAGCCCTCCCCCCCTTTCACCCTCTATTTCCTGCCGGGGTGGAGGGGAGTGGCCGTAACGAGCCCCTCCTTGGTGCAATGAAGTGCACCACCTGCTGTCACCTGGGTCACGCCCAACCCTCGATGGTGCATAAAGTGGTGGAAACACATACACATACAGACAGACACGAACACACGGGGGGTGGGCACGGGCGCGTCTTGATGCACGGGGCCGCACGGGCATACCACACATATCAATCTAGGAGGCCTATAAGAGGAAGGGACAGCAGAGTCGTCAAGCACCAGACGGTGTGGATTTGTACGCTGGCTAGAGCTTCCCCCCGTGCGTCAGTGTGTTAGTTGGTTAGAGGATGTGTGAGTTGGTCTGCGGCCATACTCTGTGTGTATGTATATATATCGGTGTGCGTGTGTAGGTGAGACCTTTTAGCACCTTCCCCCTCACCTACACACGCACACCGAGTAATGGCATGGGAACGAATGCACGAATGATCTTAGATGTTACGATCCCAGCACATTTTCACAGTTGGAGAATATCCTGACATCAAGAAATAAGGCTGCATGGCCCAACGGCCGTTGAAAGTTGACCGCGATAAGCATTACTATGATGGTGGAAATTATTTCGCTGCAGGTATGGGTTAAGTCGTGACCTTCCGAGAGCAGGCCTGACACGGGGCCCCGGCACTTTCATTCGCCTCGCGTGATAGGCATACACCCCTCGACACGTGGATGCATCCCCGAGACGCAGCAGCAGCAGCAGCAGGTAGGGCATAGCATGTAGCAATAACGCAGCAGCAAAACCAGCAACAATAATGAGCCAAGTGTCAACAGCGGTAGCAACAACAACAACAACAACAACAGCAGCAGCAGCAGCAGCAGCAGCAGCAGTAGCAACAACAACGACTTGCATCCACGATGTTGCCAGATCCGTAATCCCCCTGCTGTGTAGTGTAGCCTAAAAAGGCCCAGGCCCCGAGCCGGCATTAGAAAACCTCTTGGCCAGAACTCTCTTGGCAATTCCAGACACCCTTCTGTCGCCCCGTCCCGTCCCAGTCCTCTCCCCTTGCTTGCAGACCCCCACGGTCTCCATCCTAAACCTGTTTGGCTGTTGCTGCTGCGGGCCCAGAAAAATGCGCCATACATAATGAGACAACGCGCTGCACACGCTACGGGGCAAGCCATCGCTCGGAAGCCATGCAGCATATTACACGGTCGTCGGCAGTACGGGCGGTACGGGCGGTGCGGGCGGCGCTCCGAAGCCGGGGAAGAAGGTCGACACAAAGGCGTCCACGGTGCTTATGTCCCAGGTTTCCTAGCAGCCAGGACGGGGGTAGAGGTAGGTCGCGGCGGGGATGCAATGAAGCTATGGGCTATGGCGGCCAGGGCCCGGGGAGTGGTGACTCCTTGGTGGTGGCGGCGGAGAGAAGCGGCTCGTATGGATTAAGCACAAGCAGCTTTGAAGCGTTATTCCGGCAATGCCGACCTTTTTTGGTGTAACAGTTTTAGTTTGGTGGCAATTTCTGGTCCCTCCTTAAGTTTTTTTTTAAGTCTCGCATGAAAATGGGCGCATCGTCAACGCCGTGGAAATGCCACGCGTACATGCAAAATGGGCGCGACGTTCACATGAAGTAGCGTGCGGTCACCTAAGGCGAGTCTGCCGTACCTCGTGGCGGATGACCTTGCCATCGTCGGAGAGGGTGTACACTGTCGTACCAGTGTACGGCTTGATCTTAAGACCGGCCAGCTTCAGGGAGCCCTCTAGCCGCCATCGAAGCACGACGGTAGAGGGGGCCGTGGCGCGAATGGAGATGAGGTCAGCGCGCGACGTGGAAGGGTCGAATAGTGCCTGAAGCGCCCTGACGTATGGCTCTACGCCTGCGTTGGAAGAATCCGTTCCGCTCCGTCATCACGCACTCATCCACGACCAGAGAAGGCTGTCGCTGATTTTTCGGTCCCCGCACCTACCCACGACCTCCACAGTGGGGTCTTTGAACACGCAGTCAGGGGCGAAGAGCTGCGGAGTCAAATTGC
The DNA here is from genome assembly GCF_000143455.1 of Volvox carteri f. nagariensis. Taxonomy (NCBI): domain Eukaryota; kingdom Viridiplantae; phylum Chlorophyta; class Chlorophyceae; order Chlamydomonadales; family Volvocaceae; genus Volvox; species Volvox carteri. The sequence continues at coordinate 412,857 of NW_003307570.1, read as the reverse complement.
CGGTGACGTAGTATTGCCTCTCCACAAAGTCACGGCGGATGGCATCTATAGCTTTTAACGCCGAAGAAGAAGGAGCTGACTCTTCGGCCGCAGTTGTGGGCCGAGGTAAGACTTCCAAGTACACCAGGGCAGCAGCTATGCTCGCTAATTGCTGACGCCGTGTGACTGTCGGGATCCAGTGTGTGCAAGTTTGGGCTACACCAGCTGTTACCTTATGTTCAGCAAGGTGATTTATGGCTTTGACGGGTTGGCAAGTTGGACGAGAGGCTTGCCGGCCTGGCCCAACCGGGCTGCAAGCATATGCTGACTGCAGGAACATCTGAAGTCTTTTGTATTTACTTAGAGAACTGTAAAAGAATCAACTAAGGTTGATCAATCAGCCAAGAGGAATGTAGCAGGCTTTTGTATGTTGGAATGGGGTGATAACGTACGACACATCGCCGGTAATTTTAAGCACCGAAGGTGCAGGTGACGTTTATGCATATATTCCTAACGCTTGTGGTATTCTGTATAATTTCCCTAGGCTGCAATGTGCAAAGACCGTCGTTAGACTGGGAACCACGGGTCTGCAATTAAACTCTTGAGTGGCCCTAAGTTTTCAGTCCCCTATATGCCTAAAAATACACCATAGAGCCCATCTTACGTTGCTAGAAAATTAAGGTTGTCTTATTTTGTGTTTCGGGGACCAAAGCATCGAACGAAGAGAGGCACAGCAACATGAGTTTAAATTTTATTCCTTAAATGCATAGAATTTTGATCGTTTATCAGCGGGAGAAAAATCTGGATGTTTGCCATGTCAATGTTGCGTTTTAACTGTCAACCACAGGACATTGAGTGGATAACCATGCTAGCCGGCTGAACTTTAAAGCTACGTATTGCATAATTTAAGAAGGCCAAATCCAATTACATTTAATCGGTCGTCTAGGCTTGCAAGGACATTAACGCTAGACCAACTACATCCTGCACCAATTCCGCCGCCCGCACTCTCAGCTTCTGAGCATCTGACGATACCTTAGGGTCTTAAATTATTACTAGGTTGAAGCAGCTTCCGGCGCGAGAGGGCGTCGCACCAAGTCAGCGCCTTCGAGTGAACCTTAATCCGAAACGAAATGGCCTGGTGCCTGCCAAGCGATCATCTCGCCAGTAACCGACTTGCTCTCAAACCCCCGGCATCCTGCTGCGGTATTGCCGCCATCGCAGCAGCACGACGGCGAGGTGGACCCCTCACCGGGCCCCTATCAACACCGTCTCCCCGCCAGCCCAAGCTCCAATGCCGCCGATTGCCCCACACGCCGCGCGCACACGCCGCAGCCTCCGACGCCGCCAACACCCACAGTAACGCGGCTGCAGCCACATACTTGCCCTCGCTGTCACGGCGAAGCCGGGACCCACTTCCTCCGCTGGGCGCTAAGGCCACTGGCCTCCTCCCGCTGCGCGAGGGGCTCTGGTGCCTGCGACAGGACTTCACGTTGACGGAGAACATTTACCTGAACACCCACATCGTGCGGCTCCGCAGCGGCGGACTGATGGTGGGTCCAATGCTCGTGCGCCGTATCGCATCGCACGCTGCATGAGGCTAGCTCCACACCTGGATAGTGGCTCTAAGCCCCGCTCCCCCTGGCTGACCGCTTGGAAGAGGAAGAGGAAGAGAAAGAGGGGAGCCCTTGGGGCTCCTTCATAACCCGACTGCATCCCCTCCAGGTTAATCCCCCAATGCCCTCTGTAACGGAAAATGGCTTTTCATGGGCTTCATAAACTTCGCGACCTCCAGCCACATATATAGGTTTATATTCCCAAGAGTTAGAGGTTGACTTGACGTGGAACGTGAATGTGGATTTACATGAATCCTAACTGACTCGGATTTGTTGCTGGTTGTTGGTTGTTGTTGGTTGCGTTGGTTTGCAGCTGATTAATCCCCCAGCCGCAACTGAGGAGGCGGTGGCCTTGCTCCGCAGCCTCACCGGCGGGGACCCGGACGGCAGCCGCGGCGAGGGGTCTGTTGCAGGGGGCTGTGGGCCCTGCGTGGAGCACGTGGTGTGTATCAACCTGTCACCCGAACACTGGTATAACGCACCGGACTGGGCGCCGTACTGCTCGTCCAACGCAACCCTGTGGACCGTGCCGGGTGCGTCGGGTTGGTGGATGGTGGTCGGGGGTGGATGGTGTGTTCAAGAGGTATGTTACGCGGTCTCAGGCAGCCAGTAGGGCGTTTGTGGGGCTGTGGGTACTTCCCCGCCGCGTCCCCGTACATCTCCCCCAGTAACCCACCTCAACCTCACTTCCCTGTAATGTAATCGTACCACAAAAGCTTTGTAACGCTCACACCTGGGGCCCGCCGCGTGACCCACTTTGTTGTAGGCCTACTCCAGGGACGCAGCACAGCCAGCCTGCTGGGAGGCCCCGAGCGTGTACGACTTATGAAGGAGGTGTACGGCAGGGTTTTGGAGCTGCCGGACGCGGGGCCGCTGCCGGGGCTCGAGTCGGAGGTGGAGGTGGCGACGTTTCACGAATCGGGCGGCTGGTTTTCGGAGAGCACGCTGTGGCTCCGAGACCACCGAGCGGTGGTATTTGGGGACATGGGGTTTGCGGCGTACGACTACCGGCCCAGCAACGCCTTATCGGTGCAGATGGCGAAGGTCCGCTTCTCGGTGTGCGATACTGTGTGGGTGTGTATGTATGTGTGTTCGCGCGTGTGGATTTTTTCTGCACGCATCCCGTACCCGTCTCACCCCACCCTGCGCAACCCCACGCTCCCCTGCTCCCCCCTCCCCTCCCCTTCTCCTTCCCTTCCCTTCCCTGCCCCCCGGCCCCGTCTTCGCGGGGCCGCTTAATCAGATGGTGGGTATATATCAGCGGCTCGGCTGCCCCGTCATTTACGTCATGCTGCAAAAGGACCCCCGCGCCGCCCGTGCCTGGCTGGACCGTGTGCTGCGCTGGGAAGTGGACAAGGTGCTGTGCTCGCACCTGGATGCGCTGGTGGTCGAGGGCGCAGCGGAGATCCGCCGCTGCTTCGGGTTCCTACTGCGGTAGGGGGGAGG
>NW_003307570.1:396423-409643 GCF_000143455.1 Volvox carteri f. nagariensis | reverse complement strand
GGGGGGGGACCTCACGACTTGTGGGGTTCTCAGATGGGCTCCCGGCGGGGGGGAGGGCCCATGAGGAGGGGCCTGGGATGACATGGATGCAAGCCGGGAGAGTAGGTCGCGGATGGGTTGACAGTTAGGAAGTTAGGTGGTTGGGGGCGGGTGTGGTGGTTTGCCCAACGGCGCCAACCTGGGAGGGGGAGGGGATTAAAGGGACGAGAGAGTGAGAGGATGCGTGAGGGCCAGGTTGGGGAGAAACAGAGGCCGTGGCGGTTGACCGTAGCGAGCTGCGTGCGCGCATGTATGACCGTGTGGCGGAGGGGGTTTAGCGACATGGATGGGTGCGAGGGGGGGAGAGGGAGACGGGTGATGTGGACTAACACGGCAAGACGGGAGGAGCTGCGGGGTGTTGCGGAGGGGAGGAGCTGGATCCCGCGTCTTCACTTCACACCGGCAGTAGCAGCAGCAGCAGCAGCAACAGGCGGAAGGGGGGTTTGCCCCATCGGGGGGATGGGGGCCTGCGATACAGGGGGGGGGGAACTGCAGAGGGTTATGTCGGGCGCATGTAGGAAGCTGGTGCATGTCTCCGACACCTTCGGTCTTATTTTGCCTTATTGGTATGTGGGGCTGCATAGTAGTGTAGAGGTGCATAACCCTAGGGATGCGAGTGGCAACGGAGTTCCATAAGTGTTAAGGACTTCGGGTCGTTGTCCTCATGGTAATTGCCGTACTCGGCTGCAGGGCATTTTCTTGGGGAACGGGAATCGAACAGCGGAATTGCGGAAAGGGCTCCCGTGGGGCGGGGGGGGGGGAAACAGCGGTGGCAGCTTTCAGGAGTTATTCCGCCAGGACGGAGCTTTTGGTCCTGGCAGGATGGATTTAGTTCGTTGGGGGGACTTTTGGGGGCCTTCGAGAAGCATTTGGCGCGCCATGGCCGCACCGCCTATAGCACGTGGGACCGACAGCAATATGGTGCCGTGGTTATGGCGTTCTAAAGAGATGCCTAGGCTCGTTATGTAATTCTCGCACATACATATATACATACATACATACGTACATACATACATATATACATGCGTACGTACATAGGTACATACATACATACATACATACATACATACATACATACATACATACATACATACATACATACATACATACATACATGTTGACAGCCGCTGATATGCTATTGCGTCTTTGCCATGTAAAGTCTACTTGCTTACTTCGCGCCTTAAAACATTTCAGTAATTGGGTCCGCACAATGCGCCTGGCAGGCGCAAGGCTTTTCGGCGTAAGATCTTCTATAACCTGATTAGGACGGCGGGGGCCCTTACAATGTTCCCTGTACAGTACGACACATGCGGTTACAACGCTCGGGCAAGAAAGCGACATCAGGATTTTGTCCCGGTCCCATTGAAGCCTGGTGTGTGATCAGCCATTTTTGCGTGGTTGTGCCAACGCGGCGGCCAGCACTATCTAACGCAGTGGAATTTCTCTGTCGGAGTTCTTAATCAGGAACTGGGGATTTAGAGATGACGAAAGATGCCGAACCCTCTTCATACCGATCACATGGAGTGGTCCATACAATCGGTGTTCATTTGCTGCTGTAATCAATTTGCTTGTATGACGCCGGCGTTGTCAAACTTAAGTTTGCTTCCTAAGGGACCAACGCATGATAAAAAGCCCGAGAAAACCCCAGGGCTTCCTCTCGCAGCTCTTTGGACCTCACGATATCTTCTACACAGCACCTCATAGGTCCTTAGTTGCCAAAGGGTCAACTTCTCAAAAAGTGCAGGACGGAGTTCATGGCATATTCATTACGTAATGAATGATCCAGTGGGGTGAGAGCTTGATTTGATTGCTTCAGGACCGTCCTTTCATTGCCAACAGGAGCTTGCCAAGGGCCGTAATTGATGAGTCAGCAAATGAGCTCAACTTCCGCCCTTGCAGCAAGGAGATGTCAGGTGCCTGTTTCTGATCAAATAATAACCCTTCAGCATTTTGTAGACTTGATGTTATTTGTAGTGAGGACAAATAAGCCCTCCAGATATTCGTTAGCAAAGTATTGCACCAGCTGATGAATAATATACTGTATTGCAAGAAAATGAAACGAGTTACAGGGTTGTACCGTTGTGAAACAGTAATTAAGAGGAAAGCACCGTTACTTCGCCAACTGCCTAACCGTTGTGGGAGTAGGAGGTGCAGCGCTGGAGTCCTCCAATGCAGTACAGCACAAATACCATTAAAATCTTGTAATATATGTTAGAAAATGCGCCATGCTTTGTACTCTCCACCGCAACCTTGAACTTCTGCCAGTCCCTCGGGTCATTCCACATCACACGGCTTTCTTAATAGTTGCGTGGTATAAGTGATAGACGTAAGTGACATATGCTTCACAACCTCATGAATTTGAGGAACTGTCCTGATGAGGGGCTGACATGTGTATCTAAATGTATCGCGTATCTAAATTTTGGTCCGTACCAGATATCGCCGGTGAAAAAAGCACTTAATGCGTTTCGTCCACAAGTCTTATTCGTGAATGAACAAGTTCTACTCTTACTTGACTGAGTGAAGTTTGCGCGTCCATCTGGCGGTTGGGACAGGGGACGACCCGCTCAGGGACCTCCACGCAGGCTACGCCTGCGCGCTCATCGCCTTCCTCTCACAGCCGCGTCTTCCTGCAAAGCACCCAGAATACAGTTACAATATCAAATAAATTGGAAAAGCTGTGGCATATTTTGAGGACTCCTTTGCAATCTTTGGCGGTCGAGCTATCCCCATTTTCTTGTGGCATTACATCTTTGGATCAGAAATGGTAATCCAGATCGTTATACATGATATAGACTTCTTTGCCAGAAGCGAGCAAATGCTCACTATTGGACGTTGTCCCTTGCAGGCCACCAGTGAGCTGCGGTCATCTTCGGGGCAGTTCCTTTTCCTTCCTCTTGAGCTGCAGCTCCGTGTGTTGGAGGAGCTTGGTGGGCAGGACCTCTGCGCTGTTGAAGCAGCTTGCCGCGACTTGCGGCGCCTTGTAGCTGGGAATGCATACTTGTACCAGCGTGCACTAATGGAGGACTTCAGCTGCGTGATTCTACCTATATCTTGTCCATCGAACTGGAAGGCTCAGTATGTGTGAGTTGCCATGCTTCAAAGCTTGCTCTTGCGCGAAGCCCCTCTTTTTGGCCTTGAAGTTTGTATCGTATGCTAACAGGGACATGTTTATTCGCGCGCGTCTGGAGACCCTCGAGAAGTAAGTACCCTGTGCTTGCATTGAAGTGAACGGTTATTGGCTGAGCTCAGATATTTTTACCCTGACGTAGCTTGTGAATAGTACGCACATGTTGTGACTTGTGCCAAGTACCAGTCAATCTTGGCATCTGACCTTCAGGCAACGCCGCATATGCGAGGCCTTGAAGCAACGGCTGGACGAGCTTGATGATTTGCTGGGCGATGCCGATGATGTGCGAGGAGTCCTTGGCGCACCGGAGCTGCTAACCAGCGAACCTTCTTTGGTCCTCGCCATCGTTGGCGATATGGAGCAGGTGGGACCCACGCGGATGCGTTTGCGCGTTGACCAGATTTCGTTCTAAGGCTGGCGTCCTCGGATCCTGTGTCGCTATCCGGCGTTTGATGTGTTATCCTGGTGTCCGTCCACCTGTCCTCCTCGGCACGCAACCCATTCGATGGCACTTTCCTCGCGCTGGGCCATACGACAGGAGGTGCTGCAGCAGCGCTGGGATGCCTCTGAAGACCTCATCCTGGCGGAGACCAAGCTCTTTGCAGCACAAGCCGAGTTACAAGCTCTCCTTACCCGCGTCCCTCGTTGCTGGTGGCCTGCGGCACTTCATGCAGCCGCTGGGGGTCACCCAACTCAGCTTTAGCCGGAGCATCACCATCATCATGGTCATCATCACCATCATCACCATTACCACTTCCACCCATCCTTTAAGGTCATTCGACATGCTTGCTGTATGGGAAGGTCCGTGAATGTGGCTGGCAGGGCGTCCACCTCAGCAGCATTTTACGCCCCCCAAAGGCATCAGCACCCACAAGCTTTGGGAGGCCCAGCCCCAGATGCGAAGCCATCGCCCCCGCTGCCGGTGTGACGGCATATGCGCTGTCAGGCTCAAGAAATTGTTGCGGCTCAAGGCTGCAAGAATGCCATGCGGCGAGATTGAAATATGTGGTTTATGCCTGGGCCTGATCGGATGGAGACAAGTGCTGTGCCTTTCGGTTTCAGCTCGTCCGACGAGAGCTATACCTTGTTGTTAGCGTGAAGGTCGCAGGAGCGGCAGGGCATCTGTTTCTCTCTCTCTCTCTCTCTCCCCCTTATTGGTCGTGCGCAGCGCCAGGTATGATGTCCTGTGGGACTGTTTGACCAGTTGTTCGAAAGAGTCGAGACCTGATGATGCAGTGTAGTCAACTGCTAGGAGAGAGTCCAAATAAGTACTAGACGCGGCGATGCGGCGGTTTAACAGAAGCGACAGCGGTTTTCTCTTTTTTGGAGAGCCCCCGCTTGCTTGCATTTGCCCGCAGCAGCGCCTGAGGCCGGACGCAGTGGGAAAGTGGATTGATGTCGCCGGGTGCGTTTAGGTCGTCATCGGTTGAATTCAATTTCCGCTGCAATGCGTTTCATATGCCGCGTATTGCACGGTTTGGGCTTCTAGTCCTCCTGCACCCTGGCTGGCTGGCTGGCTGGCTGGCTGGTTCCGTGCCAGGTTGACTGTGGCGGCGTAGAGCCTATGCGCCGTGCCCAGCCCTGCCCAATGGATGCGATGGAGATCGCAAAGAAAATAAATGTTGCATGTTTATGCTGCTGATGTTGCTGCTGCTGCTGGTAGCGTTGCTGTATAGAGTGACCCCTGCGAGTGCGCGGAGAACGTTGCTGGTTGAAGAAGGCTTGTGGGTATGGTATGGTTTGTTAGGGTACGGTACGGTACGGTAACAACGTGGTGGCTTTCTTTGCACACCTTTGCGAAGTCTTCTTTCCTTACGAAACGAAAATCCGAACGCAACGCGCGCTATTTACCCTTGACCGTTCGAGGGTTTAAAAGCCGTGTTTGCTACCTCTATGTGGTACTGCATGCTCTGTTTCGCTTGGTGCTCGACCGTTTGTACTCGGCGTCGTCTGTCGTGTGGGGCATGGCAGCTCGCAGGTGTACCTCTGTGTGTGTGTGATGCTTGTTTGTGTGTTTGTCACATTGCTGCTCATGCGAGGCGTTGTTGCCAGATGCCGCATTTCATGCCTCTGCTTTACAGTCCTTGATGAATCGAGCTGAAGCCTTGGCAACTGTCAAAGTAATATCTACTACCTGTTGTGAATGCGTTTTGAAGCTGGTGTTGCATTTATGCACAGTTTGTGTTGCAATCGTGTGTGTATGCCTCCTGTATATGATCCTTGTCGTAGTGGTAGTCGTACGGTTGTACAGGTAATTTCCGAATGACCTGGAGACGCCGGAGGCTGAGGAGCTTGTCTGGCTCCCAAACACACGGGCGCTGTGAGGGTGGACGCACCTTTCGAGTGCAGCCCAGGATGACACCCGTAGCTCCACACACAGGTCCGTGCGCTCGTCCTCCCGCGCTCCTTAACACCAGAAAATTAGGTCACCAGTTAGGCAGAGGCTATCAGGCTGTCATGTTTTGTGATTGGTGCGACTCACTGCAGTCTTGTGCACTTGAAAGTACTAGAGAACAAAACGTTTGGTTTTTGAGTGTGTGTGTGTATGTATGTCGGTGTAGTGCCGTCAGAGTGTGCCCAAACGTGTGAAGAGGCCTAGAGGTATTTCATGGCGACGTTCGCACTCCCTGCTCCATTACGCGCACGCATAGGACCTAGATATGCAAAAATAAGCATTTGAGAGCGCGGCGCTTTGACGTAGAGGAGGCGATCGCGTTGTATATACACATCGCTATTTGAGGTGCCGCTGCACCGCACGTTTGCTTGTTTGCACTACTGCTGGAGGGTTGTGACGTAGCCACAGCACTGTTGTGTATCGCTTGGTTGAAAGGTTGTTGGCCAGCAACGATCGTTTTGTGGGCCCCTGTTGTGGGCCCCTGCTTTCTGTTGATATCCTAGCATGGCCTCCCATTGCTGCTTGAGCAGGCCACGTACTTTGTGGCTCCTTTGAGCGCCTGCGGCGGCAGCTGCTGCGCCCATGTGTATCTCGCTCGCTTAGATCTACCGTGCGGGTGATGCGACGCAGCGGATGCCGTGCATGGATGTGTCGCTGGCGGTGGCATTATTGTGGTGGCTCCGGCAGATTCCCTTCCGGCCGCTGTACGCTGTACCATTTCATGTGGCTGCTTACCGTTTCAACATAACATTTTTTTGTTTTCTTCTCTTTTGGGGGTTGGGGGGAGCGCATCACAGCCCCATGGATACTGCCTAGGTAGAGACTCGTGCAGTTGCCGGAAAGGGCGGAAATGACGTGGTGGGATTTGCTTTTCTGCTCTGCTAGGGATTGCCCGGAAAACTTTACTTGATAGGCTGTATCTGGCTGTTTCTTCGCTTCTGCATCTTGGCTGTAGCCTTATGTGGGCGCTGCGGGGTATGTATCGAAGTAAGGTTACCCAGGTTGTTGACATTCTTGTCCGGCAATGTTTTGCTCCAGGTTCCAGTTCAATGCCAGAGCAACTTATTGCGCGCGCGCGCGTTTCCGTGGTGAAGCGCGATTCACAAGGACGATGGGAAGCTTGCTGCCGTCGAGTCGCTGTGTAGAGCGTGTGGTGCGATTTGGTAGCTGGGGAGGTGTTAGCTATATAGGTCTGCGTCTCATCGCATAGCAAGGTATTTTTGCGCTTCGATCCGTTAAGAGTGGTCATCATTTCCTTCCTTGCATTAGGGTGTTTAGGACACACCGCTGCGGGGAGAGGTTGTGCATAGTGCAACGGTGCATATGTATCGTACAGTACGTGTTTTTGTTGGCCACTTGTGGGGCCTGAAGTCCCCGGCTCTGTCTGATTTGAGCATTTGCGGACGCAACAGCCGGTACCCCTCGGCAGAGAAGGGTTGCCCCGCAATGACTCTCCGGGCCGCTCGGCATCCCGCCATTGGCGTGGTAGTAACTTGCCACTACTGATATGCATCATTACATCATACGCCCCACCCACATTGCTGATTGGACGATAGCGGATAGTCAAAATTAGCCTAGCTGCGCGCTGCCGCTCGCCGCAAGCTGAGAGACCTGCGTTGGGTTTTGAGCGGGCGGACCGACGGTGTTGTCGGCGTGGTGACTTGAGATGGGGGCTTAATGGATGTCTTTATGGAGAATGTGGCTTTGCGTGTATCTATATCTATCTGCCTTCCGAGGACCTATTCACTCTCTGGAAGGACATGTGAAGCCGTTTGGGCAGCAAAGCCGCTGACGTAGTTTGCCGCGCTGCAGTTTAGGGTCATAAAGAGTTTGGAACCACCAGAGTATTACGGCCCAAGGTTTGCAACGGCGCATACACTATGTGCACATGACCCATGTACCTCGTGACGCACACCATGGTGACGCGGCGCATGGTTTTTGGCTTCTGTTACGATGCTATGATACGTTCTTGTGTGTGTGTTTGAGTGTGTCCTGATATGGCGAGTGGTGTGTGAATTCTTGCACCTGGCTGTCCGGTGCCCTTGGATGGAGAAAAGTATGCTAACGCTTCATTGACCCTGTGGGGTTAATTACCATGGGCTATCATTGCCGCGACCAACCTGTGGTGCGAACAGAATCAGGACTGTCGAGTGTCGTTTTACTATGCGCTGTATATCCGTATTTGATGGCGAAGGATGTTTAATTTTATTTTCGGTCGTGCGAATTAGCATGCGAAATTGAATTTTGTTACAACATTTGCGTCTTTAACAGAATCCACTCGGTTCGTTTAGTACAGAAGTAACCAAGACACATTGCAGTTGCATTGAGCAGAGTATAATGTCTATACGGAAGTCGACAAGGAAATATGGAAGTGGACCAGTAAAACCCACAACAACGAACAATCTCATCCCGCCACCTGCGCCCACGGCAAGTGCATAACCTGCTTCAGGAGCTCGCGGCTCATCAGTCCTGACGAAGTATCTTTCAAACCCGCAGATGATCCGTTGACCGGTCACATTATATCACAAATTTACGCGAAACGTATATGAAGCCCTAGAAACGCTGCTGCGCAGAGGTTGTTGTACACCGGGAAAATCCCTAACCAGAATTACCCTTCTCGCCGCTGCTCCGAAATCCCCAACAGGACCACCTGTCAACCCGGATAGTCAGGGTCGGAACCCTATCGCAAGGTCATATCAGCAGCTTCAGGTCCTCCACGCTAAGCGGCCAGTACTCCCCCCGATGAATTGCCGCCACACCCTCCATGTAGCTTGGATAGCGCAGCTCCAATCCCAACTCCGATTTGATGAGTCGGTTGCAGACCCGCTTCTCCTCAAGAGCTCCAACGGCAGCGGGGGCCGGGCCAGGGTTGCGGCCAGTGCCACTGTCGCCGTCACTCCCGGCGCCACCAGAGGAGCTGCATTTGACACTCTTTTCCGACGGTGGTGGCATCACCACCGCCGGCGACACTGCAGTAGCAGTAGCAGCAGCTGTGGCGTCGGGAGCCGTGTCGGGTAGCAGCTGCAGCTGCGGGGGGGTTGATACTCCAACATGGTCGCCATCCGCGGGCCTTCCAGCCAGGAGTGATCTGGCGTACGACACGACTTCCGTACGTGGTGCCGGGTCGTCGTCCACGACGTTGTACACGCTCCCTGGCCTCGGCGCCGCTATGCTGGCATTAAGCACGGTACAAATGTCGTACACGTGGCAGCGCGCTGTGTAGCGCTGGCGGCCGCGGCGCTGCTTGCTGGCGGAGAGATCCGCGAGCTGTTGTTGTTGTTTGGGATGTGGAGGGGGAATTAAAAGAGGCATTAATTAAAATTGAAGAAGTTAATAAATTAAAAAAAAATCTTTAGGAAGAAATCATGTGCGTTTACGCTACTACACCCTTTATACATGTAAAGCAATTCATAAGTTAAAATGTCTTCAAAAGAAGTCATTACACTATTAGTATCCAGAACCACGCACGACTAGGCCTCAAACCCACATCACATGCGCAAGCGGGGATTCAACCTTAAGCTGGAATTAGGGTTTAGGAGGGGCCAGGTTCCGATGCCCACAAGCGGTGCCTGGCGACGCAACTGTGCACATACCCAACAGCGCAAGACGTTGCGCGCTGACAGCTTACGGGCGAAACAATTTCCAAACGGATCATATAAATTAATTACTGTAGCTCGCGGCATTAGATAGCAGCAGCCTAAGCATCATGTGCGGATTTCTCAACATGAAAGTCGAAAGACGAAATCTTGTTATTCCGCAACCTACCTCAGACTTAAGGGTGTCCAACACGCTGCGTCCCGGACCATAGATGCCTGCAGCACAAAAACGTGCAATCACAGCACAAAGCCGCGCAGATTTTACGCCGTAGCCACAAACAGAAAGCTTTTAATCTCTTTCGGCAAAACGAACTTAAGTCCCCAATTCATGGCATCACAGCCTCGACTGGGAGGTATCCTGGGGCCGCAATAATTTGCCGTACCGAGCTATACGACACGTATTATTATTGGGGTGGCTGCGGGGCAAGAAAAAAAACACGAAATCCTGAGGCAGCGACAGCGTCTTCAGGCACTGGAGAGCATCGCACGGGACCTGTCAGAGGGTCACAGCGGGATCTCTCTTTTCCGGTCTCAGCCCTAACTAGCAAAAGAAGGTCAGGTAGGGTAACAAAGCGTTTTGTTCTTTTCGGTTTTGGGGGCGCCTGTGGGATTTGGGGGCCTTTAATAAGCTTTGGGGGCTTTGGCAAAGCGGTGATCGGGATCAGTCCCGGGAGGAATCCACGACAACGCATGGAGGGGAAGGGTGGTGGTGGTGGAAATGAAAGGGTGAAAGGGGCTTGGGTACGTGTCCGGCCCTATAGCTGGCCCGCCCACCTTCCCCTTATCCCTGGTAACAAGCACCATTCGTGGTATGTGTTGGCGGGAAAATACGGAGATCATGGGGGTGGGGGTGGGAAAGGGATGACCTGTACCCTGTTCCGTGCCCTCACAACTTCTTACCTTCATACCCCCTGCCCCTGCCCCTGCCCCTGCCCCTGCCCCTGCCCCTGCCCCTGCCCCTACCCCTGCCCCTACCCCTGCCCGTACCCGTATCCGGCCGCAACTTCACCAGTGATGCAGTCGCTTACCTCCCAGACGAAAAATGTGCGTCGGCAGGCCGTACTGATCGTACATTTGCATCCACGCCGCCTCAGCCTCTTGGCGAACAATTGCTTTTGAGCTGGTCTGCCGGCATGGCGAGCTGCGGGAACTCGCGCGTGCATGTGGTGCGTGTGTGTGTGTGTGTGTGTGTGTGTGTGTGTGTGTGTGGTTGAGAGGAGATGCGCGTGCGTGTGCGGGGGAGTGAGTCGATGTGGAGGCGGGGGAAAAGGAGATGTACACTTGTAATGTTGGGGGCGTGCGTGCCTGAGGAGGCCAACGATGGAGAGAAGTTCAGCTCATGAGATCAGACAGCAGATTCCAACCACCGGGCCGCAAGCACGGCGAGCACCGCATCGTCTCTTCACGTATCAGCGTTCCAAAGCGCACAAGCAGGCAGTGAGGTAGGGAGGGAGGTAGGGAGGTAGGGAGGTAGGGAGGTAGGGAGGTAGGGAGGTAGGGAGGTAGGGAGGTAGGGAGGTAGGGAGGTAGGGAGGTAGGGAGGTAGGGAGGTAGGGAGGTAGGTAGGGGGGTAGGTAGGTAGGGAGGGATGGAGGGATGGATGGAGGGATGGAGGGAGCATGCACAGAGGCGCCCCGAGTGGCACTTAGGGTCACACTAACAGAAGTAGGCTGATGGTTTGCGTGTAGAGAGCTTCGGCCGTGTGCCAGCAGAATGTAGCCATTTCGACGGTCAACGGTAATTTGCACCCTCAACCCTCTCCCGGAGTAGGGAGAGTGGTTAAGCGGAGCCAGACGCGTGTCTTGGCTGAGCCCGCGTCCCCTTTCCTGAACTGTCCCAGCTCCCAGCTCCCACGCGCGCCCACCTCTCATCAACCCACTCCCCTTGCCAGTCTCCGTACACCCCTGTGTACGACATAAATCATGGGCAAACACATAACTCATGCGTAAAGGGCTCACGGTGATGGTGATGATGATCACGGTGATGGTGATGATGATGATGATAATGGTGACGGTGATGGTAATGGTAGTGACAGTGGCGTTAGGTCAGGGCGCAAGGGAGGGCTCGCAAGGGTGAGATCGGCTGCTCGCACCTGTGCTGCTCAGATAGCCAAACCAGGCAATGCGACCCGAGGCCGCCAGGGTGCGTAGCAGGGCTTTCTGAGCAGATAGAACCTGTTAAAACACGTGGGGTGTGGTGAAGTTGGGAAAGTTTACGGCTCTACGAAGCTTGCGTTGCGATGAGCGCCTCTATCTGCACTGTTACGACACTTTCGGAGCATAACTTTAAGCATGACATGACGAGATGTGGTACGAGCATGCGCTAGATAGCGGCGAGTTCTTGTGACGAAGGCGGCGCGAAAAACGGCGGCGGCAGCCCTTAGGAGGAGCGGATGAGAAGGGCTGAAGGGAGTGAATGGGTGCAATGCAAGTGATGGAGTGGTCTGCACGCTACCGCAGCAAGGAGGGGGGCTCCGTGACTCCAGGGACGGACCGGAGTTCGGCCGACGCAGGTCAGTTGGGTTGCGTGAAAAAGTGACCAGCTATGCGTAAAGCGGAAGAGGGGTGTTTGGACGTGGTGACCGTGGGTGACGGGGGTTGCTGCAGGTCTGTTACGAGGAAACGGCGCCCCCTTGGTGGCGTGCTGTTGAGCTGTTGAGAGGGGCGATACCGCGACCTGTTGTAGTGTTTTTGAAGCTTGGTTTGAGTTGTCTACCCCTTGAAAACCCTTGGCGTACCGGGTCGTACAGCGCGATAGCCAAAGGCGGGACGCTGCTCAGCACGTAAGGGCTGTCCTCGAGATGGTTGGTGAGCTCCTCGCTGCGTGGAAACATGCAAGGTGATGTATGTATGTGTTAGCTACGAGGCAGACGCTTGGCTGTACGAGCACGCATGTATTGTTCGTTGCACGTGAAAAGAAAATGTTGTAGCTTTTCCTCTTCTCACTTCAATCCGACGCCGCGTGCTGGGTCATAGATGTCGACCGCCCAGCCCTTTGCGCGAAGGCCATCGACACGGGCTTGTGTCCGGCAAGTCCCGCTGACTTTCCTGTACATTTTAAAATGGCAACAACATGTAAAAGGCATCCACACCTCAATCCGCGAAAATTTGCTGGCGTCGTAATGTCGGCAGTTGCTCATTTGAGAAATGTCGCACCATCCGTCCGCCGCAAGCCAGTTGCCGAGAGCAACGCTCGTGTAGCCAAGACCAAATATGAAGATGCTCTTTTTTTGTGTGGCAATTGGATTCGACTGCAGGGCAGCGCGGACCCTAACGTGGGTAGTCTTTCTCCTGAGTGCGGATGGCACACCCGAAGCAATCTTGCCGGGAGACGCAGGCCTAGGACGCTGCCCGACTTGGATCACGCCCGGCGGCATCCCTTTATGGAAAGTAAGCTTGCATAACCGACGGGGCGGCCAGCGCTTCACTGGATACGATATATTTGGAATGGGTACGGTATCCAACGCAGTACAGCCTGCGTAATAGCCTCAACCTCCATTTCATTAAATTCACACGTGCACACGAATGTCCTGTCATTAATGATCGTCGGTTACCTCTGTTGTTCTATGCAGACGACCTTACTTTGTTCGCGACCTCGTTGGCACGCCTCCAGTTCTCGCTTAAGCTGCTTATTGAGTTCTGTGCTGCTTTTGGTATGCGCTGCAACGTTCGGAAATGTGAGGCCCTTGTTGTGGCTGCTTCCGTTGATGTCGTTAAGAGGGCGTTTGAGGGGGTGAGGCTCATGCTTCCTCTCCGTACTGATGGGTCGCTTTGGCACCCACCCATGGTTGGTAGTTTACTTGTTCCTAGTCCTATTAACTGGTGTGGTCGCGTTAGGTACTTGGGTCTCTATTGGGGCCCTGCGTCCCCGTTTGCGAGTTGTGTCAACGAACTTTTGGAAGCAGGGCGACGGGCTATGTTCGGTCTTAGTAATCGGTTGGATGAGAACAGGGTGTGGGCTCCTGCCGTTCGGCTTCAAGCGTTCGACACCCAGGTCCGTTCGGTTCTCTGTTATGGTGCTGAGGTCTGGGGTCCTGATAGGATTGTCTCCGTCCTGCGGCTAG
>NW_003307570.1:381840-396247 GCF_000143455.1 Volvox carteri f. nagariensis | reverse complement strand
TGATCTCCGTCTGGCTCTTCTGTCTGATCTCAAGTGGATTGCTGGTCGTCTAAAGTGCTCATCATTTTGCGTTGGTTGGGCCATGAGTGGCCGGCGTGTGACTCCGTTTCTCAGAAGGTAGATGTATACTCGTCTCAGTTGATTCGAGTGGGTGAGGTTCTGGAGAGGTTATCTGCGTTCCTTTTAAGTGACTGGGATCAGTTCAGCCAAGGGGGTGATCCGCGTGTGTTCCAAGGTAAAGGGGTTTCGCTTTGCAGGTATCATAACTGGATGGGCTCCCCTTCACCAGCAAGAGAGGGCTCCGATCCCACAGGCTATTTGCGTGTTTATTTGCCGGCCAACCAGTTGCGTATGGTTGCCAAATTCCGTCTTTGTTGTTGGCCTTTGGAGGTCAACAAAGGACACCATAGGCCGAGAGAGTGCCGTACGTGTCAGGTCTGTACGTCGGGTAAGGTTGAGGATGAATACCATGTGCTCATGGAGTGTGAGGCGTATACTGAGTTGCGTAATAGGTTTCTGATTAACGTTGAAGATACTGATATGCGCAAGGTATTTCTTAATACCAATCCGAGGAAAATCGCTACTTTCCTTACTGAGGTTTTTGATGAGCGTCAACAGCGTGCTCTGGAGCCTCACGGCTCGTGAGGGCACCCGCCGCGTCGGCGGCGGAAATACTGTAACCACAATACAATACAATTAAAATGCTGGAGGCCTACCTGCATCTCCAAATCCCCTAACTCCTAACTTTAAGCAGCCTCACTTAACCTGTCCTAGCAACAGCACTAGCAGTCCGACGGAAAAGGCCCAGGCCCTAAGGTCAAGTTACATTTGTGAGCTGCGTTCGGTCGACAACCGCGCGGTACCGAGGCTGCAAAAAATTGACCCTTACTGCATCCCTCTTGGTAGGAGCATCGCGCAAACAAACCGATGAACACGACGATTGAAGTCCTTTAGATGTCATCATCACAGGGGGCCCCAACCTGTATGGGAAGGGTCGCGGGCTGCGCATTCCGTCCACCACCTAAAATGACGAAGCGCTCCGAGCAAAGATCTCGCCTCGCCAGAAGCGGATCCCCCTTCTGCCTCATGACAGCCCGCACGAAAGAAACCCCAAGAGCTCACCCCATGCAGCCCCCTCGCCACAAACCCCCAAAAGATGGTGGGAAAGCAGCCAACCAGCCAACAGCTGGGCACGCTGGGAGGAAGGGAACAATTGGGCCATTTGTGCATCATAATGGCCAGCACTCCTACTTACTCCACCCACGGCCCCAACCCACAACAACAGTGCGACCTGGTGCGACCAGATCACTGCCTTGGTCACTGCCATGGGCTTCCCGTCGGTCAACGGTAAAGGGACACTTCCTCGTCGCGTCCGTGAAACAATGAGTACGTGTGCCAATTGGGATTCTCTCTTGGGCCCTAAAACACACAGTCACAGTCCCCCCCCACACACACACGTACACGGATACACGTGTTTGAAGGTAGCGTTCATCACCCATACACCGTGCATTTGATGTCAATCGTGAGAATTCCCCCAGACAAACAGATACTATTTTCGCTCCATGAGCCCTCATCGCAAAAATTAATGAATAGCGATGTGCGCGCATCCAGATGCTCTCATATAGTTCACAGTATGTACGGCCGCGGTGGTCATTTTCCACCGGCAGAAGAAAGGAGAGGGGGGCCATTGAGCGTCTGGCGGTCCCCTTTAAAAGTACGTTGATAACGGACGAAACAAGCAGACGCTCGCACTGGGCAAAGCCCGCGACATGTAGTACACCGCACAGTCCCACACTGCCCAGGCTCAACCCCGTGGGCATCGGCCGCATGAGCCTCGCGCCCCCTACCTACGTGGCCATCTCCTCTTCAACACAGGCACCCAGGCGTGTTTCTACGTTGGCACAAAGGACCTGGCTTTCCAGGAAAAAGCCACCATCACACAAGTATTATCACTAGCAACTTTTGAGTCGACTAGGTGGCCGCATCAACACAACATGGGGCCATCACCTGTATCGTCCCTCCTCCTCCGCGGCGGGGCGCCATCGACAGCAATTTTCACTACGAAAGGATTAGGCCACCCCCATAGGTCGCTGAAAAGCCGAAAGAGACGAGGCGAAAGAGAACCCCACACTTCGGTCTCCTAGCACGGCACACGCGCACCCCGTGGATAATATCCCGTGGATAATAGGGAGGACGACAAGAGTCGCCAAAATCCGCGTAATCGCATCACCATCCAAAGTATATGCCCATTCACGGCATTCACGGGGCCGCAGTTGGCGGCGCGCGATCAGTATCCCCTAGACCCCCCTCAATACGCGGATGGAGAGGCTTGGCCCAGCCCTCCATCAATTCCAAAACCTGAATCAATCAGCCAAATTCTCAAGTTCGCACGCGAGGCGCCCTCTCAGCCTTTTCCCAAGAGCAGGGCGCTCTGCGCGCCAACAAGCTAATCAAGGGCAAGATCTGGGCAGCTGCTGGGCACGCCACAGCGTATCTGCTTGCCTTCTGGAGCCAGGTTAACAGCACGTATACGTGGACAAAACCTCCCACCCCAGTCCCCGAGACCGTGTGGTCCACATCGTCAACACCCCCCAAAACCAGGAACTTCATCCTCCACACCCCTCCTCCTCCTCCTCCTCCCCCCTTCAACAACTCCACTGCTCTCGCCCGCTTCAACTCTTCCTATGGCCCCTTCCGTACTTGGCGTCTTCGCCTCACACACCCTGCTGCCGAGCCCTCCTGCTACAAATCACGACTTCACGACACCTCGGGAAAGGAACGAAGGCAGCAGATGATGGAATACAAGCACAGGCGACTTTGAAAACCTTACCCCTAGGAGGCTTCCTTGCGCCTATTTTCAAAGATCCCCATTCCGTCTTCCACAGACCCCACAGGGCGAGACTCCCCCCTTCTTCTTAGCCAAGAAAACACACACGCACCTCGCTAGTCGCTGCCCTCGACATTCCAGCAGACCAGTCCGTTCCAGCAAGACATGACTAGCTGGGCACGCGCCCAGAGGACGGTCGGCGGAACAAGCAGGGATTCCATCGCTATGTGCGCTATGATCTTTCCCCGTTTAAAGGATACAAAACAAACTCCATCCTTAACCCCCCGTAGCAACTGCAGAGTAATAAAATCCGTTCGTTTATTTATTCGTTCATTCACTCAGTCAAAAAGGAGCGCACTTTTTACCAGTTGTACATCCATTTCCACATCACGATGAGGCTTCCATCCTGTCCAGGAGAACCCCCGGGCTGATACCAGGCAGAATGTCCAACAGCAAATGCTGCTGCTGTTGTCTTACATCTGATTGCTGTTTCTGCTGCTGTTGCTGCTGCTGCTGTAACCCCTGATGGAGCTGTAGGTGCGTGTAGGCCGCCGGCGCTGGCAAGGCCACGGGCTCAATGGCCGTGAGGTTGAAGGCGTATGCGTTGTCCAACCAGCGAGTTGTGATCTTGTCGCTGTTTGTGGCGGTGTGGAAGGGCTCAAAGGGGTAGGAGGGCTCCGCGGATAGGTCCTCCACCTGCAGGCGCAACAGCGTTACACGCAACGACGGCCAAGGAAGAACGAGTCTAGGCAGCCGCATGACGAATAGCGACATGACCAATATAGCGGCATCACCAGGAGCAGCAGCAATACAAATAATAGTAGTGGTAGCAAGAGCAGCAGCAGCGCGCCTTGTGCTGGTGTCGAAAGAGGGTCGCAAAAAAAAAACCAAACGATACAGCTCTCACAGACGACCTCACCTAACCCTCATATGACCTCCAAGCTCACACCCCCTCACTCACGAGCCCCGTCGCCCGCTCCTACCGAGCAGCACAAGGCACGTTGCCTGGGGATGGTGGCCATCAACCCACAGACTCCCTCTTAATTTAAACCCATCACTGCCCTACGACCTAGCCGGGGGGCTGGGGGGGCATGGCGTTCGCCCCACCTCGGGCCCATCGGGCTCGGTCCCTGTACCCGTGCCCCTGGCCGTCACTACCAGCAGCCCTCACCTCCCCAAAGATGGTGTGGCTGGCTCCCCACTCCGGGTGGTCCGCGGTGGCAATGAAGAACTCCTTGCAGTTGGGGATGATGCAGACGTGGCCCTTCCTAGGGTGGGTGCAGTGATGGGATGGAGTGGGAACAAGGGAAGGGGCCAGGAAGGGTGGGATAAGGTTAAGGACGTGGGAGCGGTGGGTAATGGCGAAATTGAAGCCTGGAAAGGGTTGGCTGTACGGGGGTGGCGCGGGTGGCGCACGTGCAGGAGAAGTAAGAGGTGCAACGGAAGGTGCAGATCCAGGATGGGCAATGCAGGAAAGTAGCACCGGGCAGCGCCCTCCCCAATTAAATCCCGTCCCCGGGCCAAACCCACCATCCTTACTTCCGGAACCTGCTGCTTTGTTGCAGAATGCACTGGTAATGTTCACCGACCGCACCACCCAACCGCACTTTCAAACCTTGTCTGTTAGTCTTAACAAAGCGCCACGGACCCCTCGGATCCTATTCCTGCTGTTACCATTCACTGCTATGCGAGCGTCGGTCACTTTCCAACACTGTCCCTCAAAAACCGCGACATGACGGCGCTTACTTGCGCGATGCGGCGTCGCGTGACGTGGTGCATGATGTGGTGGTTTGGCTGGTGGTTTTTGACTCCCTGCTCGGCTAGATGATTTGAGGCAGCACGTGGTGCGACCTCAGGTAATGTAAAGCCACACATGGGCGACTCGACTCACTTTACTTGCAATTTCTGTGCATTTTCAAAGGGCGGCTGCCGAGCCAGATCCTGCAGACTCCCCTGAAGCAGGGCGTAGGGAGGACCGTAGAAACCCTCCTGGCCCCAGTTCTGGATGTAGATTCCGTGTACGGCGGGACGAGGTGGGAATACCAGGGACGAGGAAAGGGATTAGATGTGGGTTGGGGGTGAGGGGGGTAATCAGTGGGGGGGGAGAGTAGGGAGGGGGCCCCCAGGGTTGGCGTGAAGGCCGCATCGCTGTAGGCCACCACCCTCCAGCCTCCACCCCTTGTTGTGTCTCTTTTGTCCCTGTCCGCGTAAATGACTGTCCCTGTCCGCGTAAATGGCTGTCCCTGTCCGCGTAAATGACTGTCCCTGTCCTGCCCCAGAATCAACGATGCAGGAGGATGGTGGTGGCACAGTCTCCTTTCCTTACGAAAGGATGGCTTCGCTGTTGTGCTCCAGCGCCCTGCGCTACCCTGACCAGCCATCAGGGCATTTCTCGGAGGGAAACAAAAACTGGTCTCTGCCGCTGCGCGGGTGCGTGGCAACAGACACCTGGCGCCTAAAGGCCGGGATGGGGACCGGCCGCCCGTTTCCGCTAGACCCACCATCGGCACTGGCTCGTGGCGGTAGAAATTGCAGCCGGGGCAGTTGGCTTTTTGCGCCAGCTCCCAGACCAGCAGACATGTGTCGGGCGCCAGGTCTGGTCGCAGTTTAATGACGAACTGCAAGAACACGCAGATGGTACATATGGAGATGGTCGGAACAGCAGAAGGAAACAAGTTGAAGGTTCGCGCGTGGTAGTAGAATCGCGGAGATCGCCCGGCCCTCTTGCCTAGCACCAGCAACCTCGCGACATGGTAGTTTTGGCGTGACATGTGACTCTATACAAGTCTTTTTGCATGAATGCATAGCAGTTTCTCTATAGTGAAAAGCGTGGACACGGAAGGAGCGGCAGTAGGGCGAGCGGAGGACCCAGATGACTCAACCAGAAAGCACTCTTCGCACAGTAAAAATATACCAATGTTGAACATGTGTATTTTTTGCCGCAACAACGCCACACCCTGCAAAATCCGCGTCTAGCGGATTATGTTCATCATCAACGCGGCAGTAGAAACGATGACGCCTCGTAAGCATTTACACATCATCAAGTCAACTTAAGAATAGCATTCATGCACGAAAGCGTGCCCAAAAGGCCAAATTTGATAAAAGGGAACAGGCAGGCGTGGTGGACTTGCCTCCCCGAATGATGATGATATCTTGACTTTGAACTCCCTTTGTTGCTCCTTAGCCTTAGAACCTACGTAAAAGCAAAGCTTATCAGCGGGCTAAATTACAATGGAGGAAGTATGACTCAACTCACGTTGCGTTTCATGATAGCCAATAAATGCACCGTTGCGAGTCCCCTCAGATAGTGACCAAAAGCATCCATTGAATAAAAGAGTGAAAATGGCCGCCACGCAAATTCTCGGCATTCTTCTCCCTATTGATTGCTGTCGAAGCGCTATATAAAACTGTCGGTACACAGGTTATCTAGGATATGTATGCGTGTGAAAGTTCTTAAGGAAATGCAATTTCACTCAATAAGGAAGGTGCACCTACGGAAACATGCTTGGGGCGACTGATTGTTGCCAAAGATGTCTTACATAGGAGGCGCAACAATCAAGTATAACTCCCTTACACGGCCAACGACGCACCCAAAGTCACTTACAGCAAGCCCTCTGGTTCGCGAACGCTACAGGCGCATCGGGTACGGCAGTCACCGTTTTGAACAGCAACGCTGGATCTAGGTTGAAAAAAGAAACGCCATCCGCTTCGCACGTAACCGCCCACAAAAGTTGCACAATATGCCAATACTCGCAGGCACACTGAAAAAGGTAACAGGCAGGAATTAAGCGGGCTATCGTCCTCCTGATGCAACGTCAAGCCGGCTGTGCGGCTGACGCGGCCTCCTTGAATGCCTGGACAGCCGACGGTAATCGAAACAAGCCAATCGCTTTGCCCTGGAACCTGCGAGGAATGTTATCAAATCTTTGATAAACTTTATGAGCTGCAGGCGGATGGACAATTGCAACCTGTAGAGTCGATAAACGATTCAATCTTTACGGCATATGCTACATAGTAGCAAATTTTTTTCAAAATGTTGAACTTAACGTCACCAGCCAAACAACAAACCAACCTCTTATGCTGACGAATTTTTAAATAACTTTATATACATTTCCTAAGAAATGGTCGATGCATCCCGAACCCCAATCCATCGCAGCCTCTTTCCAGCCTTTACCCACCTTTATCCCCTCCTCTTACCTGCCGGGTCGGCCCCCACCTCGTCCCCCAAGCGCCTCTGCCACTCTCGGCCCTATCACCTTCACCAGATCAGGCCGCCCAGCCACAAGAAACATCACCTCCAAACTGGGCATCCGCGAACAGGAGGGGCCCAAGGGGGGAAAGATAGGAGGCGTAAAAGTAGCAGTAGCAGTACTAGTAGTAAACTGGTAATGGCGGGAGGTGTAAGAGGACAAGGGAGGAAAGGCGACAGCAACGACGAGGGGTCCTCAGCATGAGGATTAATCAATTCTCCTTGCACAACCAAACCACGTCGCTGCTTTCTCCCCCCTTCCCTCTTCTCCACCGTTCACCTGTCCTCCACTCCTGATGCACCTTTGCCATCTCCTGAGGCCACCTGCTGCTGCCGTTGCTGCTGAGGTTGGGGATCCGTGTTGTCCGTGGTCAGCAGCAGCACCTGCATCTCCGAAGCCGCCTCCAGCGCCGCCGCCGCCACCAGCGATAGGAAGTCCAGATCGCTGGCGGGGCGGTGCAGGACGGCCCAGCTCAGGCGGTCAGGGGCACCCAGACCAAGAGACGCAGACTCCGAGCTGGAAGCTGCGGCAGCAAAGCCGTCCTGCGCCAGCTCCCGCCCCAGGCGCTCCGCCAGCTCAGCCGCAAGCAGCTTGCGGGCCTTGGCGCCCTCGCGGCGGTCCCTGGAGCCAACCGAAAAACCGCCAACGCAATACGGCGGTTAGCGGAACCGTTAACGGTCCTTGGCTTTTTTGGGAGCGTGCGCTCCCACAAGGCAGCGGCATCATCGAATCCTTCCAGCAAGAAGTGTCGGGGCCGTCAGCTGAAAGGGCGCCTGTGGGCTGCGCGCGGGCCCATTGGGCCACCGATAGGTTGGGGGCCCACTGCCGCGCCTTCATTGGGACGGGGAACGCGTCGCGCCCACTGTGAGGGAGCTGCTCGACCTCTCTCCACTGCCGCCGCCAAGCCACCCGCCATCGCCACCACTACCGCCGTCATTTAACACCTGGGGATGTGCAACAGCCGCACTGCCTCCCACCCCCTTCACCCGCCCAGCTCTCATACCCAACCCACCTACCCAATCCACACCCACTCACACCTGAGCAGCAGCTCCACCATGTCGGCGTGTCGCCACTGGGGAGAAGGGTGATTTCGGCGGGCGGGCGGGGGGTAGAGTGGGCGGAGTACAGGAGACCACCCGCTGAACTGGAGGGGGGAAATCATGTGCCGGCGTCCAAACCCGAAACTGCTGCCGATGAAGTCAAGGAACCCCGTGGTTCCAGGATAAACCCCCATTACGTTACCGACATCTTTTGTGGTGTTAGGACTGGAGGGCGGCGGGGGGCGATGGGCATACGAGCATAAGGCAAGAACACGGACCCCACCGGGGGACGTGGAAGTTGGGAAGGTGGTGCAGCCGTACCGGACAGCAACACGCGTTTCGAGGCTGTGGCAACCCGCATGGCGTTGCGTCGTCGTTTAAGAACAAACAGCGACGTTGGATATCCCAGCCTCCCTCTCCTTCACACTCCCCTAGCCTAACTTAAGCCTACTTAACCCTTCTTTTCCGTTCCTTCTTTTCCCTTCAAGTCCCCACCAGTAGAGATAAGGCCCATCCAAAACCTCCTTTTGATTGAATCCTCTTTGAATGAAACCCTAAAAAACTTTGAAAACTTTTTAAAGCCCTCACCGGTGGACACGTCAGCTTGGCTGTGAGTGCCGCCTCTCGCGTTAGGCAGCCCGCCAGCGCTGCCAGCGCCCGTCCGCCGCACATGACACGAACCCGCGTGTGCCCCCGGGTGCGTTCCGCGCCCACCACCTTGAGGACCTGTACTTCACCCGTACTGCGCACGTGGGTGCCTGCCGCCGTACGTCAACGAGGCCGTTGGGGATGGGCTGGGGATACGATGTGTTGTCGTGGTGGTGGTGGTGGTGATGGTGGTGTGTGCGATTTAGGGTTATACGTGGAAGGGCGCATGTTGGCATGTATGGGATGAAGCTCACACGCAGGGGTTTGTTTGGCTGTCCCACCTCCCCAAAACCCATCGCAACCCACCTCACCTCACCTCCGCACGCGTTCGCGTCAAGCCCCTCCACGTGCACCAGCCGCACCTTGCCACCCTTGATCTAACATCCACAACACCGTTTTAGCGGCCGGACGAAGGAGGCGGGACGAAGGGCACACGATCACGAGGTGGAACAGATTGAGACACAACCGCCGGTGAGGTGGTGAGGAAGGAGGAGGCTTCGGCTATACGCAGGTTGTGGCTCACGGCAATGCCCACGGCGGCCCACAGCTACACGTGGGGGGGAGTTCTCCCCTACAAAATAGGGGGGGGAGTTCATACCCAGGAAACCCTTCCCCATGATTCCCAGCCCTCTCAACTCCAGCTGACCTCCTCCCCACCTCCACATTGCGGGCCTTGACGTCTGAATACGCCCGTGGCGGTTCTTCTTCAGGGACCCGAGAACTCCCTTTCTCGTCTCCTCCTGCTTTCCCCTCTCGGTTCCCCCACTCGCTTCCTCCCACCTTGTCTGCGGGAGGCAGCTGGCCTCGGAACGTGGGATCCCGCTGCAGCACCTCCATGCGCTCCATGTCAGCAGCGACCCGTGGGTCCAACACCAGGGGGGTCACGGGACGCAGCGCCCGCAGCTCCGCATTGGCGCGCGCCTCTAACTCCAACAACTACTCGCGCGCACTCGCGTATGTTTGTGTGTTGTTGGGGGGAAGAGAGGAGCCGTGTAGGTGTTTTAGCTCGTGTTTAGTATGTATATCTGTAGTTTGTGTTGGGGTGGGGGTTGGGGAAGCTGCGCCCGGGACCCCGTATCATGTCTTTGTGCCTCCGTGCCCTGAAATCAGGATATCTGAGTGAGCACAGCGCGACAGGTAGGCAGACGGACAGACAGACAGACAGACAGACAGGCAGAGGGACGGACGGACGGACATACAGATGTATAGGCAGAGGCGAACCTGCTCTGCAGAGAGCTGTGGCACAGTAAGGTCCACTGCCACACATCCATAGTCTCCCGACCCGTGGGTCTCCGGGTCCAGCGGATGCAGCTCCCAGCTGGCGGTGTCCGCACCCAGCAACAAATCAGCCACCGCAGAGAACACGTGCTGGCCTGCCGGACACAACAACACGTGGGGAGGGAGGGGGAGGGGGGCACGACGAACCACAGACGAGTCAAGCTGTCGATAGCCTGGATAGATGGGATATCCCCTCACAGGAAGATAGACAGACAGATACTGCATCAGAGAGGAATATGTAAGAAGTTACCAGAAGTTACCTTATCTGCCAGAACCGACTTGGGAAGGTCATAGGGGAGAGTCATATGACGACAATGCAAACAACAAGCAAAAGGGATCAACTGCCGACACAAGCAAAGCACCAATTGCTGCTCTTGGGGGCGATGGGATTAAATGCAAGAATGGAGGAGGTCGGGATGGCGTATGGGATAGAAGGGTTGCCGCCTATGGCGCAGGGTTGCCGACCAGCGGACCGTTATTCGCAGAAAGAGGGATGGAGGGTGGCAGGGTGGAATGGGGCTATGGAAGCAAGAGGAGGGGGAAAAAGGGGGAGGCTCAGTTCTTGGGGGGGGGGGACGAGACCCCATCCGGCAGCTACGTCGCGATACATACATACATACAGACAGACAAACAGGCGGCCACTCAGCCTCGCTGACCCACCGGTGTGTTGCTGCATGTGGTCGTACCGCCGTTGCCAGTCCAACCGTACCTCCACTCGGGTTCCCGGCTCCAGGGAGGCATCCGTCAGGTGGCACAGGGCGCCCTGGACGACCGGGCGGGGGCAGCACCACCACCACCACCATCACAATCAACAACAACGCACAGAGAGAAAGAGAGAGAAAGAGAGAGAGAGAGAATGGAGAGACACCCACGTAACTGACTCAGCATACTCACGTGGCTCTACTTCACGTGCACCACAACACCCAACGTACCACATCGGCAAATTTACCCCTCCTCACCTCTTCTCACCCCTCCTCACCCCTCCTCACCCCTCCTCTCCCCTCCTCACCCCTCCGCACCCCTCCTCACCCCTCCTCACCACTCCTCACCACTCCGCACCCCTCCGCAATTCGCTCACCTCCTTCCACATCACCGCCACCACATTCACCACAGGCCAGCTCCGGACCCCCACAGCCTGATCGGCCGATGGGACAACGAACAGCTGCCCTGCAACGTAACACGGACATTGCAGGGCCAAAATGTTACATGTACATGCTACCGATAGTGCATCGTGCCGTACGATTCAGTACGGCAAATGAAAACTCCGTCACGCAGGGCTGTGTTGAATTGCAGGGCCGTAGTGTCCTCAGCCTGTGTGTTGAGACATCATGATGACCGGCCCACCCGGACCGGCCCCACGTCACGTCACATACATACATACATACATACATACAGAGCACCACGCATGCACACCGCACAGAGATATAGGCACACACAACATAGACATACTTACATACGTACACACAACTCGTCCACCGCACGCTCCACGGCCGCCGCACGTACCCCTCAATCCCTCAATGCACCCACCAGCCCACGCACCTATATCGCAGGGTTGACCCCCGCTCTCCGGGAACATGGGCGTCTCAGCCAGGTAGACTTCATAACGGCCCAGGCCAGGGGTCCCACCACTGCACGGTAATGGCGGTGATGGCGACGAGCCTGTTGCCGTACCATCTGCTGTCACGGCAATCGCGGGTTTCGGTCCCTCCGCAACCAGAGGGGTGTTGCTGCTGCAGCCTGGCGGCTTGGCGGAGCCGCCCTTGGCCTTGTTGTCTTTTCTGACACCTTTGGCAGCGGCCGCAGATAAAGGTGGATGCGGGTGGCGGGAAGGAGGAGGGGTTTCGACGGGGAAGCATCTGTCGGTAGTTGCGGCCGGGAGTTGGGGGCAAGAGGGGCCAGGGGGGAGAAGGGGGTTGGGTTGCCACAGGGTTGTGTGGGATGGGTTGAGGTTGAGGATGACTACGCCGTTTCGCTTGGGGTGTCAGGTCTGATTTGAATCGGCGACCGTTGCAATTGATGACGGTTGGAAGTGGTAGTTGTGCTCCGAGCCGAGATGGCATCGGTTTGATGGCATCGGTGTGAGGGAGAAGCCTCAAGGGAGGCAAAAGAATGAGCGTTGAATGGGGTTCCGGAGGGAGTGTCAGAGCTTGTGCGGTCCCTCTCGCATGTACGGAGGCACACGTGCTGGGACATCTACTGTACCTGTACCCCTTCTGGCAAGAGACACACCTCACGACGGTTGTGGTTAATGAACGCAGGTAGGCGTCCTGCTGGCAGAGGCAAAGCCCGGTGCCAGCCGTCTCGTCAATCATGGTTGTTCGTAGGCTTTCACGTCCCTCAGCTCAAGAACAGTGTTTTAACTGTACTGCTATGCAATCTATTTCCTTATCTGATTTTCGTCGACTCGTTTGTGCACGGAAGGATTTCGCAGCACCACCGTACTGCTGTGTTGGGAAACTGTCGGCGTTTTGGTTCAGCGAGGTAACATGCTCATCGTGCGGCATGACGACTGAAACTGCTTTCGTGCTTACAGTTTACATCGTTATAGTGTGACCCAGATCACCGGGTCATAGGGATTCTGGGGATTCTGTAGTTGCCGAACATTACGGTGTAAACGTTACAATGCTTGCTAGCATCGCGGCGCTGCGGCGAACTGCTCAGGGCAGCGAAGCGCTGCTGAATGCATGTATGTCACCATACAGGCAGCCTTTGGTAGTCCGACAGATGCACTTCCTTTGCTAAGTTCGTGCACCCTTTCATGCTTTACTGTGCGAGAAATAGCTCTCAACAAGTATGACTTTTAATACGGTAAACAGGTGCAAGCAGGGCTGGGCTCTGGAGTAGCCACTGCGGAAATCCGCATGGCTTACGCGCTTCGTGCAGTTTCCAACGGCCAGAGGTGCACGCAACGACAATCCTGTGTGTCCGCAAGGATGATATGGTAAGTGACCTTACAAACCTCGTTTACCTTTTTTCCAAACTCACAGAGCCCTCGCTTGCATTTCCCGGGACCCGCCGCCTTCCCTGCGCGCACCCCTTTCGTATCCAGGTAGTCATGATTGGGGACGGCCAGGTATCCGTTGGGACCGTCACCGTCAAGCCAAACGTTCGAAAAGTCCGGCGGATAGGGGAAGGTGTGGTCGCAGGCTTTGCAGGTGCGTGCCAGGAACATGAATCCGCAACTGTTGTAGGCGGCGGTGTTGGAGATCCCTCCCGCACGCTCACACAAACACAAACACACACACTCTTCCTCACCCTCTATGTCACAGGTACGGCAGCCGACGGGTTATCCCTCCTGGAGCGGCTGGAAATGAAACTAGAGGAGCACCCGGGTATGTGGCGAAGTTGATTCCTAAGGGGGTTTGTTGGGTTGAGGTAGGTTAGGGAAAGTTTAAAAAGATTATGATGTGGGCCGAAAGAGCAGGAACATAATTCACATGCAACCCGAATAGCGAGGCCTCATTAAGGAGAAGGCGTTTGGCAACACCATCGTGTGTGTGTGTGTGTGTGTGTTTTGTGCGTATGAGTGGCGTTATGACACCAACCCCCTTCCCCCTTCCCTATTCCCCCCTCTCCCCTCCCCTGCCCATCCAACCTAGGTCAGCTGCTTCGTGCGGCGGTGGAGCTCGCCAAGCAGTGGCGTCAGGATAAGGCCCTGCGCTTTCTGCAGGTGAGGGGGGACCCCCACACACACACCCGCCCACCCGGTACTTCACAACACCGCCCGCTCAGTCACCCCCGGCGGATCATCATCATCATCATCATCATCATCATCATCATCGTCATGAAACCCCTCCACTGTCGTTATTGCTATCGCCACCACCACGCTATCACGCGGATCAGTAGCGGGGCCGCACTCACTGCTGATTGGGGGACGTTGTGTTGCAAGGCTATTGCAAGGCGCGCACATCTCTCAGTATGCATGTATGTATGTCCATCTTCCCCTATTTGCCAGGCCGAGTTGCTGGTGGCTGACGCCAGCACCACCCTCACCATTTCGGGAAATGGGGATGTGCTGGAGCCGCACGACGGCGTCATGGGTGGGTAGGGCGGGGGAGGGGGAGGGGGATGGGGAGGGGGGAGGGGGAGGGGGAGGGAAATGGCGGTTTGGGTATGAGCGTGTGTATGTGTAAGGGAGGGAGGGACGGGGGCTGTGGTACGTAGTGGCGTCGCAAACTTCCTCAAAAGTGCCGTGCACATGGCGAGATCTGACTTAACACGCTGCAAAGCGAGCGCAACTCGGCCCAACAGCAACAGCGGTCACAGCAGCAACAGCCGCTGCGGGAGCCGCTGATTTGGGGTCCGCGAGCAATGGCACCGCCTGCGGGCGCAAGTGGAGCAAACGGCACATAGCGAATAAATAA
>NW_003307570.1:366855-381701 GCF_000143455.1 Volvox carteri f. nagariensis | reverse complement strand
AGGGAAGGGGGGGGGGGAAAGACGAACCACGAGCGAGTGAAGCAGGGGGGGAGCTGTGCGGAGGGGAGCTGGGGGGTTTTGCCGGGTGCCGGCTGGGTGTGTATGTGTGTGTCGGGGGAGGGGAAGAGGGCCAGTGGGTTGTTGGAATGGGGAAATGACAGGTGGAGGGGCTTCTGGGTTATAAGAGCTTAGTGTTTGCCTGTCTGTCTATCTTCTTCCCCGTCTGTTTTTGTGTACGTCTTTCTGTTGTGTCCGTCAATCGCCACACATACACCCGCAGGCAAGAAGGCCATGAAGATTGCTGCTGACATGTGCATCTACACCAATGATAACTTCACGGTGGAGTCCATCTCCGTGGAGCTGCCGGGGGCACCGGGGGCGGGGGGAGGGGCAGCAGCCGGGGCAGCAGCAGCAGCAGCAGCGGGGGGAGGGGGGACAAGCTATCCGTGAGCGCCGGTTGTTGATGTTGCATCATTGTTGTCCACCGCCCGCCACACTGCCGCCATCGATTTTAAAATTACTGGAGCCGGGGGAAGGGAGCGCGCGTGTGTGTGTGTGTGTGTGTTTGGGGGATGTAGGGGATGAAAACAAGATGGATGCGGGAGGGTGGGAGGGTATTGGGTGTTTTTCCAGACGTAGCACAGCAGCTGGGTATTTACTCCATATACCCAGCTGTGGTATGTATGTATGTATGTATGTATGTATGTATGTATGTATGTATGTATGTGTGTGTGTGTGTATGCGGGGGGGGTCAAAGGGGAGGAGATGACCCTCGGTATCGCGGGGGCCCTGTTGGTCTCCTGCCCAACAATTGGTAGGGATGTACCCGGACGAAACAGGCGGGGGGCCCCGAGTTTTCGTAGGTTTGAGCAGCGCGCCAGCCGCCGCCGCGGCCGCGGCCACAGCAAGCCGCAGCATGGTTGGGGATTCTAACGACACAAACAAGGTACTACTAAACTAGAGAGTATTGCTGTCTGTGTTGATGTGGATTGTCCACTCGGGTTCCAAGGACAGCGGTTTCGGTTGCGAGTGAGTGAGTGAGAGCGGGCGTCGCCAGGACGTCGTCAGGAGGAGACCTCTGTCGAAGGCGCGCTGTCAACCTACCGGACTGTCTAGCGGGCAAAGCCTCTTGCGGGAAGTCTTTCCGGGACTTTGCTTGGGCCCTGATCACACCATCTTTAGATCTCTGTCACACCCACCACCACAACAGCAGCTCAATGAAGCATTAAGTGGATGCCATGGAGACCATGCGAAAGCGGATGCGACCACACACCAGCACAGCACCACACATATGGGCCTAACGGAAAACCATAACCGAACAAGCAGCTAAACCTAGGCACCCAACGTCGCTTCCCCGCGACTCAACTTCCCCCTACGGTGTATAGAACCCCCCTCAACCATTAACCAAAAGTTGCTCATGTTGGCAAAGCAGCGGCTCCTGAAGGCATTACTCCCCCTCCCAGGCAGAACCCAGGCACTGGCTGTAGTGTTATGTTATGTTACAGAGTGGGAGGCTTCTGGGCCACTTTATCACATTGTCAATTCCACGATTTATCACCCTATAGCACCATCCACCACTACCGCACTGTACTACGCCATACGAACTGTAAGTCCAAGGGGGTGGATCCAGCCTTCAGGGATCCCTCCTCATCCATTCACCCGAACATCTGAAGAGACGGAGGGTTCGGCAATCGCCAACAATCCAGCGTGCGAATCTGGTCCATAACCTGTGAGCTCAACTCGACATCTCAGCAGCTAGCCATAATCTCGCGCTCCCGACTAATTCGGGGGTCTCCCCGGGAATCGAATCCCGGTCCTTAAACCGCTAATTGCAGTAGTGTCAACCCAGACCAGACCAGGCACTGTCTGTAATTATCAGGGCCAGGGAGCATGAGGGGTCCCTGCAAGGGGAAGCAGCCAGCCGCGGGCCAATTGTCTCATCGTCCGGCATTAGGCCCCTGCCCCCCAAGTAAGGGCCCCATTCAGCCAAGAGGTGCCCCGCGCGCGGGCCTCTGGCATTGTGGAGACATGGCTCCTGGGCGCTAGGGATGAGGGCAGTGTTTTTTTTAATCAGCCCCTCGCACAATTGAAACCGTTCGTACAAGACGCCCCAAAAGCCAGGAGCGAATTTACCGCGCGGATGCGCGCGTGCGATTCTCAAAATGCGCGCGTACAAGTGTATGTAATTTGTTTGGCGAAAGGCCGCGGTGTGCCAGCGCGTTGCGCGGGAGGGCATGTTGGCCACAGTCGCACGCGGCAAGCAGGCCGGAGGAATGGGTGGCTGTTTTGACGTAACTGAAAGCATACAACTTTGCTTGCAAGACTGGGCTCAAGAAATGGCCGCGAGAAGAGGAAGCGTCTGGTGAAGCGGCACTTTTCGAAATGGAAAGGCGCCTGCTTTTGATAGCGCAACGCCTATATAACATATCACAAAATTAAACAAAACATACACAAAATTAAACAAAAGAACAGATAAGTCGTTCAGAGCCGTGTAAGTAACATGGACGCCGCTGATGGCTTGGAATGCTGTGCATACGGCCGTGCCTGCGTTAGCCGTGTTGCAGCAGCTCCGGATGGACTTCAGCCAGCAGCAGGCTCATAAGCTTCATTTCGTGCTCGGCAAGCCTGCCACCGCGTACCGGATATGTTGGCGATGTTACAGAGACGCTGCACCTCGGTTTCTGTGCGCAATGCGTACGATGCTCGACCCGCCGACCGACCAAAACTACACGTGCCCAACTGAAGAAATTCCCGGTGGTTGTCCAGCAGCTTATGAGCCTGCTGCTGGCTGAAGTCCATCCGGAGCTGCTGCAACACGGCTAACGCAGGCACGGCCGTATGCACAGCAAAAAGCTGTTCCAAGCCATCAGCGGCGTCCATGTTACTTACACGGCTCTGAACGACTTATCTGTTCTTATGTTTAGGGTTAGGGGCTGCTTAACTAAGCATGCATGTGCGCCAGCAGATGAAGACGCGGCGCACTTCTGGGCGACGGGTGTCGGTCTGCGTTTACATGGTAAGGCGTTAACCAAGGGGTCGCATAGGTATAGTTATGGCCGCGGTAGTGGCGTAGGACCTCTCATCTGGTACGAGCCCACATCAGTCCGCCTCAATTCAGCGACTATGTACTCTTACATGACGCCACATCCTATCCTGGTGACTGCGGAAGGTGCGCTCATGATGTGCATTACAACTGCCAACCGTGTCCATATACAGTGTCTCAGGCTTCTCTGCAGTTGGTGGCAATACGGTTTGGGCTGTTCTTAAGGCACTGTTTGGGCTGTTCTTAAGGCACTGCCGACACCTTCGTCCAAGTCAATGCTCGTCATCTTGGTAACGGGGCACCGCTGCTTATGTGCTGCTACGCAGGCCAACTGCCAGTGCCGCTGTATGCACGCAGCGACATTAGCCGCTGTGCTGTCGTGCCGCTCGATGCCCACGCAATGCCACGCAATGCCGATACGGCCATCACCCTCATATATGACTACGGCATGGACGCCACCACCGTCCTGGCCGTGGACCAAGACTTCGCACACAGTGCTAACCACTTCGCACACTCGGTGCTAACCACCGCAGCGCAAGCGCGAGCATCGGACGCCCTCCTTCCTACGACGCCAATGAAACGTCTGGCCGCCAGCCCGGCCGCGCCCGATTTGTATGGGCCCCCCCTGCACGTGACTCTACACCATCACGTGCGCACCAACCGGAAGGGTGTACATCGGCAAATCCATGAATCCTCAACGGCACTACCAAGCTCATGCCTGCACCCCACCCCACCCCACCCACCTTCCGCATCTATATACTTTAGTACGCGGTCAGCTGCTTCACCAGGACCCCAGTGTTTAAGTAATATATTCCTCATAAGAGGAATAAAGAGGCCATTTTGGCCTTTGGAAAAAGGGAATGAATTGAGGCCGATCCGTACATTTTCATTCCAGCCAAAAACGTCCATTGCTGCCAGATTGCTCCGTAGTGTGCAGAACTTATTATTATCGATCATAGAATAGATATGAGGGGCCGTAAGAAGGTCAAGCCCGTGAGTCAACGCGGCATAGCAGAATGTATGACCGGTCCTTACATAGCCAAACACGCAAAAGGCAACGACTTGAACGCCGAACAAACACTTAAACAGCAAGATAAGCCCCACACTTACGGAATACATTACGGCGACCCTAGCAACTTTGTTACTTAGGTCGGAATAAGTTGAGACCCCCCCAAATGAAAAAAAATTACTGGATGAGGGAGGAGGGCGGGTCCGTTGAATCTCCGGATTCAAGCAGAGCAGCCAATCACTCGGGAGGCGTAACAGCTGCATCGATTGACCCAAACCGCTCTTGAGCGCCACAGGATGGATGAGTTTTTTCGTGGGAGGGGGCTTCGTTAATGATGAAGATAACTTTATTCTTCATACATTTGCCGCGTTACAACGCGCATATCATCTACAATCCCTTGACGTTGTTTGTGGTGGTCGTGTGCTGTAAATGTGGCCTTGATACTGTAACTCCTTGATCGGTATTGGGTCCTTGTCGTGGCCTTCCGTACATTCGTTTGTGGTGCAGCCAACTGGCGGGGCGGCTCACAGCCGACCGATTGAGATCTTTAAGTTCAGCGAGCTCTTTCGGTGGATGTGCCTAATTAGGCGCGCATCTTTGAGTTGGAAAGCCCCCGGGCCCATCTCTCTCTCTCTCACTCTCTCTCTCTCGCACACATACACACATACACACACACACAACACACACACATACACACACACAAGTCGGCAGGTCATGCCCCTTACTAACATGTGGAGGGACGGCGCGGAATCGCAACCCTGTGTGCCCGAGAGACGCCGTAAGGCGCCTACAGGGCTGTCACCAGAAAACAGAGAACATCGACGTTGCCCCTATCCACAGAAAACCGCCTTTCACAGCTCAAGCGAATAGAGTTTCTTTCATGCGTGCGGTGTCACGACTCCTCGCCCCCTCTTTTTTTACGCCCACAGCACGACCTTGGGCCAGGCAAGCGGCCTGGAGACGGCATGCCCCAGGATAAGCTGATCTTTGTTCCCGACGGCTACACGGCGAGTGCCAAATTGGGATTTTGCTTTCTCTTTTGTAAACTATTGTTCCTGTAGGAGAACGAAATGACTTCTGTCACAGTCCTTTTGGCTTTGGTCGTCATTGCTGGAAGTCGCCAAGCCTGCTGTGGAGTTCGCCACTGTTCGCCACAGCCTTGACTTGACGCGTAATGTGCCATCTTAAAGTTCGTTCGGCGAAGGCAGTCAGCCGGCAATTGCAATATGCGTCACATGACGGTTACAAATTCGCTTTTGATAAACGTCGACATAAAGATGGCAATTATAAGTCCTTAGATAATTAAAATGCCGGACCGCCGTGCTTGAGTGGTATGCAGAGAAGAACGTCTAGCTTACGGGTGGCGACGTCCACTTCGAAAGGATGATGTAAGAATGGTTTCGCAAATGTCTGAGGGTCTAATATGTATTGTTTTTTACATAACCTTGAATGTTTTGTTCGAAATTGTAAGCCTACTGCCTGCACGTCATACAATAAAAGCACTGCAAACGTACCACAGTTCGCAGTTTCAGACGGCGTACGGAAGTTAATCGAGTCCTTGTCAGGCGTCAGTAACTTTTTACGCAGTTACTTACGGAGAGTAAGCGCTTCATGCAAAAACTTGCAATGTTCTTTCCGATTGGGCGGGACCGGTATTTCGTTCCCTCCCGGTTTATCCTGAGCCAAGGCCGCGTACACTTGGGTGCCAACCCCGTCCGATCCTTTTAACTGCTGGGCTCGGCGGTGCTCTACTTTGAGACATATACTTTAGGCTATGCTGCGAATAGAAACCTCTGAGCTGAAAGCTCTACCATTACTTTCATCTAAAGCTACCGAGGAGTCGCAATCCCAAGATGAAGGCCGTATAGTGTTTGAAGTTCTCCAGAGGTCTCAGCGCGTCGGGCGAGAATGGATGGTCCAGCTCACATCTTGCCTGAAACCGCGTGTAAATGCACGAGACGATAGAGACTGCCCATACAAGTTAACTGCTGTTAAAGCTTCTGGTGAGGCTTTTAATCTGGACAGCGGCGATGCTGACACCGACTTGGAGGCGTTGCGGGAGTCCGACCCTGTCGCCGCATCTGCGTTCAACGCAGCGGCTAAGTAAGTTCACGCGTAACCTTCCGTTACAACCAAATGTTTTAGCCATAATACACATGTTCAAATGCATACCTCGCACGTATGGATGTTCCCAGGTGCGCTGTGGATGGGATTGCATTCCACCTACGGCTCCAAATCAGCCCCCGCATGCAGGCCACAAAGCTTGTTTCGCGTTTAATATCTCCTCAAAGGCGTGATGGACGTGAAGCGATGATTACGGTGGGTACTGGAGCCTATCCGGAGTGTTCGGAGTGTCGGCGTGTCTCCAGACCAGATCCGGATCCACGAGCGACCAGATCCAGCGATTTCAGACCGCTGCCCTGTGGCCAGCGGGCCAGCATAGGAGGGTGCCGATATGTCCTTAGCGAAGTCATACAGTCTCTCGGCTCAAAAGTGTTGCCTGCCTACGCGCATGCACGGCGTGCCATCCGTACCCGGGTAGCTGGGGTCACAAGCAATATGGCGTCCGTTTCACAAATCACGAAAACAACGGGCTCCTTACCTCCTTTCTCTTCAAGCATCGTAGCCTGATACATATACGCTGGAATGTGTATTTGGAGAAGTCAGAAAACTCGGCGCACCAAATGGTGACTCTATCCCCTTTAGGGGATGACTTATCGATCTATCTATTTTATCTGGGCGGCATGTAGTTTATCCTTTGCGGTGTGGTGTGGTGTGGTGTGGTGTGGTGTGGTGTGGTGTGGTGTGGTGTGGTGTGGTGTGGT
Source organism: Volvox carteri f. nagariensis (assembly GCF_000143455.1). Classification (NCBI taxonomy): domain Eukaryota; kingdom Viridiplantae; phylum Chlorophyta; class Chlorophyceae; order Chlamydomonadales; family Volvocaceae; genus Volvox; species Volvox carteri. The sequence continues at coordinate 374,824 of NW_003307570.1, read as the reverse complement.
GTGGTGTGATGGGATGAGGCCAAATACAGGTGAGCCCTAAAACGCACCTTTACCACAATCCCAACCGCTGCAGATTCAAAGCTGCCTATTGGAGCCGGGAGATGACGATATGGCCACAAGAGGCCGTGCAAAAGCCTCCAAACCCGCTGTACTAGTTCGTGGCGTTCTCGCTGCTGCAGTGCCGGTGCCGTCGGCCGCCGACAGCGCCGCCGCCACTGGCGCCCGTGACGGCGGCTCTGAAGCTGCGGCCAACGGCGAGGTCCAGCTCCCCGCATTCACCTCCCCCGTCAATGCAGTCTCAAGTTCGGAGCTCCTCGCGTCAGGCGGCGCCATTCTCCGGACAGTCAGCGCCCGTTACCGGACGTCTGGGCAATCTACGCATCAGCAGCCCTTGGTGTCGCCACCGCCGGCGGCGGCGTCTCCGCCGCCGCTGCAGCGACGGTTGCCCGTCGCCTCCGACAATGACCTTCCAGGCCTCCCCCTGGGTTCAGGCAGGAGCATATCGATTGGAAGCGAAACGGAGGCGGCAGTGAATGTGGGTGGCGAGGTCAGGCGTGGGGAGAATAAGGAGGACAGTTGCGACGACGGCGGGGGCGGGCGTGGTGGCAGCAGGCGCGCGAGCGTTGGTCGGGACGAGAGCTTGGGCTGGCTACCGCGAGCCGCTATGGACGCGGTTCCCTGCATAGCCACCGTCATGCGTCATCCCGGGTGGGTTCGTGTTCGTGTGGGCACGTAATGCTGAACGGTATGTGACACCGGGTGAATAAGGTGTAGGGCTTGTGATGGTGGGATGAAGTTGGCGATGGTGGGTCCAAGATGGGGGTGGTGGATGCATGATGGCGGGCGCTGGTGAATGCGTAATGGGTGATGAATGTTATGTCGTGTAATGTGTGAGGAGATGGTGTTACGTCGGAAACCTGCGCGGCCTACCAGCCTGCATATGCCTGCTTGCCTGTGCGTGTACTCCTTGCCTGGGGCCCAGTCGAGGATTCTTACCAAGCGGGTCCTCCTTACTCCGTACATCTGTCGTGCAGGGTCGTACTCTATCAAAACGCCCAATCGCAGGTGGGTGCCTGGTTAACTGGCTGGCTGGCTAGATATCTCGCGGACAGGAGCCTCATCGGGCTGCTAGTGCAGGGCCGCGAACGAACGCAGGGCCAGCGATGGGGAAGGAAAGGAAAGGGGGAAGGGAACGAAGCATGCGGCAGGTGGACGCGGGTACCCTTCCATATTCCATCCGCCAGCAAAGGCAGGGTCAGATGAATGTGACAAGGGTGATTGTGACGCAAGCCACATGCACACACACACACACACACCTCTTCTCTCTCTCTCTCTCACTCACTCACTCACTCACTCACTCACTCACTCACTCACTCACTCACTCACTCACTCACTCACTCACTCACTCACTCACTCACTCACTCACTCACTCACTCACTCACTCAAAACACACGTACCGCCTCGCAACCTACGCCCTGCACCGCCTCCGCCGCCTCCTCCATCGACTAAGTGGCGCCGCCTGCCCCTCGCCGTGCCGCCCACTCCATTCTGAATCGGGCCCGCCCTGCGGCCCAAATTTTCTTCCGCGCGTATCGCGGCCCGTATTACCGCGGTTCCCCCCGGCCTGGCGGTCTCCCATGCAGGCATATTTTGGCGACATTCGGGGGCTTGGTGCGGCAGTTGTCCTGTGGGCACTGCTAGGAGGCAACAGCAGCGGAGGCCCCAACACGGCCTGCAATGACGCGTCCGCATGGCGGCAGCAGGGGCCAGCGGCATCTGAGCCGCTGCTGGATCAGGCCCTCCAGGCGATGAACTGCGGTCAAGTGAGGCGCCTCCCCGACTAACGGCGCTCAGAGTTGCTGAGTGGGGTCTTTGGAGGGTTTGACTGCTTTGCCAGTTAGAGCGTCCCCGTCAACTGCCTGATGCACGAAGACGTGGCTCGTGGGTCGCATGGGCAAATGCATGCACCGCACAGTTATGCATTTGTTTGGCCTATGGCTCCTGTTGGGTTTCCATGTCGGCGGCAGCAGCAGAGAGCCCTCAGCTCCTGGTACTCGCCTGGAAACAAGAGACCGTCGAGCGGGCTTCTTTCTCACCCCGCTTGTGCACACAAGTTACAAGTTACAAGTTACAAGTCCCGCTTGTGCATGCATGCGCATACATGCAGTGCATACATGCAACCACCCCCTCGTGTTGTTATCTGCAGAGCTTTTCAGCCGTTGTGAGACTGCCGGGTCGTCTGGGTCCTCTGGACGAGCTGGCAGCGGGAGGGAGCGGGCCGGGAGGTGGCGGCGGCGGCGGCGGCGGCGGCGGCGGAGATGGGGTTGCAGGGTGCTGCTGGGCTGCTGCTGCGGCTGCGGCTGCGGCTGCGGCTGCTGGCATTAGTCACTACACGAGTGTCGGAGGCGAAAGCAGCCGGGGCCTGCCGTCAGGCGGGGATGGGAGCTGGAAGTTGTCCTCCCCTCTCATCGATCATGTCGACAGGTATTAGGGTGAGGGTGCCGGGATTTAGAGAGGCATCCAGGTTTTTGCATCTCTGCACTTGTCGGCGTGGCGGGGCTAAGACAAGAACTCCTAATATAGATCCCAACATGCTGATAAGGACAGCTTTACGTTTGTAAGGTGATCCATGTTTCATGTTCTGTGCTTGAAGGGGCCCTTATGGGCCGCGTACGCGGACATACTAGCAGTGTTACCTTTGGAAACGCCGGGAAGATGTCGGGATTTAATTTCCAAGAGGGAACTGATCCGGATGAATCCCGGACAATGGATCCAGGCACCTATGTGTGTTTTCAACGGTGCCGGTGCCGGTGCCGGTGCCGGTTTATGATCTTAGCTTTTTGGAGCTACAGCAGCGGCTGCGGCCGCCGCAGCAGGAGCAGCAGCGTTTCGGATCGAGAAGCCACGGCGCGTGCCTTTTCCAAACGAATTGGGTCCCCCTGCACCCCCGTGGCCGACCCGTCGGTCCGTCTGACTGCGCAGGTTACTCCTGGCCGCGCTAGAGCCGGCCGACGGCAGCGACGGGGCCGGTGGCAGCGGCGGTGGCGGTGGTGGTGGTAGTGGTGCTGCTGCTGGCAGCAACCGCAGCCTAGCACACCGCAGGTGCGGTCCCGTGCTGTCATATCCGGATAGCGGCATCTTCCGCACGCAGCAGGTACCACCTGAGCGGCGCATGGACCGCGGAGCAGACAGACCTGCTGCTGCAGTCAGTAACGTGTCCTCTGCCGCCGACGCTGCCGTCACGGCCCATGGTTGCGGCGGCAGCGGCGGCTGCGCTTCCCCTTCCGCCAGCTACCCCGCCAGCAGCTTCCCGGCTCGATGGGACTCCAGCCCGCGCCGCGTGCCTTCATCACCTCACATAGCGCCACTGGCCTGCAAGGTCGCAGATGTAGCCACGTCGGCAGTAGCGGCAACAGCAGCTGTAGCTGTAGCTGTAGCTTCTATGGAACATTTGGAGCAGCCGGGAACACAGTCACCGCTGCCGTACGGCGGCAACAGTTCTGTAAAGTTGGCGCTCAGGGAGGAGGTGCTCCGGGGCGGACCTGATGGTGGCGGCGGCAGCGGCGGTAGCAGTGCCGCCGCCGCTGCCGCCGCCACCGCCAGCGACGCCACAGCTACGAGGGGAGCCGCGCCTTGGGAGCGCTTGCAGAGCTCCCCTTCCTCAGCCACCCAGCCCATGACGGTGCTGCAATTCATGAGTACGGCACCGAATGATCAGCCGCGAATGGCGGAGTCGCTGCCATCAAGCTACCAGCAGGGCGTGCTGAGCGCCCCTGGCGCTGCCGGGAGCGCTTGCGACGTCGACGCCGACGGCCTCGCATTGACGACGCGATCCCGCCCTCATTGCAGCATTTCTCGCTGGCTGCAAAGGAGCGCGCTGCTGCCGCAGGCTGCGGAAAACAATTCCGCCGCTACAGCCGCCGTCACCGCCGCCGGCCACGGCGCCCTGCCCACAATGCCGTACTCGGCTATGATGCCGCTGGAGACTCGCAGAGGCCTGCTGCCGCCATCCTCTAGCTGCGCCACGCCATTGCATTGGATCTCGCCGCCGTCGGGGACGCTGCAGCGGCTGCTGGGGGCGGCGGCGGCGGCGACTGCTAGCTCCAGGCGCCGTACAGCACCGCGGCGTACTGTCAGCATGCTGCCCGGCGGCATGTTGCCGCCAGCCCTTGGTGCTGTGCGGCGGTCTTCGTCCCGCCGGCCAGGTACGGCAGCGGCAGCGGCAGGGGTGGTGAAGGATCATTCGGACGATCGGGCGGCGTCGCCGGCGTCGCCCTCAAATACTGCCCCGGAGCTGCCGTACACCGAGGTGTCTGACGTGTTTTCGCCGCCGCCGTCATGGTTGTCGCTGACGTCGTCGCCTCCGACTGATGTGGCTGCAGCAACCACGGCAGCAATCGCATCTGCCGCAGACGCAGCTACAGCCGAAACAACAGAGGTCGACGGTCATGCTACTGCTACACCTCTGGGACGCTGTAACACCGCTCCGGATGAAGCTTCCGGTGGGGAGGCGGCACGTCGTGCTGTATCGCTGCTGCATGGCGCGGCGCTACCTGACTTCACACAGGCGGGCACCGTTATCCCACGGCCACGCAGCCTGTTGGGCCCCAAGTCGGCGGTTCAATCCCTGTCACATGCAAGCAGGGACACAATGGCGGATGTGATTATTCCAGGGCCCGGCCCCGTCGGCGCCGTCAGCAGAAGTCCAGGTTACTTTCTAGACAGTGACATCGCTCGCATTCGGCGTCCTGGCTGTGGTGGCGGTGGCGGCGGCTGCAGGGCCAATGACTGTGGATGGCAGGTGAGCCATAACGCTCACTCCAATGAGCCGCCTCCATCAGGCCCCTCGGCGTTGACCGACCCACGGGTCGTTGACCATGACAAAGTTGGCGTAGCGCCTAGCCACTTCACACCTACTACTGCATCAGTGGCGGCCACCATCGCCGCCACCGATGCCGCCGATGGCAGCAGTGTCGACGCTGCGTCACCGCCGCAGGCCGCCCAACCGCGCCATGGTTCCGGAGCGTGCCTTCCCGTTCTACTCTCAGCGCACGGCAGCACTCTGGGTTGTTGTGGCCTGGACTCCGGCAAGGCCTTCGAAACCATCACAGGCTCCACGGGCAGCGCTGCCGTCGCACCTCCCGATTGTTATTTGCTGTCCACCGCGGCCACTACCTTCAGTGAAATGGAATCCGTAGATGCGGTGACGGTTCCGGTTCTCGCGCGCGACGGCGGTGGCGGCGTCGTTGGCACTGGCGCCGCGACTTCCGCCACCGCCTCCGGCGGCGGCGGCGGCGGCGTTAGCACGAGAGCGTTCCATGAGGCGATGCCGGAGGCAAGCTTGGGTTTGTGGAGGCCTGCGGCGTTGCAAGGGGAGCCGACCCTTGGGTCACCGGCTGCCGCCGCCCCTGCCAAAGGCGGCGGCGGCGGCGGCAGCGGCGTTGCGGCTGACGCCGTCGTTTCCTCTGCCGCCGCAGAGGACGCTGCGTGGGCTGGCCTGCCGATATGCAGACCTAGGAATGAAGTTATCGAGCTGTCACCGCCCGTGCCGGTGCTCGTGGCTAATAGCGGCGGCGGCGGTAGCGGCGGCGGCGGCGGCGGCGGTAGCGGCGGCGGTAGCGGCTGTGGCTGCATGGCCAATGAATTCGTGACGTGCAACTCCGAGCAGGCGGCTGGCATGGACGCCGCGGCCGCCGGGTCCGCCACCTCCGCTGGAGGCCGTGCCGCTGCTTCCAAAGACACCACCCATAACAAGAAGCGACTTGCGACGGGCGCCTCACTTTCACCTCCTGCCGCTGTTGCTTCTGCCGCTGCCGCCGCCGCTGTAGAGGTTGCCGCGTCCCAAACGCAGCCGCCGGCTCTCCCGCCGCCACCATACGCGGCGATGCTGCCGGCGGCAGCGGCGGCTCCGGAGCTGCGGCCTTATCCTTCATACCGCATACCGCACCACGTCGTTCCCCGGCGTTGCGTCAGCAGCGCGTCCATTTGCTTCCAGGCCAGCAGGGCCCGCAGCAGAGGCGGCGGATCCCCCTCAACAGGCTCGCCGCTAGGTGAAAGCCCGCCGTCAAGCAGCCCGTCTCTTAGCCAAACGAAAAGGCAGAGCCAGAGGTGCCCACCGGCCGCGCAGCCGCCGTCGCCAGTAACACAGCCGCAGCCACAGCCGCAGTCACTGTCACAGCAGCAGCGCTCGCCTCTCCGCCAGCCTTATCGTAAGCCGCCTCAGCGGGCAAGCACCCATGCTCGGCTGCGGCAGCTGATGTCCAGCTTTGTGAACGAACCCACGCCAGCGCAGCATCACCCGCAGCATCACCTAGAGCACCAGCATCAGCACCAGCACCAGCAGGCGCAGTACGGCGCACACAAACAAAACCAGCCGCCGCAGCAGCAGCAACGCCATATTCAGGGCCAGATAGGGGAAATCGAGCGGCCGCTGTCTAGCCCCGCACATAGCCGCTGCTGCAGCGGCGGCACAACAATAGCGATGTTGCCACCGCGTGGCGACCTGCATGCTGGCGGCGGCGGCGGCGGCGGCGGCGGCGGCGGCGGCGGCGCCATCAAGCGTCAGGGTCCCTCCCGGCAGTTATCCTCACACCTTTCCACTTTCCATGAGCTCCAGCGGACAACGACGGCTGCCGCCACGACGGCAACGCAGCCGTTGACGGGCGCCGGCAAGAGCGTCGGCGTCGGCGCGGCAGCCGCGTCCCTGGCGCGCTGTACAGCCTCCAGCGATTTGGACAGCTGCGAGAGCGCTCTGGCGGGAGGGGCTTCAGGGCGGGGTGGATTGACGAGCGCCGCCGCTTCCGCCACCGCCACCGCCACCGCCACCGCCACCGTCGCCGCCACCGCCGGCGTTACCCCCGTCGTTCCCGAGTTGAACGCGTATTTTCCCACCGCCACTGCCCTACTTAGCGCCGACGCTACGATGGAAGCAACTGTCTGGCATAAAATCCAAATCCAGAGCATAGAAGGTGGCGGCGGCGGCGGCGGAATAAGAAACCTTCAGGGTACGACACACATGAGCGGAGCTGCAGCTGATGACGGCGGCGGCGGCGGCGGCGGCGGCCGGTTGTTCGTCGTGTCGCAAGTGGACGTGACGGATCACCTCTTGGAGCACCAGCCCATGGCCAGGTTGCTGCAGAAGGAGCACAAGGTGCTTGGAGGGAGCGCACCGGCAGGGCGCGTGTTGTTGCGTGTTGTATGTTTGTCTGTATGTATGTTTGTCTGTATGTTTGTCTGTACGTGCGTATGCCTTTTGGAGTGTCCAATCAACGTGTTCGTGTGGAAGTTCCACTAGACAGACAGTACGGTTCCCAACAAACAGGTTGTGTACAACACCGTACTATACCGTGCCGTACGGCACGACATCGTGTTGAGGTCGAAGTCCATTGATTGGAGGGCAAGGACAGCTTCCCGTCCAACGGGGCGAATGGCGCGACGTCGACCGCCATCAATTGCCCCAATCTTCCCACCAGAGTTCAAACCCTAAGAACCAGAACTACAGACAGGCAAACTGTTGTTGCCGTACGTCAAAATGATGCCCACAAAAATGCCATCCCAATACTTCCTTCAATATTATTATTTATGTCAATAGCATCCTGAACTCGCTTCCAACCCTCCGACGTGCATGTTAGGTGCTGGAGAGCATCTTTCCACGTCATTGCATTGAGTATCTTACAAGGGGGACCGGATACCCTTCAGGAGCCCCGGAGTCGCCCCCGGCCGCGGTCACAAGCAGTACCGCCATGGGCGGTAGCGGCGGAGTCGCCCCCGGTCGCGACGCTAGCCCAGGCCTTTCCTTTCCAGCAGCAAGCGCCGCCGGAGGCGAGGGAGGCGACCCGGCGGCGGCGCCGCCACCGCTGGTGTCGTACGGTGACAAGGCCACGCGACTGGCGTCGCTAGCGACAGCGCACACGTGTGTCACTGTGCTGTTCTGCGGTGGGGTGGGGGCAGTGATTTTTTTTTCATTTAG
>NW_003307570.1:347162-366694 GCF_000143455.1 Volvox carteri f. nagariensis | reverse complement strand
CAAACGCCTTTATCAGGAAAAATTTCAGACTTATCTTGCTGTTTTTGTGTTTGTTCGGCGTTCAAGTCGTTGCCTTTTGCGTGTTTGTCTATGGAAGGACCGGTCATACATTCTGCTATGCCGCGTTGACTCACGGGCTTGACCTTCTTACGGCCCCTCATATCTATTTTATGATCGATAATACTAAGTTCTGCACACTACGGAGCAATCTGGCAGCAATGGACGTTTTTGGCTGAAGGAATGAAAATGTACGGATCGGCCTCACTTTGTTCCTTATTTCCAAAGGCCAAAAAGGCCTCTTTATTCCTTAAAAGTAATATATTACTTAAAAAAAAAACACTGGGTGGGGGTGGGGGTGGGGCGTCTCTCCGAAGCCGGGGGTGCTTGTGTGTGTATGTGTGTATGTGTGTGTAGAGGGGGGAGAGAGCCGGGAAGAGGAGATCCCCCGGGCGGGGGAAGGGGCAGGGGGAAAGGGGACGAGGGGGGGGGGGAAGCGCACGGCCTGATCGCCGATCAGGGCTTTCCTCCCTAGGGGTTTAGTGCCCCGCACGCAGCGCATGGAGGAGGAGGAGGAGGAGGTATACAGACGCCGCCGCCGCCATGAGTGGATCCATCTTACCCGCGGGGCGATTGTTATTAAAACAACTTGCCAGAACAAGGGAGCAAGAAGAGGAATCTGCTACTAATAAAAAGAGAGCAAAATCAAAAGGTTACAACAAGCAGTGTGTGTGTGTGTGTGCACTTGCTTTGTGTCCCCCCCCTTTCCCCCCCCCCTCACACGCCGGTGGTCCAGATATCGTGGGCTTCACTACCATGTGCCACTCCGCCAGCCCCTTCACAGTCATGACCTTCCTCAACGACCTGTACAGCAGATTCGACGGCCTTGTGGATATCTACAAAGTCTATAAAGTGGAAACAATTGGAGGTAGGTGTGCCGTACATTGAAGTGACGTGACGCGACCTCACACGGCATGTTTGTGCCCTTGCTGCTCGCCTTGCTGACCCTGCACAACCGCTGATGTCCGTTTTCCGTTAGTTCTGGTGGTTTGGTTCCCTAGTCAGCCTCTCTCTGTGTGCTCAGCGCAGGTGCCTCTGCCTGCTGCTGACGTCAGTACCGCTTCACCTCCACGTGTTGCACTTGTGCCGTACACTAGAGGTGGAGTTGTTGCCATCGGTCTATCGGTCCATCGGGTTCGTTAATTTTAACCAACCAGGTTGTTACGACCGTTGATGCCAACTAACTGCCCCTTTTCTGCCCTCGCCCCATCCCCATCCGTCCTCCCGCTTTGTCGCAAGACTGTTACATGGTGGCCGGCGGGTTGGTGGCGTACGACGAAGACGGGTACAAGTCCGTCATCAGCGGTGCGGAGGATCCGCTACATGCCGTACGAACCATGGAGTTCGCCAAGGTGGGCCGGGGAGGTGCTGCTGACACCACAGCCACGTGTGTGCGCACACACACATACACACATACACACACAAACACACACAAACACACACAAACACACACAAACACACACAAACACACACAAACACACACACAAACACACACACACACACAAACACACACACACACAAACACAAACACACACACACACACAAACACACACACACACACAAACACACACAAACACAAACACAAACACACACACAAACACAAACACACACACACACACAAACACACACACACAAACATACAAACACACACACACACAAACACACACACACACACACACAAACACACACACACACAAACACACACACACATTGCCGTCGCCCTGTGGCGGCTGGACAGGCTATAGGGCCATTAATCAGTCGTAAACCTTGCCAAGGGTCAGCACCAACACATAGCACACGTGAAAAATGAACAAATGCAAAGTGCGCCTCATATGGGCCTCATATGTACGACCATGATGGCCATCCACAACCACAGGACATCCATAACCACATTCCAAACCATAATCCTCAGTGTACCTCTTTCTAGTCCCCCGGGAGCCCCTGCCGACACCTCGTTCCCCCCTCTCTCTCCTTCCCCTTCTCCCCCGTGCAAAACGCAAAACACGCGCACGTGTACACACGCATACATACGCACATACACACACGCGACCCAGGCGATACTCCGCGTGTCCCGGGACGTTCGTTTGCCGCACAACGGCCAACCGGTTCAGTTGCGTGTGGGTCTGCACAGCGGTCCGGTGACCAGCGGGGTGGTGGGGGACACCATGCCCAGGTTCTGTTTGTTTGGGGACACGGTGGTGAGTGGGGGAGGGGGGAGAGGGGGAAAGGGGAGGAAGGAGGGGAGAGGGAGGGGAGAGGGAGGGGAGAGGGAGGGGAGAGGGCAGAGGGGAGAGGGCAGAGGGGACTGGCTGACGGGGGCTCGGCTGACGGGGAACGATCCCCCCCCTTTGGTGCGACGCACCCCAGAGCCCTTTGGTTGCAGCGCTTCCCCATTCCGCCTGAGTTCAGCCTGATTGCAGCCCCCGTTCCCGTTACCGCATCCGTCCTCCCTCGTGTTTCCTCACCGCCTCTTCTCCACCGGCCCCCGCGAGCTGCCCCCCGCCCGCGGACCTTTCGCTCCTTGGGAACACCACCGTCCCCCGACTCGCTGCTTTTCGGAAATGAATAGCCTTGGTGCGAAGCGATTTGCTTCTCTTTTTGGAATGAAAAAGTTTACTCGGCCAGGGGTAAAAACACCGTGGACGCTGTCAAACCGTTTGCTAGATCACCACCAACACATTCGGCGGCTTTCGACCTTTTCGTCGGTCAACTTTGGTTTCATGACAGAGACCGACCCATGGGTCACAGCAGGCAGCGAAAAGAATATAGCCAAAGCGATTGCTCCCTGTTCCCTTCTATGCTTCTCTTGTTTCTCTCCCTGCTTCCTTGTCTGGTGTCCCTGCAGAACGTGGCCAGTCGCATGGAGTCCACCTGCCGACCTGGCAGCATCCACGTAAGCGCCGCCACACGGGAGCGTCTGCCGAGCGAGCCGTGGCGGGACTTGGGCTTGACGGCGATCAAGGGCAAGGGATCCATGCGCACCTTCGAGTGGGCGGGGGATGTGGAGGAGCCCCTGCAGGGGCAACAGCTGCAGCGGCTGCTGGGGCTGTACCTATGAGCGGCGGCCGGACATTTTACGGACTATTGGCGAACGGCCTATTAATGGTGGGACTGGGGAGGGGCCTTATGGCGGGGCCACTGAGCATCGCGAAAGCGGTGTGGGGTGCCGCCGGGGGAAATGACGGGATGGGCGGTGCTGGCGGCGGGGCCGCGTTGCTGGCCGGGCGCGGCAGCGGTAGCGGAAATGAGCCCCTGGGCTGACAAAACATTCCATTAGAGCAGGTGCGGCGTTTGTACGCCTGTAGGGGAGGAGTATGGGAGGAAGATTCAGAGTATGTGATTGTGTGACTGTGCAAAGTTTGGGTCTGTCTCGGAGGGCTCCGGTAGGCCGTAAAAGAGCAAAGGATGCCCCATGTGGCCATGGAAGCCGCGGATATGGCGAGAGTATGGTAATGGATTATGAAACCAGAGGTCGAGAGTATCTCTGGTTTTGGTTGGGTGTGTCAAAGTGGTAAAAAAGTGTGGGGGGATGCTGATCGGCGGATGGTGAGGCCAGCGGCCGGTGCTTGACTGGCATTTGCCGTTATGCCTCCAATTAACGCCGGAAGAATATCATCATGCGCGATGGATGCTCAATTTTTACAATTAGCTAAGATTAATGGCGATGCAGTTTTTATCCGTGACTGAATGATGCAAGGTGTCGAAGGATGGGGGAAAAAAAGGAAGTACGGGAAGGATGAACATTATGTTTAGACCTTCATAATTGATTATCCGCTTTCTTATTAGCGGCTTCAGCAGGTGGCGCCGTTGCGCGAATCTAGACCGAGTTCGGATGCTATGTTTTATGGTTTTGTGGTTTTATAGCTTGTCAGATTAATGTTTTATGGGGTTGCTTTTATGTTGCCCCTGATTTCGATGAGGACTTCATGGTGCATGAACTTGTACCCGGAACCGATTTGCGGCGCCAGTTTTCCCTGGTGCTGAAACCCAATCAATCCAAACTTTGGGGTAGCGCAGTCTTGTGTATTTTTCGGCATGCGGCTACCCACAGGAAGAAGCTGAAGAAGCGGCGAGGGAAGGGACAACACGAGCCTCCCTCCCCCATTTGAGGCGGTCCATGTTTATAGTTGTTGTTGTTGCTCCGATGTGTCCGAAGTTCTCTGCGTCTCTGCCGTTTTGAGACCTGCTGGTCGGGCCAAAGAGTTGGTGTTACGTTGGTGTTACGTGTTCTCCACGCGCCCTGGAGCCTTCATGCGCCCTCCCCCTCCTTCATGCTTTGGTAATGTCTGTGACCTGCACTGCACATGTATTATATACATACGCTTATACGTAGTGAAACGCGTACTCAGGCAATGCAGGGACTGGCATTGGGAGCCGCGCTGTTCTAATGGATGCTGAGTTGACTGAATTCGTTGGTAGATGTCTTCATTTGGGTAATTTATATGGATTCCAAATCCAGCCACCTCCACCACCACCCGGCCCCCACCGGCGGGCAGGCAGCTAATGCCGGGGGGGAGGATGTGAACGGAGGGCAGACCGACTATGTGTGTGGTGTGTGTCGGGAAAAACGAAGGACCACGAAGGCCTATGTGAAGCCCGGAAGAAGCGGCAGGCAGAGGCGTCGGAGGAATGCGGCTTGCGCTGGGCAGACAGGCAGGGAGGTCGGCAGGAAAGGTAGTCGCGGCCTATGCTTTTTATGGCGACACGCGCGCGGCCTCGCACTGCAGCTTGCATGACAATTTTGGTTGCCCGCACTACATATTACTACTATAGGTATACTAAATCAAGTTGGCATAAATGAAGCTGTTTAGCCGTGAGTCGAGCCTGTAATGTTATGCCTAATGTGCGCATATCCCATATGTTACACACACGTATACATTGTATATCTCATATATGTGCACATATATGGATCAAACATATTGGCGGCGGTATGGGTTTAAGGATTGAGCAAAGGTGATGGACGCATGCTCATCTCCTAGAGAAACCAACTACTCCAACACGCCCCTGGCCTGTACGACGCAGCATCAATACATCATGACTAAGACAAGGCCACATCACGGACTTATATTTCATCTTTTATCGCTGGCTGCCTTACCCAGGGGCATTAGACGCAGCGACTGAATCAGGATGAGATTTTCGACTTCACATCTGAAGTTTCAAATGTTATTTTGGTACGTTATGAGCCGTTATTATCGCCCACAAGGAGGTGATGCACTGCCTGCTGCACGAAGTATTGTGCCAACCCGTGTAGTTTTGCTTGATCCTGGAGCAGGATCGGGTCAGGCAGGATCGGATCGGGGGTCTTTAGCCGTGCATTTTAGGGGGCTGTGCCCTAGATGACAGTGAACCTGTGTATTGAGCGACCCGAGGGTCGGCTATCTCGCCCGTGCCATCACCGATACACACATAACAGATCATCACCACATGGCCCGCCTGGTGGGATAAAACATCAGAACTGTCGGGGCAGGAAACGGTGCTGGATGCAGTGCCAGCACTGGTAGGGACGCCATATATAGAATGGCTTAGCTGGTAGTGGTGGCGTAATGAGGCAACGGGCTGTGAGGATAGGGCCATGCACGGGACGATTAAAATCACACATCACACATCACACCCACACTGGGTGCTCTGCTGCTGCTGCTGCTGCTGCTGCTGCTGCTGCTAGTGGAGGATATTACGACCCATGCACGGGCCTTTCTGGATGATGTACAGACGTGTGAGTGTATCAAAGGGGCGTGCGTGCATGTGTACGCTGCTGTGAGGTCGGGAGCTTTTAATGCGACTAGGGGGCTGGGCTGTCCCGTATCTGCTGCTGGAGTGTACACACTACGAGGTACGATGCTGTACGGTGTCTGCCAACGCTACCATCTGTGGGGAGGAGGACGTAGTTGCCTGCCGAAGTTATTGCCATCGTGTGTTAATCCGTAGGAGAGTTGATTCGTGTCCTTCAGCCGGGTCTGAGCCGTTTTAGATGTCCACCTACTCACCCACCCGGCTGCCCGCCTGTCCGCCTGCCTGCCCGGGAATGGGCCGCCCTGTAATCTGTTGGACTTATTTTGGGCGGGGGGGGGTAGAGGGGGGTTAAGAGGTAATCCAGGCGGCTGGCCCACCACGGACCTCTAACGGAAGCCCATCCACCTCCACGCGGCGAGTGGTGCACCCATTGTTGTTGTTGTTGCTGCTCTTAGGGCGCTTGGGGGTCGCACAGTGGGGCAATAGTAGCGCGCATGACTTCGAGTGGGAAGGGGATCATCGAGAAGTGGTGTCGGGGGAAGTGGTGTCGGGTTTTGTTTGTCGAGGGAATGGTTGTACTCTCTCGCCGTGGGTTCCGGTTGTTGGCGCCTGGAGTTGTACATCGTCAGTGTTGCCGCAGCAGAAGTGTATCTGTGTGTGCGTGTAACATGTGTACATGTGCATCTGTGCGTATGTGTATGTGTATCTGTGCATGTGTACATGTGTGCGAACGTGACAAGTATCTGACCGGGCCTGACACTGGCCAGGGGCTGCTGCCCAGCCCCAACGGAAAGACCGCCTAAGCTCTCGCCCGCGGACGGGAGAGGAGCGCGAGGGGGGCCTCTGCCCCCTCCTAAGCAGCCGAGAGCCGCAGGTCCGCTAGCTCCGCTCTCCTCCCCCGGGGGGTGGGAGGAGGCGTCGCACGCGCGTACGCTCTCACAAGTCAAGGCTCCGTCACGCGTGTGTAAGTGTATGTGTGTGTTTTCTGTTACACATCGATCCGGGCCTGACGCTGGCCATGGGCACCTAACCGTACCCCAGTGGGAAGGAGCGACCGCCGAAGCACTCTCCCCCTAGCGGGAAGAGAGAGAGGGGCCTGAGGGGCCACGGTCCCCTCCTGCTCGTCCGGGGGCGCGCGACCCTGTGTCTCTGCCTCATGTAAACGATGATAAAAGAGCGCATGGTGGCTAAGTACGTACATGCATCTGCGTGTATGTGTATCTGTGTAAATGTGTATCGGTGTATGTAAGTATGTACATATGTGGAGGTACGTATGTATGGTAGGACTTAGCATTATTCTCTGTGCAGGCCAAGCTCAGTCCCCAACCGGAATCAAGCAAAGGCTTTTCATTAAGCGTGGAAGCCCCTTGGAAAGGAGGCTCCATCTCAGCTCAAAATAAAGGCAACGCATGGGAAGGGGAGAAGGTGGGGAGGCCCCACAGCGCCACATGACGGACATCGGCACCTGCTAGGGCGATGGATGATGGTCCCGAACCCAAGAAGGCTCCAGGAAGGCGGAGCAAGGCGCTGCTCTTAACCCTATAGCAATCAGCGGGTTCTGAAGGGAAAAGCCAGGGTCGGTGTACATGCTTATGGTTATAGTTCGAGATGTGTATGTGGGAGATTCGTTTGATTTCGCCGCATGTAGGGTATGGCATGCCAATCGTCGGCTCTCTCAACAGTTAGGAAGTTGGCTCAGACATTTGTTGCACATGCAACGTGGTCAGGCTGTGGTTCCGGATTTTGCATCGGGACGTCGTGCGCATGGCCAGCGCCGATGCACAGCGGTTGGTCCGGTGCCCGACGGCCGGTTTGCACCATCGGATTGCCCCACCTCTCCAAGCACCCTATGTCACACCAGGCGACATATATATTATAACATGTGTTATCGAGGCCGGTCAAGGTCGAAAAATCCTTCCGATGGTGGGAGGTAAAAGTGCCCCTAGTCGATGGACGGTGGTGACCTGAGATAAAGTTGACCTGCGAGCCGACCAGGAATGGAGTTGAGCCGCCACCGTTGATCCGGCGGATTCCGTTGGATGTCGGTGGTGGGTGCTGAACCTGAGCGATCCACTGAAAAGTTAGCTAGGGTGACTGGATGCGGGTGCCCCGAAATACCGGTGAAGGCAGGGTCTGCCGGGTGGCGGCCACAGGGTGAAGGTATGCCCCCCCTGTCCCACACATCATATTACGTGACTCCAATTATCACACACTGACTTCAGTCTGCCTAGGAGCTTAGCCATCATCCAACCCCACGTACTTGTCACCAGCACAGAATGTGTCGATCAATCAGAACTAGCCAACTACACAGCAACGACGACGCAACTCTTCACCAAGGGTCAACTAACTCTCAGCACACCGTTGACACCGTTGATCTGAATCATTAATGCCGCAACCGCCACAGGCATCTGGACTGCCACCAGCTATCAGCGGCCCACTCTGCGCTGCTCTAACACCCAGTCTTAACTTGCCTGGCCACACAAAAACTGTGGCAGTATCCACCATGCGCCCGCAGGTGCCGCCTGCCCCACCACTTGCCACGACCACTTGCCACGACCACTTTGCCACGACCACTTCCAACACAACAACCATCATTC
The DNA here is from genome assembly GCF_000143455.1 of Volvox carteri f. nagariensis. Classification (NCBI taxonomy): domain Eukaryota; kingdom Viridiplantae; phylum Chlorophyta; class Chlorophyceae; order Chlamydomonadales; family Volvocaceae; genus Volvox; species Volvox carteri. The sequence continues at coordinate 358,310 of NW_003307570.1, read as the reverse complement.
TATAGCTCAAACCGGTGCTCCACCTTGACCACCATCTCCTCCTCCATTTCCTCGGCTGTCATGAGCAGCGAGGGTGGGGGCGCCCTGAGCAGCAGCATGTGGCTAGTGGTTGTTGGGTGGGGCAGGTGGAGCTCCAGAGCATGCAAATGATAGCCGCAGTCCCCTGCATAGCACGGCGAGTGCGGGCGGGGACGGGCCGAGGTGGACACGGCAACGTGGATGAATGACAGGCGGGCAGTCTGGTGTGTGAATCTTCGTCACAAGAAACAAAATTCGTGTGGATGGAATGGGTGTGTTTGTGATGGGGGTGTGTTTGGAGGGGTCTAAGATTGCTCCGGAATACAGAATGGGCATGTGATCCAGAAGTTAACGAGTGAAGTCCTCTGCAGCCTGTGAACTGTGGCTCGGGGGTAATGAACGATCTGATGACATACATAACGCCAAACCCTGTGTAGCCCAGCAAGCCCCGGGGGATGGCACATACATACATACACGTAAGTGTACACCCGAGCGAGAGGAACGCCATCATACAATAAATATGTTGTATATATTATATATAACATATATATAACATATTTATTGTATGATAAGGTAAGCCTCAGCCTGAACTAAGCTGCAATATTGAAGGGGATAGAGGTTGAGAGATTATTACGGGTTCCCCTGGTCCTGGTCCTGGCACGTGACGCCTCCAGGAGATGGACACCATAAGAAACAAGCGGGTCAGTACACACACACACACTCTCACACACACACACTCTCTCTCTCTCTCTCACACACACACACACACTATCACACATTTATACACGCACCTGGCCTTCCGAAAGCACCGTCGCGGAGATCAGAGGACTTGGGGTTGGATGCAGCACCTGACTCCGTCTCCTCCAGTACGGCAAGGTCTAGGCCGGCCTGCTGGGCGGGCGGGCGAGAATGCGTGGAGTGAGCGAGGGAGTGAGTGAGGGAAGATAGACGCGTTGACGAGGCGGAGGTGATGATGGAGCTGGAGATTGTGTTACACAGTGTGTGGTGTCCACGTTACGTTGATGCTGGCGCTATGGTGGCGCCGGTGTTGTTGTTGCAATACTGGGGTTAATATTGTGGGTGTTGCGGCATGCCACGATGACGTCACGATGCCTTCCCGTTCACCCCTTAAGAGGTCGGGACATCCCAGGAGATCCAAAAAAGGAGACATCGATCCCCGTGCCGGCCCCAGTGTACGACATACCCGGGGAAGGCCACCGATGCCGTACAGTGGATCTCCAACGAGTGGATGGCCCATTGCAGCCATATGGATTCGGATTTGATGCGGTCGACCTGTCAGAATCTCCACCTGAATAATTATATACACGTAGATCCAAAAATTACACGTAGATCCAGAAATTACACGTAGATCCAAAAATTACACGTAGATCCAAAAATAGTGCTTAGATGAAAAAATCCAAATCCACCACTGAGGAAGATCCACAACATCATCACGCCAAAGCGCTGACCGGCAATCTCGCACTCGCAACACAAAGCGCCTAAAACAAACACATCAGTCGGTTACGGAGTGCCTCGGTCTGCGGGCGGTCTGCGGGCGGCTCACATCGACAAACAGCCCCTCCATTGCTGTGAAGGTACTTTGTGCGCGGAGGTGTGCGAAGCACGATAGAGCACACACACGCACATACACACACGCGCGTCAGCACGCAGCACTTCGAACCCGAAACAAGGAAGCGGTGCGCCAGGGTGATCCTGGTCTACAGCCCTGCGTGCTCTCTGACCTGTCACATCGACGTCTGGGTGCGTGTGTGTGTGTGTGTGTGTGTGTGTGTGTGTGTGTGTGTGTGTGTGTGTGTGTGTGTGTACTGACGACGTACCTCCATAAGTGTATGTCCCGGGTCCCCCTGGTCCTCCTCCACCACCGTCCGCGCTGCAGCCGCTGCAGCCGCTGCTGCCTCCCCAGCCCGTTGCAACTGCTGCTGCTGCTGGCCTTGCAACTGCTGCTCCTCTACCCGCTGTGGCCCTCCCTCGCCTGCCACTGCCTCTGCCACTGCCTCTGCTACAGCGGGCCCCCCTCCAAGATCTAGCTCAGCAGCCGCGACAGCGACCCCAGCAGCAGCAGCAGCAGCAGCAGCAGCTGGAGGCGGAGGAGGGGACTGCCGACTCCTGCCCCCCCCGGGTCGGCGCTCCAGGACTCTCCAGATGCTGGCAGCGGGTTTGCCCCCCGGTGTGGCAGCGAAGAGGCCCCCGTCAACCCCCGGGTACTGGACGGGCCCTATGGGCACATCCACACGGCCCTGCGGGGGGCCGCCAGCAAGGAGGGGGGGGAGGACGGGTAAAGAGGGTTTGGGAAGGACACGGCAGGGTTGCGGAGGCGTTGGGGCTCACCACCCGCCACTCACCTACCTCATCCTCCGCCACAATACCCTGCACTAGGGACCGGTAGATCTTCCGCAACGGTGGCGGCGGCGGCGGCGGGGGAGGCCGCGGCACGGTGGTTTCAGAGCCTAATGACGAGGCTCTGCCGCCGTCCTCGCCCCCGAGTTGTGCTGCCGCCACCAACCCCCTTGCTTCAGTGCCCGCCGTTGCCGCTGCTGCTGCTGCAGCGGCGGCGGCGGTTTTGCCGCTCATTAGTTCGGTTAGCCGCTGCCTGGCGTGTGTGGTGCGTGCACACAACAGCAGACCTGTGTGTTGCGATGACAGACAAACAAGCGAGGTGCCACGTGTTGGTGGTAAGGGACCGCAGAAACACACATACATACATACGTACAGACTTACAGACAGACGCGCACGAACGAACGAACGCATTTAGAGACCCCGTCGTGCCCGAGAGTGCGCGCACAGGGTGCGGAGTGGCTTGATGTGTGTGATGTCTTTAGCACGCAAGCCACTCCACTCCACTCCACTCCACTCCACACCGCTCCACATCTGCCCTGTCCGCAGCACGTCTCCCCGTTGTGTGATGCATGCTCAGCACGCAAGCCACTCCGCACACTGTGCGCGCACACCCGGACATCACAGAAGATGACATCACACAACGGGGAGACGCGCTGCGGACAGGGCAGATGTGGCGCGGTGTGGAGAGGAGTGGAGTGGAGTGGACTGTCGTAAGTGCGCACAGCGGCGGCGCGGCGTGAAGAGGCAAAAAAACACTCCACGATGGTCCCAGCCCCGCGCCCAAGACCCAAGGCCTCTCCTCTGCAATCGCCACTCACCCACTACTCCTTCCCCCCACATCCAGCCAGCCACACGTACCGGAGGTGCCTCGACCCAGTCGGTGCACGGGAGCCACAGCCACACAGGCCCGCGTTCCCTCGGGCATCCCCGGCACAGGCCGCTGCTGTCCCTGTCGCTGTCCCTGTCGAGCATGTTTGGATTGCTGGTGCAAGGGGGAAGGCGGCGGGGCTTCTCTATGTCTATGCTGGGAATGGTCCGCGGTGGTTTCAGCCGGAGCCGGCGGCTCATCAGTCTCAGGGGAGTTGTTGCCGCCCGGGGCTGCTGGCGGTGGTGCTGCTGCTACAGCTACAGCTAGAGTTGCAGCCGGTGCGTTTACGTCTTTGTTTGCGACCGGTGGGTTGCCGTAGTGGTGCTGTAGCAGGGTCAGGACGGTGCGTTGGTGCAACATGGCTGCGGGCAGCACTTGCAGACCAGCGGGCTTGCAGAGCGCGACCTGAGGGATGCACGAACGAGTGTGTTGAGGGGTGTACGTGTGTGTGTGTGTGTGTACGTGTGTGCGTGTCCATGTTTGAGGGGGAGAGAAAGGTAAAAATCAGATGCGGCCCGCAAACAAAATCAACTTTTGGTGATTACGACTTTGGTTAACAATCGCAGTTAACAATCGTACGCACGACGTCGTCATCCTCGTACAGCACGTCCACGTAGCTCGGACTCGGCGGCTCCCGCCATGGCCGCCGTGTGTACGACACAACATCGCCAACCCTGCGAGACGATCCAAGCCACAGAATGCAACTATGAAAAGAGCAGAGATGTTTGTATTGGTAGTTTGGGCCAGTCTCGGTCTCTTGATCCTTGGTCGGGTAGCGGGTGCGGGTGCGGTTGCAGCCGAAAATGGTGAAGGACACACATGCGGGCCATTACAGGCTCAGTTTCGCAACGATGGTTCTTCCGGCGAACAGAATTGGGGCCCCAACAGGACGCTTTCGCTGATCTCTTCGTGTTTGTGTTTGAATTTTGTATTTTGAAAAATGGCCTGCCTGGCAATAGATCTAGATAGATAGCTTGATGGCGCCAAACGTGCAACCGGAGGCTCTGCTTGTGGCGTTGCGGACGAATAAGACGCGGTTGCTTCCAATGCATGCTGGCCATATGGGATGTGCAGCCAGGTGCAGCTTGCGTCACTGCTGCTGCCAAACCGACCTGAGGACGTGGTCAGGTTCTAACACAGTTGACCCGTTAATGGCAACCTGGCCCCCGACGATTCTTGAGGTCCATCTGCAGGGCCCCGCCATAAGGAAAGGTTGCAGGACGTTGTGCTAGAGGTACGGCAGAACGGCGCCGGGAACCCAGCAAAAAGAAACGAGGTTCTCGCGCAGAGTTTGAAGGATTTGCAGTTTTAAGCTTACTCTTCGCAGTTCCCTGAGGCTGGATGTAACGTGATGTAAAACTGCAGCAGCGCCAGGCCAGCGTGCTTGGACTTAATAAAATCACGGAAAGTGAAGCCATTGTTCACCTCTGGCCAGGTAGTGATAATCCTCTTAATGTATGGCAACATTGCGATAAGGAGCTTTGACGATTACAGGCAGTTTGTCACTTGAAGAAACAGTACGGCGTGGATCCCATGCTAACAAAGGAGTTCGTATGATGGTGATGAGCCCAATCATATTGCCTTCATAGTTGCAGGGTGACGGAAGCCTAGTTCTGCTCTAGCAACTGAAGCAGAAGATACCGTCTAAGCAGAGCCGTGTAGTTGCTTAACAAGATAAGGGAGCTTTCGCAATTCCTGTTTTTGACACAACATGAGGTTAAATGTTTGGGCACTTTGCTGGGGGATTGGACTTCTCGGGGCTGCGCACTTGTAAAAGATGCGAGCAACGTTAGCGCCCACCCATCAGCAACGATCTATGTGGTCCTCTACGTAACTTTCATCTGCATCGTAGTATTTGCTTCTTGGGCATCGCGTTGCAGGGGTGGTGGCTCGAAATTAGGAATAATTCCTTAATTTCATATTTATAATGAAACCTGCCAGAAGCGTTATTCCACCACGCGTCAGATAGCGCTAAGTATACAGAAATTGATCTAATAGGCCCATTTCTATAGGCGCAGTAACGGCGGAAACTACTTCCGATGCCGTTGCTCGTCCCGTAGACTGCCGTAGACATTAGAAATGTGCTACGCCCCGGCCAGCGATGTATGGATTTCGTACAACATGGAATGGAGCTGGTGGAGCTAATGCACTTGAACTTGTTGAAAGATTGAGTACTTTGTTGGAAAGGTGTAACTTGACGGCATTTTATCAATTCTTTTCCTTGACAACAAAAACTTAAAACTGGTGTAACTTGCTAATCCAGGCGACCAAAAGGATTTTCCTACTTTGTCGCATAGCTTTAACCCGTGTCGCAAATTGGAAAGGCTCTCGCGTTTTATCTCTGGTTAAGATAGTTATGCGTGGAATAGTTATGACATATTAGCTCCCAAACTAAAATGCTCGGGAAGTTGCTGCAGCTTTTTCCAGTTACTACGGTGTTTATTTTGATCGCGCAGTCCTGCCAGGTGCTGGCTTTATGGGAAAACAGTTTAGAGCGAACTGCTATACGCACGGATTTGCAGTGGGACTGGGGACACACGTACTCAAGCGTGTCGATCGGGTCGCAGCCCTTGACGAGTATATTCTCGTCAATGTTCAAGTCGTATCAGTTCATACTGCCGGTAACCCAGCTTGAAAGAGGAATAACCTATCGCGGTGCTTCTTCACGTTTGCGGCACGTCATTGGCCGATTGGTTGCCGGCCACGATGTGCACGTCGGCATCGTCGGCGGCAGGCAAGTAGTAGATTGCGCGTTTGCTTGCTTCACGAGATGACCACTGCGCCCTCCCCCCTCCCTCCCGCGCCCACACCACCCCCGTCACCCCGAACCACCCCACCACACCTGAATGCCAGGGCTTCGCCAAGCGCTCAGTAACTCGTTTTCATTAAGGGGAAGGAGCCCTTCTCGGTACCCCACCTTTCACCGACATCTAACTTGTGAACTGTCAACCCCCAAAGGCTACCTGTGAACTGTCAACCCCCAAAGGCTACCTGTGAACTGTCAACCCCCAAAGGCTACCTACGATTGTGCACCATCTCCTATCCCCCGCGTGCTCCTTACCTCTTTCCCCCACCCCCCTCCCCTCCTACCGTGTAGTATAAGCTGGGGTCAGGGGGTCAGCAGGCGCGGGGAAACTGACTGGTTCAGCCACTTCTCCAAGTGGATGGTACGTACCACCACCACCACCACCACCACCTCGGGTTCGGGGTGCGTGTGTGCGTGTATTTGTGTGTTTGTGTATTTGTTACATATTGATCCGGGCCTGACACTGGCCAGGGGCTGCTGCGTGTGTGCGTGTGTGTGTGTGTGTGCGCCCCTGATCACCCGTGACCTTGCAATGGGGGAAAGGAGGGGGTTATAAGGCAGAGAGCACCCCCACGCACCGCACGACCGCCGCCGCCACCGCCAGCTGCACTAGGGCTAGGGCTATTGCCAGGGCTAGGCTGCCATTCGACCCGCTGCGCACTCGCTGCCTTCCGCGCATCCACATCCCCCATTGCCCCTCGACGCAATGAGAACGCAAACCACCACTGCATCACCACCCCCTCACCCATGCCACCCCCTCACCATCTCAATAGTACCGCACGCCGCACACCGCGCTGCACCGCACCACGTCCCCCTAACCCCCACCCCGGGGTGGGGGTTACAACCCCCCACCTCAGTAGCGCCCAACCCCCAACCCCCAACCCCCAACCCCCAACCTCCAACCCTCTTGGCCGCAGATCGAGGCCTTCCCCCGAGCCAACATCACCGCACGTAACGGCTGCGTGCCAGGAGTGCCTAGTGCATACATGATGTAAGTGTGTATGTATGTTTATACGTGCACGTGTGTGTACACGTGTATGTCTGTCGCAAGTGAGTGGGGTTTATGTCTTTGCTGGGCCTGTGGGCTCGCTGAGCAGCCCCCCCCCCAGAGTCCCTCCCTACCCCCCGCGTCCCCCGCACCAGTTTTGGACTTAGCACGCCGCCAGATCATTCATTTCATTCCTTGTTTATGATTTGTTTCCTTGCATATGATTTCCCCTCGTACCTCCCATCTCCCGCATATACCCCTCCACTCCAGCCGGTTGGTATTCTGCGTCTGTCCGCGTATCTACAGCCTTCCTGGCCTCTTAGGTGTGATGATGCCTCTGCTGTATTTCAGTATGTATATCTCCCGCAGCCGGATTTGTAAATTGTAAATTGGCACGTGATTTGGGTTTTGTTCGCTCCCCAACCCCACTTCCGCCGGCCGGTGTCTGTCGTCCTGCATGTCAGTCTGTGTCTGGAGCAGTCCGTGGACCACAAGGACGTCGAGCTGGTGTTCATAGAGTTCACCCTCAATGATGGGTACATTGCCTCCGTTGAGAACGATCGAGTTCGGGTGGGTTTAGTGGGGTCGGGAGGGCCGTTGGAGGAGTGTGTCTCTGTGTGTGTGTTTGTGTGTGTATGTGTGTGTGTATGTGTGTGTGTGTATGTGTGTGTGTGTGCGTGCTTGGTTGTTGTGGCTGGTGGCGTGGTGGGGTTGTCGACAGGTTGTCGGCAGGTGGTTGGGAGGTGGTTGGGAGGTGGTTGCTCTTTCGCTCCCCCCGCCTGCCAAAGCGGCACTCACAGCCCCAGACAGCTCGCCCCTTGCGCGGTCGGTGTTGGAAGGAAGCCAACACACCCACATAGACACTTCTAACACTTCCCGGCCCCCCGGCCCCCATCCTCCCCATCTCGCCCCCGTTTCCCACCCACCCCCCCTTTGCCCCTATCCCTTCCGGAGCACAGGACATGGAGCGACTTGTACGGCGGCTCTTAGCACTGCCGCGGCGGCCTGCGGTGGTTCTCATGCACTCGCCGACACACGGCATGGCGTCATACCCGCCAGGCCACCCGCGGCACCCGGGGGATATATACAAGTGGGTTTCGGAGGGGAGGAGGAGGTTTGGATTTGGGGGGCGGGGGGGGTGAATGAATGAATGAGAGTGAGTGAGTGTGTGTGGTGTGAGTGTGTGTGTGTGTGTGTGTGGTGGTAACAGGGTTGCGGGTGTTGAGGATTGGGTGCCTTTTCTTCCCCCCCGGGGGGGGGTTTGCCGGTGCCAGGTTGTGCTTTGGTGTATGCCTGGGTGGAAGGGCTGGAATGTGTACGGCTTAAGACCTTTTCTCGAAACTGTCGTACTTTCTGTTGTGGATTGTTTCCCCTATTCACCTCTTCCTGGAGCGGGTAATAGTGTTAAACGTAAATATATACATACGTATATACATGCATGTATATACATGCATACAGACAGACAGAATACAGGCGTACATTTCTTGTCTGACGCCCGGCCCTTTCCCTCTCGCGCGCACATACCTACATACCTACTTACCTACACACGCAACCTACCTCGCTGTCGCGGACAGACGCTTCTATGAAACCCTAGAAGACGTGGATGGTGAGTGTGACCGCGTGCTGGCCGTGTGTATCGACCGACGCCCCCCCCCCTTGCCCGCCGCGGGTTACCCGGACCCCCCCGCCCGCCCGCAGCTGCCGTGTGCTCGTCCTCTTGCCGTGTGCCTTGACTGCTCTGAGCCACTGTCACTGGAGCTCAGGTCTTTAGTTCTTTGAAGTGCAATGAGCGTTGCTTCTTATCGTTACAACTAACTTATCGTTGCTACTAACTTATCGTTACAACTAACTTATCGTTGTAACTAACTTCTCGTTGCAACTAGCTTCTTGTTATCGATTTTACCGCCAAGTAACAGTGCAGCATGACATGGTGGGGAACGAAGAAGTGAAGAGGAACGCAATCTGAGGGGTTGGCCAAACTCCCGTTGTGACCAATGCCGTACAGGCGCCATCGCGCAGTACTACGATGTGCAGATGCTGTCTGTGCGTACGGCACTGTATCGCCTTGCCGCATTTAAGGAGACTGATGGCTTTAGGTGGGATCAGACATTTTTTGGTGAGTGCCCCTCCAGGGGGGGCCCAACTGGGGGTGGGGGATATCGGGAGGCACATTCGTACTCCTGTACGACTTTTCAAGAAAAAGCTCGTACTTTGAGTTTCTTCGCGACTATCTGGTAGTTGGCAGTTGGCCATACAACGAATGTAACGTCCGGACCTTCGTCGCATCCAAGGCACCACCCATCCAACCGCAACCCGCAACCCCACCCGGCAAATCGTAACCGCAAGTTTGCAATCCCAACCGCTTCCCCAACCGTTTTCCCAACTTCCAGACATCCATCCAGGCGACCAGGGCCATCGTGTCATGTCCGATTTGGCCGTACACCTCGTACAGCAGGCAAGGGGGTTGGGGAAGAGGGGCCGAGTGCCGTGTATGTGTGTGCGTGTGTGTGCCTGCGTGTGTGTTACATCCGCTGCTTGTACGAGCAATTAGCGGTCCCGCCTTTACGAACCAAGGGGGATTCCAAGGCTGTGTTTGTGCGTGTGTGCGTGTGTGTATGTGTGTGTAGTGCGGGGTGGTGGTTTGGGTGCCCCGGGGATGTGGGTCACGAGGGCGAGGGCGAGGGTGAGGGATGGAAGCATGGGCCAGCGTGGTGTGTGTGTGTGTGTGTGTGTGTGTGTGTGTTGATGTTCCCTCCCATCCGCCTCCAAAGGCCTCTAATACCGTCATATGGCCGGGTGGGGGCGCTCGCACAACCTGCACTTGGGGTTTTTTGATACCGCTTTTCTGCTGCTGGGACAGTTGATCGGTTAAATGGTTGGTTGGGTTGGTTGGTTGTTATTAACCGCAGACCGCCATTGGGTTGCTGTTACGGCCGTTTGGTCGAGAGGACGAGGAGGCGGTTCTGGAGCCCCTTCCGGAGCCGATGTACCCCGGTGGGTGGTTGGAGGTGGTTGCGGGTGGTTGGGTAGATGAGGTGATAGGGGGAGATGTGGGCAGAAGGGAGGGAGGGTTTTAGGGTTTTTCTCAGTCCACATGGATGAATTCATTCCTTTTTACATGCAATAATGCAAGAGGCTAAGAAAGTCGAAGAGTGTGAGACCGCACCAGGGGGTGCTCCAGGGAGGGGAGGGGGGTGTAAAGCCCCTTAGTCAGGGGGGCCCCCTCACTCGTTCTATCATCCCTCCTTCCTGGCACAGCCCGCCTCTCCAATAGGCATCCACACACACAGGTATAAAACCCAAAACCCCTAAAACCGTAAAACCGTAAAACCGTAAAACCTACAGGTTAACTTACTCGGGCTTAGGGGGTGTAAATGACTCTCTATATTGTTATTGTATACTGTTCCACCAAAGGCTGAAGACGAAAACCAGAGCGCCTGCGGCAGTAGCACCAAGGGGGGGGCAGCAGTAGCAGTAGCAGCAGGAAGGTGATATTAAAATCAGTGTGACGGGGTGGGTGAGGTGGTGCTGGTAGGGTTTTGCGAGCTACACAGTAAGAGTAACAGCGGCCCCATCCTCCTCCTTCCCCCAACCCCAACCCCAACCCCAATCCTCCGCCCACCGCCCACCGCCGTCGTGCTCTGCTTCCCACGCGAGCTGTGTGTCCCTCCATTCCACCTTCGGCGCCGACCCCTGACCGCTACTTCAAGCTTTAAATTATTATTTAAACTTGTCGCGATCCAAAACAGGCAACAAGGTCCCCGAGGTGCCCATGTGCATCATGTACGAGGATTTCAAGTAGGTGCCCCACGTGTTGTGGATTTGATTGATCAGCTGGGAACAGGGTCCTCCTCTCCCTCCTCCTCCTCCTCCTCTGTCAGCGCAGTCGCAGCCGCAGCCACAGCCGCGGAGCAACCTTTGCTTCCACTTTTGTGCTGCCACTGCCCTTGCTGCTGCTGCTGCTGCTGCTGCTGCTGATGATGATGATGATGATGGCAGCCTTTATGTCCCAACGTATCCAAACACCCGCACCGGCCACACCCGCCGTCGTCCTTTTTTTCTTTTTTCACATTGTTTCATATTCTTATGTGTGCGGCTTCCCCCCTCTCC
>NW_003307570.1:321344-346828 GCF_000143455.1 Volvox carteri f. nagariensis | reverse complement strand
GGGTTAATAGGCGCTGCTTGCTGTTGCAACCTGCCTACTGTTATAGCCGCCTAAAATGTACGGCTGGTTCGTACATTGCATCCTTGCTTACACCTCCCCTCACCCCCGGTTCGTTCCCCCGGCACCGGGCCCCACCCCCCCCCAACACACGCGTGCCCAGATGTGTTTCGGGCTGCCGGTGCGACCCGCACAGGGAGGACGCCCACATCTCCCGGCCGGTCTCCCAGCTGTACGTGTTTCGTCTGGATGTCAGTCAGTCAGAACACTGCGACGTGGAGGTGGAGGTGAGGGGGGGGCCTTGCGTGGGGCGGAGGTGCAGGTAGACGGGGAAGGGGGTCGGGGAGGGGAGAAATCGCTGTGCTGTCACTCCTCCTGCTGCTGTGCCTCCTGCTGTTGCTGCTGCTGCTGATGATGCTGATGCTACTGATGATGATGATGATGATGGCCTGGTGGATGGGGATGCCCTCCCCATGACTCCCCCGGGCCCCCCTCCCCTTCCCGCCCTTGAGTCCGTTCCCCCCGCCCCACCTCCCCCCTCCTCCCCCGTCCATACACACACGCCTTTCCCCCACAGTTACTCCCGGAGACCAGCAGCGGGGAGCACAAGTTCAAGGTGAATGGCAGTTCCTGGCTGAGGGGTGGGGGCGGTGTCGTGGGTAGGGGCGTCTGATTTGGGGGGGGTTTGTTACACCGGGAAGAGGATGAGGGCGGTGAGGGTGTTTTCTGCGGTATCCCCATTTCCCTTCCTTCCCCACGAACTAAATTTTGAACCTCATTGTTGGATGTGGCACCTCCTCTTTTACCTCTAACCGACCCATTCCTTCCTGCCAGATTGCCGGAGTGGTTGTAGCCGAGGGCGAGGACAAGAATTACCTGGCCAATTTGTACGGCAGTGAGGGATCTGGAGAATTCGGGATGAATGAGCACAATGGAAATACGAAACAGGTGAGCGGCCTCTTGTAATGTACGGAACGTAATGTACGGAATGTACGGCAGTGAAACGCTTTTCACAGAGTCGGAGGTCAGTTTGCTACAGCCACGCTACTCTTACCAATACACACTCTTATTAAACACGGCGACTGCTGTTGCGAGAATGTTACTGTTATTGCTACTGCTACTTCTGTTACTACTGCCGCGCCTACTGTCATCACTGCTACTGCTGCTACTGCTGCCACTGAAGTTGCCACCACTGCTATCATTGTTTTTTTGCTGTTACTGGTTTGCAGATGGTTCGTACTCGGGACGGGCTCAAGGGCGATGTGCTAAGGCGGCGCTGGTGGCGGCTGACCTGAGGCCATGCAAGAGGGCCCGGGCCCCCCCCGCCTTGTCGGATTGTCGGATCCATTCCGCGCCCTCCAAACACACATACACACACACATACATACAGCTCCACACAAACACACACACACACGCATACAGCTCAATAAACACACACACATATATATAGGTGAAAAGCCCGCCTGGCTTTGTGGGAAGCCGTACTCCCGTACAAGGCAAATATTGTGTAAATAGATTCCTGTGTCTGTCTGTGTGTGTGTATGTGTGTGTATGTGTGTATGTGTATGTGTGTGTATACTTGTGGTTTTTATGCGTTGATATAGAAAGCCCATGCCGACAAGAGGCCTCCAAAGCAAGGTTGGTTTTTAATATATTCCATTTACTTGAAACTGCGCAGCGAGGATAGAGAGGGATGAGGAGCTCATGTAGCAGTGTGGTGGTGTGTTTCCAGCACTGTTGTTGGCTCCTGCGCCTGCGCTGCTAAGGCGGGGTCGCTGCTAGAAGGGTAAATACACCCTTTTCACATCTGTAAACAGAGAAAAGGGGCCACAGTTGTGACGTGCGGTGCTGCTGAGAAAAGGGTATCATGGAATGTACAAGGCAATTAATTCTGTCCCCGATCGATGCGCAATTTATTTTTTTATCGCCATAACTGGCCCTCTTGGACGCAGTTCCTCTCTTTCTGTGTTACATTTCTTGAAGTGACCTTTTCTCAGGACACCATGTATTCGGATTTCCTGTGCCTGGTTCTCCGTGGACTATTGCAGTAGGGTACTTATTGCAGGCTAAAAATGCAAACTGTAATAATTAGTAAAGCACGCAGTAAACTTAGGGTTGCTCGTTTAGTTTAGGACGTCTCATCGTCGTCGGGGGAACGGTGGGAGGAGAGGAGAGGAGAGGGGAGCCCTCAAAGATCGATATGCTCGCATCATGCCTTGTTAGTAAACGGAAGCTGAACCGCCACGCTGAGTTGGTGGCTTTTGCTGAACCCTCTGTCTCTCTGGCGGATGTTCGGGTGACTGGATGAGGATGGATCCTAGAAGACAGGATCCGAAACCGTTTTGGATCTTTTTTCCTTTTTCCTTTCGTATGGTGCCGTTCCTTGCGGTGATTGGTATATGATGCTCTGTGGTGATGGTGGTATTCAGACCAATAAATATTCACTTGCAAAATGGCCCAGAAACCATCCGCTCTGTGTCACGATCATTCAGTCATTCATTAACTTAGGGTTCCGTACATTCACACGTACTCATTCTGTGTCTATACATAACAGCGCAGCAGTTGGCCAGTCCTTGGTTCCTTGGTTTGTACTGGACTGTTGGGCGCCGCCGCCGTCAGGATACGTCCACCACTCCTATGTCTGGTGACGCACAACATTTCCCCCCCCCCGTATCGCCCCCTGTTGGCTTCAAAACCCAAACACCAAACCTACGGACCCCCCCCCCACACACCACACCGCACCGCGCCATGATGGCAGGGCGGACTACACCGTCTAACGGCAAACGGCTTCTGAACGGCCTTCCGAACACCCAATCGCCTGGTGTCGACACCAAAACGAAGCTCCTGGTAGTGTTGACTTTGGCTTGACACACACACACACACACACACAGGCACATATGGTCCAAAGTTGAGTGTTAGCCCATACACATGAGACCATATGTGTATGTGTGCCCACACACATACGTGCATGTTCACACCGACACATGGAAAGGGGTATTAATTAACTAACAATCAACTTAACACATTTCAGCACGCGTCAAACCGGGCCTCGTGCATCGCACGAGGGCAACACGTGTCTTCCAATCTCTCCGAACCGCCGTACATGTCGAGTGACGAGTGTCGAGATGTGCCAGCCATCCCTTCCTTTGAAATCAACCCCGTACGATCCACCGTACAGTATTCCAAACCTGGATTCATTAGCCTGGCTGGGGAGATAACCTGGATCTTGCTCGTCCTACTCACCCCTACACTCAATGTCCTCTCCGTACACAGTCGTTTAAATCCCCTCTTTTCCCCCCCTTAATACCATGCCATACCAGTAGTGATCCCGTCGCGCTTATCCGCGGCACACCGGCAGACTCAAAGTTGCAACCTTCTCGTAGGTGTACGGCAGTGCAGATGGACTTCCAGTTACACCCCTGCGTCCCGCTCTCCCCCCTTTTCCTCGCCAACACCGTCTCCCACCTCACCAGCCTCCAGCCGAGCAGTTAGCATCCAAACACCACCACGCTTGCCATCAATCTCCCAGACAAACAGACAGACAGAGACAAAAACAGCGGCACCCACACTGGATCTAAGCGAGTCGGTACTGGTGAATATGGACTCAGCGCGACCGCAGTGTCAGCGTTCCCGCCAGGCCGCCTCCTGCCGTGCCGTCGTCAAAGGCCTCCAGGGGATGCAGATACGGCAGCCACGCCGCCAGCTGGTGGTTTCGGAGGTCCTCGAGGTCGGCTGCCGATGCCGATGCCGTCGTCGATCGGAGGGTGGTGGTGCCGCCGCCGCAGCCGCGGCCGCCGCCGCCACCACTGCCCCAACCGGATACACTGCCACCGCCATCAGCAGCATTACCGCCGCCGCCGCCGCCGCCGCGAACACTCCGTGACAGTTCGGTGGCATGCCCGGCATCGCGTTCCCGACTGCGCAGTGCCAACACGTCGCAGATGCCCCGGCCCGGAGCACTCGGTCCAAATTTGAACACCTCGTTTGGTCCAAACTTGACCACAGCCGCCACCTCCGGGCCGCCGCCGCCGTTGCCGTTCACGGGATGAAGGCGCAGCGGCGGCGGCGGCAGCGTTGCTGCCGCTGCCCTCGGTGAGTCTGGGTCTGACAGCTCCGCCAGCAAGGAACCCCAGATCGCGCTGCGGGCGGCGGCAGCTGTGGCGGCGGCGGTGGAGCCTCCGCCTCTGTAGGCGGCCGCCAGCGCCGTTACGGGCCGCCGCCGCCACTGCGGCGGCGCCATTTGTGCCGCGTGTTGCGCCGGGAGAGACCGTCCGCGAAAGACCTCGATGCACGCGGACGGAACGGACGTGATGCCAGAGATCCGCTTCCGGGTAAGGCGTCGAACCTGGGCACCTGCCAAGCCGCCACCACCGACAATGCCGCCGCCGCCGCCGTCGGCGGGAGCGGCTTTTGCGCTGAAGCCCCCTGAGCCCGGGGCCTCCGCGCACTGATAACCATTCTCAACTTCCGCCGGCACGCTGCAGATTAGATACACTCCGGCGGCTGCGGTACACGCGCGTCTGCCGCCAGCGCCAGTGGCGGCAGCGGCGGCGGCTAAGATGCTGCCACCACTGCTGCCCTCTCCACTGCCATCATCCCCGTCACCGCCGCTGCAGCCGTCGCTCCTCGGCGGCTTTACAAACACGCTCCACTCAAAACCACCAAATGACACGGCCTCCATACCGCCGTCAAACGTTACGGCGGCGTCGCCGCCGCTGCAAATGGCATCTATGAGGGCCTTACGCGGAAGATTCCATCGGAACATGTGAACGGTGTTGCTGGGGTCGCGCGGCGACGCGCAGCTCCAAGCGTCGGCGTCGCCGCCGCCGTCGTCCCCCTTCGTCTTGTCCACTTCCGCCGCCGCCTCATAATGGCAATCGTCCACTGGTGCCGCTACCGCTATCGCCGCCACCGCCGCGGACGCAACCGCCGCAGCCGCCAGCTCCGACAGTGCACGGCGTTCCGCCGCCGTGGCGGAGGCGAGGTGCAGTGTGCGCAACTGCTGCCTATGTCCCATGGGCCACCAGTCGACGCACGGAAGCACAAACGCCAGGTACGTCCGACCCAAGTGCGCTGCGCGAATTCGACGGCATAGTGCCGTACAACGTGACGGCGGAGTCGAGGGATTTGCGGCCAGCCATACCGCCAGGAGCTGTAGCACACTCGCCTCGCTATCGGCCCGAAGGCTGCTACAACCAAGCAACAGCTCCAGCGCACACGAGGGTAGCGCCGCAAGCTGGCGTCGCAGAGACGGCGAGTTGAGTATGGTTATCACTTCGGAGAAGTGCGACACGAGGTGCCGGCGGCAGGCATCGACGACCTGCACAAAGCTGGCGGCGGCGGCGGCGGCAGGGCAACGCTCCGCGAATTGCAGCACAGGTACGACGCCTTCCCGGATAGCTGCAGCGGCGGCAGCGGCCGAAGCTTCAACGCTGTCGACTCCCCCATTACCGCCGCCGCTGCGGCCGTACGCCCGTACATTATCCCTACCACCGCCGATTGCGCTGACTGCTGCACCGGGGCCCCCCAAGATCACACCGATGGCGGCGGCGGCGGCTCGGCCGTTAAAGGATGTACAGCCGCCACTGGTCCCGCCACTGCCACCTCCGCTGATGCTGACGCTGCTTCCGCCGCCGGAGCTTTGAGCAGCCCCTTGAGCCTGGGAGCCGCTGGCAGCGTTGGTGCTCGAAGGAGGCGCCAGCTCCGTCAACAGGTGGAGCAGCTCCCGGTCACATGCCTCAGCACAGCCTTCGACCTGGGCGGCAGGGGCGGAAACGCAGCGCAACGGAGTTCTCAGAGCTCATTGCGACCCGTTGCGGTTTGTTCTCCCCAGCAACAACCCGTTGCTACTTTGAATACACCAGCGAAAGGTGTCGGGGGGGAGGGGGAGGATGGAAGGGGAGGTATTGTCAGCACGTTTGTAACACAGCAAAGGCGTAACCCGGGATGCTCAGATGGGCCTTGCGTTGTTACGACGTCCCACCTGGAGGTAAGTCGCTTGACTCCGGATAGCCAAAAGTTCGGCCACGCTGAAGCCAGCTGCAGCGGCGGCGCCGCCGCCGCCGCCGCATCCCCGCAGCTCTCCCGTGTACATGTACTGAAGCGCCGCCAGATTGCCGTACAGGTCCTCCTTACATCCGAGCGGAATGCAGAGCTCAAGTCTATTATGGTGCGACACCTGTGGTTGCCGTACACACAGTTGCCCACCAAACCGCTCCCGTCCGTTCGTTTGGTGCTGTTGGTTGTCGCACACTTCCTGAGGCCCTGCCCGCGGTCTTGTCACCGTTGCCGCTACATGTCTGCAGCTGCTGGCGCCGCCGCCGCCGCCGCAGCAGCAGCAGCAGCCGACGCCGTCGTCGCTGCCGTCGCCAGCGTCTCCGCTGCCGCCGCCCCGCCAGCGATCCAACTGAGCCCTAAATCGCTCTGAGCTGGCCCACAACACCAAACTGTGAGCTGGCAGCGGCTGGCCCACGAAACGAACGGCGGATGGCGGCGGCAACAGTGGCGGCGCCGCCGTAATCACGGCCGCCGCTGCAGCAGCAGCGGCGCCGCCGCCGCTATCACCGCCGCCCCGACCACCCATCTCCTCATATCCATCGCAACGTCCACCGTCACCGTCGCCGTCATCACAGTCGTCTGAGTCACCTCCGAGGATGGGCTCGTACGGCGACAGGTAGAAACGGACGATGCAGTCTGACGCTTCGTCGCTGCCATACAACTCACGGATTCTCTCACAGAACTGCCTGCTCATGCTCCGTTTGATGCCCCGTACTTCCTGGATGGATCCTGGATTCCACGGATCGATTTTGGAAGCCCGTTCGGCGCCTCAAATACACGTTTGAATCTCAAGAGGTCTCTACTCTGTCTGCCCCGGTGGCGGCGTCTTTCCTCTTTCTCCCTCCTCCTCCCTCCTCCTCCCTCCTCCTCCCTCCTGTTTAAGCAGGGAGAGAGAGGTTGCGCCTGTCAAGGTGGGCAGGTCCCGGCAGGGGACATGGGATTCTGGATGGTGCTCGTGGCACGGTGGGTGGTGTGGCTGGGTGGCTGGGGAGAGGCTCTGCGACTGTGCTGTGGTGTCTGGCTGGTCTACAACCAGCGGCAAACCTTGGATCCGGATGTGCTGTTGCAACCGCGCGCGCCCGCGGCAGGCCGACCGATTTACCGATCGGGCTTTTGCGGATCGGGGGTGGTGCCGGTGCCGATGTCGCTACTGCTGCGCCTGACTTAGCCTAGATGGCGCGTAGGCAGCGGCTTGGCAGCGGCTTGGTCATTACCCCCCGGTTTATTGCGGCATAGCAGCGAGGGGTCCAGGAACGTAGCTCCCTCGCGATGTTCAACTTAATCAACTTAATGCGGCCCGGGACCGCCCGTCTCGCCCGCCCGCAGGAGGATGTGCTATGTTATGTGTAGAAGTGTGTAAGCGTCGAGGTGCGGAGCGATTCCTAGCTAGCCCTGGGGACCTGTGACCTTAGTCCTAGAGGCGAGGCAATGTGAGTGAGTGAGTGTGAGTGTGTGAGTGAGTGAGTGAGCGTGGATGCCACATGGGTACATTTCTGCCGAGGTCAAAGCTTACTCATCTTGAAGGTTCAAAAAGAGAGAAAGCTAGCTTTTAAGGCTTTAGGCGTCTTTGGAGTGCGCAGTGCTTGTGTTTGCCTGTCTGCTTGTCCATCGTTTTGCCTTGGCCTCGGACCGGAGGCAAGGCTGCGGACCCCAAGGCTGTCAACCGAGGTCGCAGCGGCTTTGACAGGCCAGGCTTGCCGTCATATGACCCGCGGGTCGCTCCTTGCCAGTCGGTAAAACCCTCACTCGGCGCCGAAATGCTCACTCACAAACGATTGTGCATGGTCCCTCTCACCTGCTCTTAGGAAGGCCGTCCCTCTTGCGCGGGAACTTGTACCTTTTAACAAGGTTACAACCTCATTACAAGGTAACGAGCACGCCTCTCTGTGCGCATTACTCGCCTCCTTTCCTACTTACAGTGCTTACTGCCAGGGACTCCGAGTGCGCCTTTCTTTCGTGGACTCATAAGAGCCCCACCACGGATCCTTTTCCCCCAACCCCGTGGGCTGTGAGGTCTCCATCACGACAGCCAACGCCAGCCATAAATTTTTGCAAGCTGCAGCGCTGCAGAACAACACACATTATTTCTTGTTGCTTGCCTCTCGAATCTCGAATTTTGCAGCCACGTCAAGATAGCAGCGCGAGCAGCAGGAAATAGTGGAGAAGGAGAAGGAGGGGGAAGAAAAGGAGCAGGGGCGCACCATGACACGCGAAGACGGTGAAGTGGGGTTGGAACCGGCTCTCGCAACGGCCAACGTGTCAAAATGGGCTCCGGAGCGAGAGCCACGCATGACCGTCCACTACGACCACCTTGCGTCTGCCCTTCATTCCATTCATAATTCATGTACGGCAACGCCAGCTGGGTCCCCGTGCTTCCATTTCGGGGGGTATTGACGCGGTAGCGACCAAAATGATGAAAATGGTCAAGAGACGAGGGACGGGCGAACCGATAGCTGCGCGCGTGCGCCTTCTCCCCCTCTTTCTCCCCCTCTTTCTCCCCCTCTTTCTCCCCCTCTTTCTCCCCCCCCGGCCGTAGCTTCACTGCCATGGTGGTGGTGGTGGTGCTGCTGCTGCTGTTCCCCTCTGCGCAGCCCAGGAAGCCATGGAGTGGCTCTGGGCTTTCCTTTTCCATGCACCGAAAATGTTTTTTAAATACCCCTCAAAATGAGGGGACGCGGATGTTGTCATACGCTGTTTAAGTGAGGCGTTTGACGCATATGTGCGTATGCATATGCGTGTATGTGTCTGCGATTGTGTGTAATGTGGACCCCGTACGAAAAAAAAGAATACACCAGCCATGTGGTGGGTGCTTTTGGTGGGTGCTATTTCTACTATATGCACGCGCACAGCAGGCACGCACGCACACACCCAGAATCCATACTCTTTATACATTCATGTATATATACATATACCGACGCCGCAAATTCACGAGCTGGAACGGGGTCCACGGCACGAAAAGGAAAAGCAATGCAACAACACCACACAACATGAGCAAAATAGAAAAGGATTTTGAGGAAACCGCAACACCAAACACGAAATCCATCCTCACCGGCACACGCCGACCCGCTTTCTCGAGCAGGCCGTGAAGTACACGCCGGCCAAGGCGCAGGCCAAGGCACCCAAAGACGACAGTTCAACAAAACATCACACACCTCCCACACTCCAATCAACTTAGAACCTAACAGGTGAACACCGTGGCATCACCAAAGCGGCCGCCGCATGTGAATGAAGTCCCCCCAACGGCCTGAGACACCCAGTGCACCCAGTCGACCGCATCCCTTCCCCTTTCCCTCCCGCCCTCCCCTTCCCCCGCAGCCATTCCCCAAGAAAATGTTTCATGGCCACCGCTTCCGGCCCCTTCCAAACTCCTGTGTACACTGTGCACATACACAGCGGGAACACGCCGTACCCGATGCCGTATACAAAGTAATACGGTGCCTTCCGCCGCTGTGCATATCTGCGCGTGCGTGGCGCTGCATTAACGGTGCTCTTGTGGCTGGCGATGATGTACACGCATGTTGGCCGCAGTTGGGGTCGAACAGGTGACATCAGCCGGCCACCGGGATATGGTCGCGCCTGCGGCTTTAGCAGCTGTGGACCAGACGCCTTTACCTGATCCACCAGAACCTCAAAGCAGAGTGCTACAACCGATAAGGAGAAACACACACACGCACACACACAGATACACGCATACACACACGCACACACACATACACACACACACGGACACGCACACACACACGTACATTAATCCCCCGCAAAGGCTGACGGAGAACACGGACAGGAAATCGTATATACTGCAATCTTGGCATACGCAGCGCGCCCCAGCTAGGCAGCTACCTAACACTATTTTATTCTTCTATTCTATAACCACAGCGAAGCGAATCATCGATATGTTTTCCAAATGCTGCCCAAGTAAAAGAGGACTTTGCGGTGATGGCACAAAAGGAAAAACAGGAATGCGGCATCAGAGCGCAAACTACTCCGTCCTACAATATAATACTACTACTACTATTACCAACACGACTACATGACGGCGAGGATGCCACCGGCGCTTCGCCTGCCCAATGTGCGGCCAGGCCACAGGCCGAGATGTGCTCGGTGTCGCTCTAGCCCCTGAAAGAAGTCACTGAACGGCCGGCCAACGGACGAACAAACAGCTGGCTGGAGGGAGTTGGAGTTCGGAACCCGACTCGATGGTGGTATTCCCTCTTTTCCCGGGGAACCCCCCATCCCCCAAAAATACCCCCTCAGCCCCCCAAAACACCAAAAACGACCCACATCAGACACCACTGACCCACACCGCGCCCGAGACGGTTCATATTCCATGTGCCATCCCACAGCGCTTTGGCTTCTCCTGTTGTTCTTTGCGTTGTGGAGGGGAGGGGAGCCATCATCATCATGTCGTCATCAGGTCGTATTATCTACATCTGGATAACGGGAGGGACGCGGGAGAAGAGGAAGAGGAGAAGAGAAGCGGTGGGGGCGAGAAGGGAAACCGCTTCTGGGGGCGAACGAGGAGGAGGCGCCTCTTCAAGCCATCCATCCATAATCCCCTTCGCACTTCACATCCTGTAATCTCCGGGTCCTTCTTATCTCTGTCCTCCTTTTATCCCTTCTACCCTTCTTCTCCAAATCGTTACCCGTGCGGAAATTTAGTGTGCCCGAGCCCAACTAAATTATTTAATCATCGTATCGCTTTTTAAGCAATCCATTCTTCTGTCTTTTTACTTCTGTCCTACACATCGCTCTCCACTCTTTTTAACTATCCAACGGACTTAGGGTACGACGTCACTCAACTACCGTACGGCAACCTCAGTACTGTACATTTGCAAGTCGTTGCCCCCATTTGCATCGCCCACGTGCATTTCTCAAACGGCTTCGGGAGGTAGGCCACCCATCAGCCAGCCAGCCGTCTGGGCCCGCCACCACACACATCACCACAACGATACAAAACAACACAACCGCAAAAACATCTGCATTAAACTGAACAGCAAACTCGAAAAACTGACAATCCAAGAAAAAGCCAGTTTCATCAATATAGCGCGGGCAGGAAGAGTGCATCAACAGTAGCGGCGGCAGTAGCGGCCGCGCCAACGGTAGCGGCGGTACCAGCGGCGGTGCCATACAGGGGTTTGGGGGCAGCAATCCACCGCATCGCACATGCAGGCGCACACGCCACACGGCGTGTACGCCACACCGCGTGTGGCGTACAGCGCAGCCAGCTCCCTCAAGGCCCAGTTGGAATGTTGGTCCGCTCCTTCATGGGGGCGGCGGCGGCTGACACCGCCGGCCTGGCAGCAGTGTCAGCCGCCGCTGCGTCAGCGGCGACAGCGCCCGCCGCCTTACTGGATGTGCTTGCCGTACCAACAGATGGCCGCCGCTGGAGCGGCGGCGCCGCCGCCGGTGTCCCTCCGCAGCTGCGCTTTAGAGCTGGCGGCGGCGGTGGGGGCAGCGCCACCACCACCTCTCCCTCCTCGTCGAGCAGCTCCCACCCGTCGGGATAGCTACCGGTCCGAGCTGGCGGCGGCGGCGGCGACGACGGCGACGGCTGTGACGGTGGCTCAGGCGGCGGCGACGAAGGCAGCAGCAGCAGCAGCTGCAGCTGCTGCTGGCGCTCCTCCTCCTCCGGTTGCCGGGCCCCCATCTCCTCCCGACCCCGGCCGTCCTGCTGCTGTTGCTGCTGCTGCTGCTGCTGCCCATGCCCATGCTGCTGCTGCCCATGTGGCAGTTGCTGAGGGGACGAAGGCGTGCCCGCGCGGACCGGCCGCCGCTCCTGCCAGGTGTGGCGCCCAGCCTCAGCCTCTTTACATGTTTCCATCTGCTCGCTGGCACCTTCCTGGCCGTCATTCGCCGGCAGGTCTGCCGCCGGCCGCCACTCCTCACCGCCGCCAACAGCGCCGCCGCCAGCGCACATGGCGGCGGCGCGGCACGTCCGCACCGCATCGGTGGACTGGCCGTCGCCGCATGCGTCGCCGTCGCCGGTACGGCGTCCTAGGAGCGGGGACCCATCTGGGGGGGGAAACTCCAAGACGCCGATGCGGCCGCCGCTGGCCGGGCTCCTGTCGCTTAGAGCCGAATGGGTTTCGAAGCCAGCCACGGCGTTGCTCCTTCTTTGACGGGTTTTGTAAATTGGCACTGGTGGCTCGGGGGTACCCCAGGAGATAGGACCGCTGGCGCCGACGTGGCGCTGGCAGCCATCGCGAAAGTCGTACAGAAGATCGCCGTACGAGCTCGAAGGCCTCCCGCCGCTACCAGAAGGGGAGCCGACAGCAACCCCCGGGGGCGGTGACGGGGGCGGCGGCGCCGCCGCCGCCGCTGCCGCCGCATCTGGCGGCCGCGTCAGCGGCGTCGTCGACAAATCATCGTACTGCCAGTACGTGGTATCGTACGCAGCGCCGTCCAAGCCGTCGTAACCGTAGCCTTCGTCGTCGGCAATGCCACCATCCCCATGTGCATACGTTGCATGCTGTGCAGTGTACGACAGCAGCTCCTGAATGGAGCACAAGATGGGCGGCGTCAGGCGATGGCAGTGAGCGCGGCCATCCCCGTTGAGGACTCCAGGGGCACCAGCAACGCAGCAGGTGACGTCACGCGATATCAGGTAGGTCTGCGCCTAAGCGCCATGATCGGCCGGGGAACTGGACAAACTCCCTTGGCGCTTCCCCAACCCCCTCTCCTCCCAAACCCAATCGTCTTCCCTCACCCGCGCCGTCCTCCCGCTTTCACACACAGACACACACACATACACATACACATACAGACATACACACAGACACACACACAGACATACACACATACACATACATACTCACACACACCCCTTCCGCACCTGCAGTCCCTCCAATTTCCGAGTGAGCAGGTCGTTTTCTCGACACAGGCGAGCCTTCTCCGCCAGCGCCGCCGTCAGCTGGGCCACCAACGCCGCCTCAACCAACTCATCGCTGACGCCACCGCCGCCGCCGCCGTGGCCGTAGCTACCAGCGGCGGCGCCGCCAGGGCCGCCGTCGCAAGCGATGCTGCCACAGCTGGGCTGTCTACTGTGTGCGCGGCTGCCGTTGCGGCTGTAGCTATGGCTCCCCCCTGGAGCAGGCCCCGAGTGGGGGTAGTTGTGGTGAGAACGAGGATGGCCCGGGTGCGGATGAGGGTGAGGGCTCCAGGCCGTCATGGAAGCCTCCGCGGGTACGGCGGCAGCGGCGGCGGCGGCGGCGACAGCAATTGGTACGGGAGAGCAGGCGGCGTCAGCTGTAGCGACGGTGGCTCTTGCAGGAGCGCGCAGGCTCCCGTTTTCCTGCAGCAATGGCGGGTACACCGTCAGCCTCACAAGTCACAGCTTACAGTACGACACATCCTTCCCGTACACTATGTGTGTGTTTATCCCTTTTCCCTGGCGTGTCCACGACACACACCGAGGACGGCCAACGCCTCGTACCTACCACCACTACCATCACCACCACCATCACCACCACCACTACCATCACCACCACCATCACCACCACCATCACCATCACCGACATTTCCAGCACTAGCACCAGGACCACCACCGACACAAACATTTCCTTGTTCAGCACCACCACCAATGGACAGCCGTGGTTAGGTTTAGGCGGGGGTTATGTTGGGCGGTTTCTCACAACAAATAAATTCACGACACAAACAGCAATTGATGACACGCGGCTCCCGCACCTTCGCGAGGTCCGCGGCGCGCTTCTCGCTACTCGCCAGCTGCTCCCCCAGGGCGTCCGCCAGCTCGCTCAGACGAGCCGCCTCCGCCGCCGCCGCGTCCAGCTGCTGCTGCAGCTCCGCGCACCTCGCCTCCGCGGCATCGGCGCGGCGGCGCTCCTCCTCCAGCTCCTCACGGAGCTCCGCCTGCTGCTTCGTTACCGCCGCCGCCGCCGCCGCCGCCACCTTAGCCTCCGACGTAAACCCCGCCATGTCGTGGTTACTGCCGCTGCCGCCCGAGGTAACAGCCGCGGCGACGGCGGCAGCCGCCGCCGTCGCCGAGGAGTCCTCGGAGGCCGCGGCGGCGGCCGAGGCGTGGATCCGCTGATGTTGTTGCGTGGGGTCATGCGTGGGATGAGTGAAGGGCCCCTTGTTGTGGTCGTTGGGGGGGTGTCGCCGGTCCGGAGAAGATGGCTCCCGGGAGGGCAGAACCTTGCTGGTCATCACAACAGCCACCGCCTTGTCGCTGACGGTCACACCGGCAGCTGTTCTACAGCCTGGTGACGATGGAGACCCCGCCGGCGACACTATGGCTTGCCGTGCCGGAGATCCTGGCGGCGACGCTGCCGCGGCGGCTCTGGTAATGGACTTCGTAGGCGCCGACGGCACCACCGACGAGCTACGGGCCGCGGCGACGGCGACGGCCGCTGCTGCTGCTGTCGTACATTTGGCTGATGTACCTGTTCCTGGTTGCGTCCGCGACGTTGCGGTCCCGGCAGCGGGCTTAATAATGATCAGCTTGCCGCCGCCGCTGCGATTGGTTCGCGACTCTGACGCTGACGCTGACGCCGACGGTGGCGGTGACGTCAGCGCGGCGGCAGCAGAGACTGACACGCTGACGGACCGACAGCTCCGCGTCCTGGCAGGCGATGGTGCCAGCGCTGCCGTACTCATTCCAGGGCCAGTCAACGGCTGCAATGCGGGCGGTGGTCCTCCCGCCGCGGCCTTCGCCGTCGCCGCCCCCGCCTGCGGCTGCGGCTTTGCCGTCACCTTCGTCGTCACCTTCGCCGTCGCATTCGCCATTGATGTCGTCTTCGTGATCGTCATTGACTTCGTCTTCGTATTCGCCGCCGCTGACGCCGGCGGCGGCGGCGCCGCTGGCCCACGCCCCGACCCAGATGGCTCCCCTTGCACGCCGCCAGCCCCCGCGACCTTTTTATCACAGGTGCCCCAGCCCCAGCTGTCATCGTCATCTTCCATCTTCGCCCAAGCGGCGGCGGCGCCGCCACTCGATCTCGCGAGGTCCAACTTGTGGCTACGGCCCTTCACAACACTACCGGTGCGCCTGCCGGCGGCGCCGCCGCCGCCGCTGGCGGCGGCGGTAGCAGCACCTCCGCCACTACTCCTGGAGACTGGCGGCGGCATTGGCGTCGTGCGAGTTGCCGCTGCGGAAGACGCTTTCGCAGCCGATGGCATGGCGCCGGTAACGACAGCCGTCCTGCCGCCAGCCACTGCCGCCGCGCTATACGGCGGCGGCATCTGTGCCGTACCGGTACTGCTGATACGCCCGCCCCTGGCTGCTGCTGGATTGCTCTTGCCGGACGGGCGCCCGTCCGCGGCGTCGCTGCCGCCGCCGGCCCCGCCGCCGCTGCTGCAGCTGTGCCGCCGACCTTCGGAGCCCTTCCTGGGCCCTCCGTTAACCCCTGCGCTGCTCTCCCTGTCGTACTCCCCAGATCCGCCCCCTTCGGCTTCGGGGTCACCCTCCAGGACGCCGTTAAAAATAGTTTCAAAATCGTGATCTAGCTGAGTCAGCAGGTCAGTGGCCTTCTGACCTAGAGAGCTGAAACCCGTCAACATCTAAGGAACAGCGTAGTACAACAAGTCACCGTAGTACGACGCCCGCCGTACGATGGCGGGTCCACGACGAGAAGGCAGCAGAAGTTCAGTGCAGGGGGATGTGGCGATTCAATGCAGGGAAATGAAAGAGAGCAATACTATTGCTTCCACATAAGTAGTATACATCAGTAGTAGGACTGCACTGGGCTAGACCCCCAGGCGGAAGGGGGGGGGAGCAGGGGGGTTGCATTCAATGCAGGTGCCCTGCCCGACAAAGCGGACCAAAGTCAAACGGACTTTGTTAGCAGAGTCCTCAGCACTCGCCACTGCTCACACCAAAGGACCCAGATCAAGGCTCCAAATCACCCAACGCCATGACCTCTTCCCGCCCTTCACCACCATAACCTCAACCATGTTAAGAGAAAAAGCCGCCACCGCCACCTCTAAAGAACTCCGAACCACACACACTTTAGAGAAGGCCACACCATAACCACACCGTCGCCCACACTTCCTTCTCGCGACTCAGCTCCTTGTATTGCATACACACATACATACAGACATACATACGCACACACCCCGCCCATTGTTGTTCGGTTCTGCTATACAGCTTACCGCGCCAAGCAGTCCTGTCGAGCCGCCGCCGTCGCCGCCGCCTGTAGGCGACCCCACCAGGCTATTCGACACCGCCGCATCGCCGCTGACACCTGAACGGCTCCGCCCTGACGGCGGCGCGCCCGTGGGCGCCGTCACGGGCCGCGTACGGTGCTGCGGCGGGAACACCCAGTTACCGCCACCGCCGCCGGCCCCGTCGTCACCACCACCGACATCGCCGCGGCCGAGACTGCGGCTTGACTTCAGCCATTGAGCTTCCGCCGTCCGCGGCGTAAAGTGGTCCGAACCGCCGCCGCCGCCGCCGCCGCTGTGGTCGCCGGCAATAGGTTCCGGTAGCGAGCAGGCCCGTGTGCTGCGGCGGTGGGCGGCGGGTGGCGCCTGCGCGGTGGCCCAGGAGCTGTCCGCCGCGACGGGTTTGCTGAATGTGCCGTCATTGGAGCTATGGGTGCTCGCGTATCGGCGCGCGGCAGTAGCGGTGCTGGCACTAGCGGCGGTGGTGGTAGCGCGTGAAGGATGTGGCGATAAATCGGTCAGGAGGTCGGCGACACCCCCCACGAGGATCGAAGTCAGCGTGCCGATGATTCCCGGGTCGCTGTCGCCTTCATCATCCTCGGTGTCCTCGCCATCGACGTTGTGGCGGTGCGCTGGTGGTGCCTCGGTGCCGTCAGAGGATGGGTAACGATGGTAGGAGAAGCGGACTGCGGTTTGGGGAATACGGCGAGTTTGAGAGTGTTGGAGAGAGGAGAGGGGGAGGGGCGGCGACGGGCACGTGTTGTCAGGGGAGGGGGAAGGGCCGGGTTAACCCCGGGATAACACGGCGGCATGGGGCTGTGTATTAATAGGGCTGAAATGTTGTGTGAGATGTGTTGAATAGAAACCCAGATGGGCGGCAACGAGGGCGCTATGAAGGAGAATTGGAGTTGGGGAGCATGAGCATGCTGACGACCCAACTCGGAAGCTATGGGCTCAGGTGGTGAGTAAAGTGGTGAGCCGAACAGCGTATCGCGTGTTGGCACAACACAAGCCCCCGCAAGACTGGGCCCTGCGCGTCACGAGCTGCACGATGCTCATCCCAAGGCAGGTTTTCCCTCTCAGCGCGAAATAAGACAGAAGCAGTCATAGCACAGATGCGCATAGATTGGCGCAGAGCACGAGAGGTGCTATTGTCAAATGCGGGTGGGTATTACCCAAAGGCGGAACCATTTGCTACCTTCTGTGTCATATTCGGCGTACTCCATCGTTAGAACCTGGTCGGCGTTTTAAATAAGGGGAAGCTGCAACCAGCTAGATATTACAGGCTGCCTCGCCATGTAACTGTTGATATACATAAAACATTACATAAGGTAATGCATGCGAAGAGGTCTGCCGAAACAAGGGCTTGCTGACTAGGTCACTTGTGTCCGCACGCCTGCTATCCAATAAAATGTGTTGGACAGGTACTGCTTTATCACACTAAGTGTTCAGCGGCAGCTATGTTCCACTCCTCAAGATGACCTGCTATGTAAGGTTTCTTATGTTACAGATTGAGCACGTTATCATAAGCAAAATAATTTTGACGAGAACATACATAACAGTACATTCGGAAAATTCATTACCTGTCTGAAGCTTTGGCACAGCTATGGATGGGGGGTCGTCAAACGGTGTTGCCGTATGCGTACGGCTCCGGAGCTGCGACGCTGAAACAGCTAGAGGGGCCTCTTCCTTTCTTTCAGTATGCGTGAACACTTGCGGATTCAAGAATCGGTACATTAGATTGCGTTAGGGCACTGCTGATCAGGCGTTGCTTTGAGCCCATATGCTGAGGTGCTGAGCCATAGCGATTCGGAGTCTACAGTGCTGCATAGACGCTGTATATTCCTCAAAGGGAGTAATTCCGCTAGCTTCCATAAGGGGTTACGATGGCGGGTTTCCTGAACACCGCACTGCCTTCTGACGACGAAGAGGACGACGATTACAACCCTGCTGCGGACAACACCGCTGAGCGCGAGGACTTACCTCAGACAGGTGGCCCAGGTCGCGGCGGCGCAAGTAGAAAGCGCAGGTAGTAATTCCCTGGGTTTGCGCGGACAAATGTAATAGAAGTTTTACCACCAACTGGGATGCAATCCTTCAGTCCGTGTGCCCTCACATTTTTGGGGCGCTCACGAAGGTTAAGAGGAAGCCATGGGTTGCGCGGTTTTCCCTGGCTGGGGTCTCCGTGTCATCGCCAGGGGAGCGCCCCACATCCTAACCTGCATTAAGCCTGAGCACCCGCCTTTCAGCTGATCCCAATCTGCGCACAGGCTTACAACTTCCCATGCACATAACATTCACAATCATAAATTTGCAAGCCCTTGTGTGCTATCTTTCTAAATGAAAGTGGACGTTCCCGAGTCCCACAGCTCTAGCCCCTAACCACTACCCCCCCCCCATGACCCCCTCCTTTCCCCCGCGCTCGTCGCTCCTCTTGACCCGACCTGCTACCGGCTTGATGCCACACACGCGCGCAGGCGCGGCGCGGCCATCGCAGCCACCGCCGGCAATGATGACGCTGACGATGGCGGTGATGACGGCGATGATGATGACGACGGCAACGAGGCGGCGGAGGCCAGTCCGCAGAACTTGGACCCCAGCGCACTGGCCAAGCAGGCCAAGGTGGCGTCTCTGTGGCAGCAGATCAACGCGCGGGCTGCGGCCAATGGCAGCGCAACGCAGCGTCCGCCCTCCTCCGCGGTGAACTTGGCAGCGCTGTGTCGCTCAAATCTGGGAGCTAAGAAACCCAAACGAGCTGACCAGGACGCGGTGGGTGTGGTGGTGCTGGTATGGTGGTGGCGTGGCTGAAGGGAGGGTCTGGGGCTTCACGTGACTAAGTGTCGAGCCGGGTTCCTCAACTTGATGGAACTGATACTGACCCCTTTAGTATTGCTATTCATTCCGTTGCCATCGATTTGTACCATCATGATTTGGATTTCTGCCCCTTTCTTTCTCTCTCTCTTTCTTTCCTTCGTTTCGTTTACTTGTTTGCTTGTGTAAGTAAGAAGAATTCTTGTTGGTGGGACAATCCGTTTCCGTTACAACAACAGTCGTCCCTTCCGTGCGTACGTATGTACGTATGTGCGCGCCCCGACGTGCGCAGATCTGGATGCGCAACCTGGGCCTGCTCAAAAGGCCCACGAAGCCCGCCGACGTGGCGTCCTCCCTCAGGCCGGGGGACGCCGAGCCGGGGGTTTCCAACGGCCTGTCGCCGCCGCAGCCGCAGCCGCTGACCGCCGCAGCCGCCAGCGGCAGCGCCTCGCCGCTGTCGTCCCGCGGCGGTACACCGGGCCCAGTGGCTTCAGAGGAGGAGAAGCGCGCGCTGGCGGCGGCGGCGCTGGCGGCGGCACGTGACACGACGACGGCGGGGTCCCGGTTGGGCAAGGTGGCGGTTACGGAGGTACGGCGATTTGCCGGCAGAGATATACAGGTAGGCCTTACTGGCTGTGGCGGGCTGGGCTGGGAGTGGTTGGTTGGTTGGTTGGTTGGTTGGTTGGTTGGGGGCCCCGGCGTACCCGTAGATTGTGGGCTTTGAGCACATGGGCAATATGCTACCGGTATAACTACTACCGGTAGTAGTTATACCGTGCACCTGCACATGCATGCACTGCGTCCATCTCAGTCCATCGGGTTTGAGGATAAGAAAGAACACCGCGAACAGGGGCATCACAGTGATGAGTACAATCTGCGTTGTGGAGTAGGAGAGGAAATCCCGGGGATTTGACACGGTCAGTCTCTTTGCGAGGGATCTGTACGGCAATTAACCTAGGGGGGGGGGCTGTACGGAGGAAACGCCATCGAACACACCATGGAAGGCGGAGCAACTGTAGCTTAACGGTTGGGGGAGAAATCCGGTTGGGGGATAAGGAGATTTTATCCGGAGCTACATGGCACGCGCACGTGGCCCTCCACCCGACATGCTTGGCCTGTCGTGCCTGCATATGTCCTCTCTTTCCCCCCCGCCTTTCCACATGACAATACACATGCATACGTACATACGCACATACATACATACATACATACATACATACATACATACATACATACATACATACATACATACATACATACATACATACATACATACATACATACATACATACAAGCTCAAGCACAAGAACACGCACCTTCCCATCGACAGTGTTTTTTAGTGCATCAGCCGATACGAACCCCGCCAGTACCGTTGTGCTTCCCTCCCCCCAATCTCCGTGATGCATGCGCAGGTGACCATGCATGTGGACAAGGACAGCAAGGAGGCTCAGAAGGCCGCGGCCCGGGCCGCCGCACCCCCACCGCCGCCCACTTCTTCAGGGCTCGATGCCATTCTGGCGGAGATTGACAAGAAGAAAAAGGTAGGGAGTGAGGTGTGTGTTTTTGCTGGTACGCGATCTGTGATGACGAGCTAAGACATGCCTGCTAAGAGGGTCATACTTACAGACAGACAGACAGACAGACAGACGAGAAGCCGGGGTGTGTGGGTCGGCTCCAAACGGGTTTGGGTCCGCATGGTCCCCCCCCGGGAGCAGCTGCCGTGAACCCCCTCGCCCTCCCTGGGGTTGTAACATAGCCCCTGGCGCTGGATAACACGTTCCTTGGGGTGTGATCCCTGAGATCTAGTCGTGTATATGTATGTATGTATGTATGTATGTATGTATGTATGTATGTATGTATGTATGTATGTATGTATGTGGCTGTATGTATAGGGGGTGATAGCTGCTTTCCCGGTCGTGCTTGCTTGCGAGAATTTAATGACATGCAGAGCTTGCAGCAATTTCCAGCAGTCTGTCTGTCTGTCTGTCTGTCAGCCCCATGTTGGCACTTAGCAGCTATGCGAAGCCGTTGCTGCCGTCGCCGTTGCCGCCATTATCGTGAACGCATCCATAATCACCACCACCACTGCCACCACGGCTCGGCAACAGCGGCCGCCTCCTTTGCTGCCATTACCGCGCACGCCCAGCAATCGTACCACTCTTTTTTCCCCGGGACCCCTTTCTCGCCTCAAAACACACACACACATACACACACGTATTTTCTGTGACTGGCGGTGGTGGTGTAGGTCAGCGTGTTGGACAAGACGAAGGCGGACTGGAGCGAGTACAAGGTGAGAGCAAGGAGCCGGGAGGTTGAATGGGGAGGGAGAGGGGGAAAGGGAGAGGGAGAGGGGTTTTGAGGGGGAGCGCTGTGCCAGCGTGAAACTAAAGTGGGGGTGTATTGATTTCGCGCGGAAACGCCTAGACGCGAAGCGCACATGTGTGAGCAACCTTTTCCCGTGGTACTTGTAGATGTATGCACGTATGTATGTACGTACGTACACGTGTATTTGCAAATGCATCATCTCCCTCCATCTGGTTCATCAAATGTACGAGCGCGCATGCGTGTGGATGTCTCTGAATGCAGTCTTCAGTGTGCTCACGTTCCACACACACCCACCGCGCCAAGTATTACCCCTTCCTACCCCCAAACCCAAACACACTCCGTCAGGCCGCCAACACTGAGGTTGACGAGGAGCTTGAGACTTACAAGAAGAGTGGGGATCAGTATCTGGATAAGCAGGTGTGCAGTTTATGGGTTGGTTGGGAGAATGGTTGAAGTGGTTGGGAGTGGTTGCGGTGGAAGTGTACATCTCTCGCAACAGCCACGTGCTGCTCGCTGATAGCTCCGCAATCCAACCCTCCTCATTACTTTCCCATCATGCCCGGGGGCCGCTTCTGCAGAATTTCCTTAAACGAGCCGAACTGCGGGAGTACGAGAAGGAGCGCGACCTGCGTCTGGCGTCAGATGTGCGCACACGTGGCAGGCTGTAGCATCAGCAGTGATTCTATTCTAGCAGCAGTAGCAGTAGTACTTCAGTGGCTGAGCACCAGCAACAGCGGGAGAACAGAAGTGGTGGTGGTGGTGATGGTGATGGTGATGGTGATGGCGCTGGTGATGGTGGGTGCTCTTAAAGAAGGGAAAACGAATCAGAGGCGGAGGGGGGGAGGAATCCATTTTGCTTTTTTGCTTTTGGGAGTGTTGTTGGATGTTGCCGAAGGATGTCGTGAAGTCGCGTGCTGCGTTGGACGGATATAGCGGGCGTTTCCTCGCTGGAGCGTTTGTACGGACATGTACGAGTTGGAAGGTGGTGGTTAAGGTGGAGTCTGGGGTGGGGAAGGGGGGTTTCGCGGCATGGTGCGCGCGCCCGGGGTGGGGTGCTTCTGTGTTTTTGTAGGTCGGCGAGGTAGCTGGAACTCCATAGTGTGTTTAGGGAGGAAGAAGGATTTTCGCTTTTGCGCGTAGGGCGATAGCGAGGACCTTTGGGGTCGAAGGCTTGTTAGGTTGTCAGAGTTATCCAGTCGCCCTGCCGCACCGTTTCTTCCCTAATGGTGGAGAGTTTGGTTTGTTTTTTTTAAGGAACAGGCCCGGGCCTTTCCGGCCGTTTTATTCTAAGCTTTTATTTATATTATACAAGCTTATCTCGGTACCTGGGGCCGCATTTGCTTCTTAAGAGTTTCCGCCTCTTAAAGAGAACGTCGTCCGCAGCCTGTTGAGCCCGCCACCCAGCGTTACAAGCACATCGTTTACATTTCCACAATTGCATAGCCATCTAGCGCCTCCACGGCGTTCCGGCGGGTTGTACAATGTACCGCGTTGGGTGCCGTCAGCCGGCGAAATTGTGGTATTTGGGTTGCTACTGGCAATGTTCTCCTGCTAGTCAGTTGTGTCGATAGTGCCCTGCGTAGTAACTCAAGTCCTACGTCGAGCGATTCCAAAGATCATAACCCACTGGTCGACAGTAAGCGTGCCATTACAGAGGAAGCATGGCCAAGCTTTATGCTGATCTCAGTCCTAGCCAACGGACGTGGCGCTGCGAGCAGATGAAAAAATCCTTGGATCTACTCGAGAAGTCTTGGGTACGCCATAAGAAGCATGCACAAGACCAGTGCGTCTATTCAAAATATCCTTTCTAAAATCCGGCATTGCTTGTGCTGCGCTTGCACCGGACAGGAATCCCTAGGACCAATTGCCGATGGCCAGTGGAATCAGGAAAAGGCGTATACGGGCTTGGCTTTATTCATCAAAGGGAATTATGAAGCCCAGGTATTGTCTAAGAGCGCTTAATTTACAACGTACCGGTGCTATCGTACTAACAAAGTGAAACCGGGCTTCCCCTGGCTTATCCGGACTTGGCTGGCATTCATCCTTTAACCTCCATATAACCTTATTTTGAACGTGTCTTATACATGCAACGTGGTGTTTGCGCTCCGTTTGGCCACCTCGCCGTATTCTGCTGTGCTGTGCCGTGCTATGCTGTGTTGCGCTGTCCTGTGATGGTATAATCCCTGTGGTTCTAGGGCTATGCGGCCCTGCCGCAGCACATGGCCCGCAGGCTGGGAGATCTTATGCGGATCATTCAGGAGCGTTTGCCGTGGGTAGAGGTCGACGGGCGCCGTATCCAAGCGGACGACAGCCCCGCCCGATACGCGCTGCGGTAAGAGCTAGCAGAGCTAGAGCTATGGCTATGGGCGAAGACGCGGACAAGGCTTCCCGCCGGCTTCATCCCAAGCCCGTGGTATCGAAACCGCCGGCTTTGCGTCGTTTGATAGCACTACATATCACATCTTGCTAAGTGTTGCCTTGGCTGAAGGGCCGCGACTCGCGACGAAGATTGGTAAAGATGAGGCGGAACAGTGCCGATATCATATGATGTGATATGATATGATCAGTCTTGGGCCTTACTTGGGGCCTCGCTTTAGTTTACGGCCTCGCTCGTCCAATGGTCTGGTGGTCGAGAGGCTCAGCGTGTTTCTTACCTGGCAAGGGGAAAGGACACTCAGCGGAAAGGGCCGCTCGTGCCGCCCTCCCCCCCACATGAAACCCCTCTCCCCTTCCCCCCCCTTCGGGTCTCATCTCCTTGCGGCCGCCCAGGGTGAGCTTCAACTGCCTTGTCGTGGTCAACATCACTTCGATGCCGTCCAAAACGTCCTCTGGCACGCAAGCTAACTGCGATAAGGATGGAGATGAGGAGTTGCAGGCGCAGGTGGGCCCTATGTGCCGCGTGCGCGTGTGTATGTTTGTGTTTCTGTGTGTGTGTGTGTGTGTGTGTTTGTGTGTGTGTTTGTGTTTGTGTGTGTGTTTGTGTGTGTATCTGTGTGTGTGTGTGTGTATCTGTGTGTGTATCTGTGTGTATGTGTTTACATGAACTGAGCCGCGTGAGATACGGCTCGGAATATATTGGAGGGTGTTGATATAAAGATTGGAGGAGAATGGCGCCAGAGCGAGTAGCGAAATGTCGTGGCGGTGTGCACTGTGGCGGATGGTGATTGGCGGCTAGGAACAACTACAGACTATCCAAACAACAAGGATATTTACAAGGATATATATATATGTATACATGTACGTATATATGTATACATGTATGTGTGCTTGTGTGTGTGTGTGTGAGTGTGTGTGTGTGTGTGTTTCGCTATGATCTGATTTCGTTCCGCCGTCACATCTTTTCCCTAATTTCCGTCCCCCCCCCCCCACACACACACACACCATCCCACCTCCGATTCAAGCGTCTGTGCTTCGTCGTATCCTCCTCACCGCCCCCCTCCAGGCCACCCTGATGGTTCGGTCCGCCCTGGAGAGGCTAGGCGGGCCCCTGCTGCACGAGGGCAGCCTGACTGTGGAGGAGAAGACCTACATCGCCCGACTGGCCACCGCGGGGGGCAGTGAAGAGGTGCAGAGGCTCGTCAAGACAACTCCAGCGCACGTACTGGCGCTGTACATGCTGCAGGTGGGGAGGTGGGGTGGGGTGGGGTGGGGTGGGGTGGGGTGGAGGGTTGGTAGTGCATAGGGGTGGCAGTACGAAGGGGCCGGGAGGGAGGTTAGGGGTGAGAGTGTGTGTGTGTGTGTGTATGGAAGGAGGGGAGAAAGTGGGTTGCGCCGCATCGTTTCCACTCTTTACATCCCCCCGCTTCAACTCGCCTCACCTTGCCTCCTCGTCCTCTTGCTGTCTCACGCCCCCTCTTACTGTTCTCTCGTCATCGGCTGCTTGCCGTGTGTATCGCGATTGGGAGTGTATGTATGTATGTATGTATGTATGTATGTATGTATGTATGTATGTATGTATGTATGTATGTATGTATGTATGTATGTATGTATGTATGTATGTATGTATGTATGTATGTATGGATGCATGTAGCATGTAGCATGTATGCACATATGTATGTGCTGCGAATGGCGTCGAGTTGCGTGGGCTGGGAGAGGGAAGTGAGGAAGCGATTAAGCTATGAATGTGTGCGCTGTAAAACACACACACACACACGCTGAACAACCACACACACACA
>NW_003307570.1:306611-321294 GCF_000143455.1 Volvox carteri f. nagariensis | reverse complement strand
CTCCAGGCCCAGTACGACATTGAGTTGCGGATCATCAAGTGGGTCCTGCATTACGTGGGTGCCCGGTGCGCGAAGGAGGTAAGGTCCGTGCGGACCCATGGGTCGGACGAGTAAGACTTTTGGAGGTTTGGGCCCCCAGGAGCACATCGAAAATCCTCCAGATTCTCCAAGCACCTCCCCTACACACACACGCACACACGCGCACACACACACGCGCGCACACGCACACGCACACGCACACGCACACACAACTCCCCCAGCCACCGCCACCTTCACCGTCCGAGCACCCACCCCCAGCCCACACCGCGCTACTTCATCGCACTCGCCTAAACACATACATACATACATACATACATACATACATACATACATACATACATACATACATACATACATACATGCATATATATACATACGTACATACATACATACATACATACATATCCGTCCATATGCACATGCACTCGCCGCCCGCAGGCCTATGTCCGTGCACGCTACCAGCCTCCTAGGGGGCCCCCCGGCGCCTCCGTTGCCGCTGCCGTCTCTTCCGCCCGCACCGCCTGGCTGAGCCACAGCACCGCCCTGGGCAAGCTGGACGCCGCTTCCTCCTCCTCCTCCTCGTCGGGCCTGATCAGCCCTCTGTCCGCCTTCATGGTGGCTGAGGCACGGAGCAGCTCGGAGGGCGCCACGAAGGAAACCCTGGAGCTAATGAAGAAGGCGGCGATGGTGAGGTGGGGGACGAGGTCGACTGGGGGGGGAAGGAGGAGGAAGATGAGATGGGAGGTAGGGGGAGAGAGCGAGAGAGAGGAACGTAGCGAGGGGGCCGGAAGAGTTATTTATTTCGGAATTGAGGAGGGGAGATTGTTAAGAGGGGTCCGCAAGAGGATAGAACGGGGTGCGGTCCCTGTGCGTCACCGACTCAATAGAACCCAAATCCGCTTCCATGGCATGGCATGTATGTATGTATGCCGTGTGAGCATATGCGCGTGTGTGTTGGCATGTGTATGAGGGTATAAGTCACGCTTTCACGTTGACCTCGGCAGTGCATGCATTGCCCCGTGCTTTTCACATGTTGGGCCCCCCTTTTTCGTTTCCCTCTCTTCTCTTCCCCCACTTCACGCGTTCGTGGTTCGTCCTTCCCCCCCGCTTCCTTCTTGCTCCTGCCCTCCATGCAGGCTGCCGAGCGGCGCGGTGACGACCTGATGGCCTGGCTCGCCCGGCTGAATGTGGCCCAGCTGCTCATACACGGGGGGCAGGGACGCACGTTTTTGGAGGAGGAGGTGCTCGCGGTGTGTGAGAGGACTGCGGTTTTAGGACCCATGGGGCCCTTCGGACTTCTTTTTCAGCACCCTCCGCTCTTCTCTCCCACCCTTCCACTCCTGTCCGGGGGTTGGGGTGATTATTTGCATTACAGGGAGGGGGAAGGGGGGAAGGGGATGATGCACCGAAATGAACATGGCATAAAAGATGGGGGGTCCAAATACGGCCGCAAAACGTCCACGGGCAACACGGCCCCGATGCGCTACAGTTGATGGACGGCTGGAAGGTTGGTCCCTGAAAAGTACACACACACACACACACACACACATACAGACGGACGGACGCATCTGTGCCCCAACAGGGCGCCGGAACCCAGGGCGCATGTCCCCGTTGTGTATCACTTGTTGTTGCGTACGTTTGCTGGTTGAAATCAGCTCATATACACACACATCCGCGCACACATCGCGCTCCATCCTCCGCCTAATACGTAGGAGATTGACGCGGCGGCGGCCCAGCGGGCTTCTGTCGAGGGCTGGGGCGGTACCGTACTGTTGGAGAGCCGCTGCCGTACACTCAAAGACGCGCTGGCAAAGGTGAGCGCTGTTTGCGTGCTTATGGGGGAGAGGGGTGTGAGGTCTTGTGGGAGCACGAAAGGGAAAAGGAGGTAAAGGGCAGCAAGCCCGGCGAGGAGGTGGAGAGTGCAGCGTTAAGATACAGATATAAACCCAGGCTTGCCTTCCCGCATCGCTACGGCTTTCTTTTCCTTTGTATTTGAATTATCATTTATGCTGTCGTTGTTACCGGACATCGCGTCTGGGCTTCTAGCGTTGTACTTGCATTGAGGTAATAAAGTTTTACAGGTATTTTATGGCTCGTTTTTCGCGCACCGGTGGCGTGTTTTGGACTTGTGTTGCTCGTTGATCGGCAGAGTCTCCAGGAGGCTCGCGAGCTGCGGCAGAAGCAGTTGGCAGAGGCTGGGTCCGGTTCTGAAGGAGAGGCGGATTCGGGCCGGCTGCCGAGCATAATTATTCGCGACCAGGTTGGGACGCTGACGCCTGTGGCGTTGCCGCACCGGGAGTGCGCAGGCTGCAAGCGTTTGTTCGACAAGGTGAGTGAGGTCGCCGAGAGAAGCGCGCGTTGGGAAGATATGGCAGCAGCGTTGGACTAATTCGGATTTGCGGGAAGCGGAGGAGTTCCGAAAGTCGAAGGTATTTAGCGAGACAAGGTTAACGTAGGCAAAATGCAGGCTGGATGATAGCCTCATGCTTTCGCGGTATAGAACAGACGTTATGTTTGCATAATGTGTTTTTGTGTTTGTTACACTTTACAATGTACAATATATAAAATATATAAGGAAAACAGAACAAAAAAGAACAGGGCCTAGTTGTGTCCTGCGAAAATTGCAATTTAAATTCCAAAAAGTGCGCCCGGTGAGATTTGAACTCACGCAGCTTTCGCTATGGGAAAGCTCATTCTCTAGCTTGAGACCCACCCGTTAGACCACTCCGGCACAGGCGCCCGGGAAACCCGGAAGCTGAGAGATAATTTAATGAAAATTGTTGCGCATATATTGTAGCAACGTTGTGTCACACTCACAACTGCCGTCTCGGTAGTTGCAAACGCTTTAGTTTTCCCTCGACCCCGTTTCTGTAAATTTCTGTAAAACGCGTTCCTAGCTCTCCCGGCGGATGATGGCGTGTCGGGTTCCCCCGGCTTTTCTCCATCCATATCGACATGTCGCCCTCCTCTCCCCATTTGCTTTCCTGTCACCTTGCCTACTTGAGCCCCGCCCGTTCGCCAAGACCGCTATGCCGCACCCCCTGACTCTGCTCTCCCCCTCCCTCTCTCCCCTCCTTTCCCGTGCTCAACACGTCCTGCCCCAAGGCGTTAATGTGTGGCAAGTGCAAGCAGGCCTGGTATTGCGGTCGTGAATGTCAGGTGGCGCACTGGCGTGCCGGCCACAAGAATGAATGCGCGGCTCTTGCAAACGCGGCTGCAGTCGCGGCGGCAGGGAGGACTACTAAAGGCGGCGATGGTGACGACGGCACAGCGTGACGTGACAAAAGCAGGGGCACAGCCAATAATTTGCGACTGCTGTGGCGGCGGCCGCAGCAGCTGCTTGCTCCGCCGTGTTTTGCCAAAGCACCGCCACTACACGCAAAGTCTCATCGTTAGAGGAGCGCTGCCATGGCCTGTATGTAGTTCCTGTGTGTGAGGACATGAATCTTAAGTAACAATAAAACGGATAGGCCTGTACATGTATCTGCCAGTCTGTACTAGGGCTCGATGCCTAATTTCAAGTCTTAGTTTTCTTCGGAGTCTGTTTCCAATCGCAAGGTATACGACATGGATCTCGTACTTTAGCAAGATGGTTTGCCGCTCCAGGTGGTGAAGGTGTAACCCGGTCCTGCCGCACATGGTTGGTTAGTTCACTGGATGGATGGATGGATGGATGGATGCTATGATGGCTGGGAGGCACACATGGGAGGAGTTGCGGGCAGAGGGATGCGATGCCATGATTGGTCGGTCGGTCCGTCCGGTGGGTACCTCTTCCAAAACCCAAAACATCAACGCAAAGCGCAACACGGAGGTCAACAGAGAGGATGAAGCGGACCGACATACATACATACATAGATACATACCTGTTAAATTTTGTGGTGGAAAAAAACGCGGAACACACCAAACGGATCTTACATCATGTGCTCTGTACGTCAACCTCCATGCACCTCTACAACCCCGGACGGTTGGTTATCTTCTCACCGTGCGTGCATGCGTCTTCAAGCAAGTGCACATGCACAAAAAGCAGCCCTTCGAACAACTCAACAAATACACAATCGAACCTCGAAGCTCAACGGTGGTGGACCCGACCGATCACCGAATATCACAGGCCGTACCTATTCCGTACGCTCAGCGTGCCATGTATTCATTACTTACGGCATGCACCACTATCCGCAACGTTAATATGCATATCGCCATATAATCCATGACCACGTGCCTGATGATGAGTCTGTATTTACTCTTTGCTGCTGTTTGCTTTAAGCTCTTCCTCCAGCTAATCGGGTGACCTGGCAAAGAAATACACACACAGGCATGATCACCGGATGCATTAACTTCTGTCCACGACGCGTGCCGTGGTCCTGGCGGGCCTATTTACTTGTAACCGCCAACGGAAAACAACAACGACAACAACAACAACACAGAAGACTTTGTTAGCTCAGCCGCCCGACCCCGTCCCCAGCGGGATAGCTGTCCATGCCTCTCCAGGGTTCACGATGCGGCCACATTGCGCTGCCGGTGGACGGTCAAATCCACTGTAACACCCTCCATTTTCAATCTAACCGCCAGCCCGGCCATAAAGCAGGCTCTTCTACACCAACACGAAAAAAACATCTATATCGCCGATAAGCTCCGTAATGGTTCAGAGCTGCTTATCACGACCTGAGAAACAAATAGAAACGGAAATCCGTCTCACCGCACACATCGCCAAAACATGAACACCCTCCGAGTTACACTCTGGTAGGTCCCCGGCTATCCGACACGTCCCGTACGATATGTCCCGCTTGTTCTCCCGGGAATGCGTCTTTCTCTCTCCTCTCTCCTGGTAAGCCTGC
The DNA here is from genome assembly GCF_000143455.1 of Volvox carteri f. nagariensis. Classification (NCBI taxonomy): domain Eukaryota; kingdom Viridiplantae; phylum Chlorophyta; class Chlorophyceae; order Chlamydomonadales; family Volvocaceae; genus Volvox; species Volvox carteri. Next base: position 316,423 of record NW_003307570.1, on the reverse strand, counting down.
CTGCCTGCCTGTCTGTCTGTCTGTTTGTCTGTCTGTCTGCAGCGGCGGTCTCTTCATTTGACCGATTTCAATGGTTCAATAATGCACAACAAAGCACAGGCATGGGATCGTGCAGTGCGCAGCAGCTCACCACCGGCCTATCCGTAATGGTAATCCACATGGAGGGGAACCTTAATCTGTCGGCCACTGCGGGTCACAACAAGGCTGCTGCTGCTGCCGGAATTCGCCTGCGGTGCCGCCGGTGCAGGCGCCGCGACGGCGGCGGCGGAGGCGGCAGCAGCGTGGGCGGTGGGGCCGGAGGCGCCGGTGACAGCGGCGGCGGCCTCAACAGCGTTCAGGCGCATACCTGACTCCTCCCTGGGTGTGAGGTCGCGTACGTCGCAAAGCTGCGGATATAGCGCGAGTAGGGGGCAACATGATCGGGTGTTGGTGAGGACGAGGTTAGAGGGGCCGGAATGCAGGTCTGACCCGTCTTTTAGATGGTGCTATACACGGATCATAGCTCTCGACGCGAGGGGGGAAGGCGCGCGCGGTTTGTTGTGAAGGTTTGCAAGGGATGGGGGCATCACGCGGCGTGCTTGGCATCTGAGGGCATCACTGCAAAATGCACTCGCGGCCGTTCTGAACACACTCTTCTTTTCAGCGAAATGGAGAAGCATATATATTAACGTTTTGACTTCAAATTGTACTGATGCATGGACGCACGGATGTATGGATGTACGGATGTACGGATGCACAATACACCAGGTCAGCGGCTGAAAGACACACGAGCTGAAGGATAACATGCGAACAGCAGTGGGGGAAGTTCACTCGTACATTGTACGAACACCAAACTTTGGAAAAAAATGAAGATTATTGGTCGCCTTGTCTTTCGCAATGTGGCCTCCTGACTCACCGATGAATTGCCGCGCGGGGCTGCCTCCAGCGAACGCATCGTGGGGCACCATGGGCTTACTGTCTGCGTGGCTGCGGCACCCGTAATGTGGGCACAGACAGGTGCCGTTGGGCCGTGGTTGACGCCGCCGCCGCCGCCATTACTTCCCCCCCCGCCGCCACTCCCGTCACTGTCGGCGGCGCCGGTAGCATTGCGCCGACGCCGTTTCGCGTCTCCTCCCCCGTCATCGGCGGCAACGGCCCAATGCCCTGCCGATGTGCCTGCCTGGGGCTCCCTCGGCGAGAGCCCGAAGCCGTCAGCGGCAAAATAAGCAAGCAAGTGCTGATGCTGATGCTGCCTGTGCTGGGAAGGAACTGGCACCGATGTCATTGGGAACCTGAGCTCTGGCTCTAGTGACGGCAGCCGTGGTGGCGCCGGCCGCAGTGGTGGCAGCAGCAGTCGCGGTGGCGGCGGCGGCGGCTGCTGCGGTTGTGGCGGCAGTGGCCGCGGTTGTGGCGGCGGCGGCTGCGGTAGTGGCGGCAGCGGCCGCGGTTGTGGCGGCGTCGTCTGTGGTAATGGCGGCAGCGGTCGCGGTGGCGGCGGCAGCCGCCGCGGTTGTGGCGGCAGCGGCCGCGGTGGCGGCGGCGGCAGCCGCGACGGTGGCGGCAGCGGCCGCGGTTGTGGCGGCGGCGGCCGCAGTTGTGGTGGCAGCGGCCGCGGCGGTGGCGGCAGCGGCCGCGGTTGTGGCGGCAGCGGCCGCGGTTGTGGCGGCAGCGGCCGCGGTTGTGGCGGCAGCGTCCGCGGTTGTGGCGGCGGCGGCCGCGGTTGTGGCGGCAGCGGCCGCGGTTGTGGAGGCAGCGGCCGCGGTTGTGGCGGCAGCGGCCGCGGTTGTGGCGGCAGCGGCCGCGGTTGTGGCGGCAGCGGCAGCACTGGCGGCAGGGGCTGCGGTGGTGGCGGCAGCGGCCTCAGCGGTCGCGGCAGCGGCAGTAGCGGCCGCGGTGGCGGACGCGGCAACGAGAGGTCCAGCTCTTGTTGTTGTCGCTTCCTGCCTCGCGCGCCAAGCGACATCTCCACCAATGCGCAGGCCGCCATATGCGTCTCAACGTCCTGCTCATCCTCGACTTGCTGGTCGTAGGGCGGCGGGGAAGCGCGGTAGTCGTAGGCGTCTACCGGTGGGCCAGGCGGCGCCCACATGAGAGGGTTCATTTCTGCGAAGCTCGTTCCGACCCCCTCGGACAGCGGCTCCCAGGGCCACAGCAGATCTGGAAGGGGAGGGACGGATTTGCGTGTTCTCATCCATCCATCCACTCATCCACCCATGCATGTGTGAATCCATTCATCCGCTCATCCAACCACTCATCCACCCATCCGTTCATACGCCCCCCCGGCTTTTACGGACACACCCGCACTTGTGTGCGGAACTTGTGTGTGTGTGTGTGTGTGTGTGTGTGTTACATGGTTGGGGGGTGCGTGACCCCATACCTGTAAAACTACCCATACGAGCCGAAGGCCCAAGGGCAATACTACAACGCCTAAAAGCCACGGAGAAAAGGAAAAAAAACACCGCACATCAGCCCAGACTAGCGTCCAAAGGGGGTAATTGAGTTTCGGTGAGCCCACATACGTTCCAACATCCTCGCCAGGCGTGCGGGTTCCCATTGCATGGCCTCCAACATACTCTGTTGATGATCGAATCCCTCTTCAGCACGAATATCATTATAGGCTGGGCGGAACTTGTAACTTGTAACTTTCTGGGGTCGTCCCGGGCTCTCAAGAGGTGAGGTGGGGCACGTGCACGGAACCCTGTTGCGACTTCAGGAGCTTTGATAACACGGTAAGATCATGATATAGCCGAATGGCCCAAGAAATTCACCAGTTTACTACATTTGATGACCTCCTACCGGCTAAGGTGCCGTCGTAGTTATGCGGCTGGTCATTGTTGATGAAGCTTTCCGTTGTTGGTAAACCTTGCCAGCCAGGTGCCATGTGGGGATACGCCATGGAACCCATTTCCTCCCGCGCAAAAGACGGTGTCACAAAGCTTTCCCGGTGCTGCATCGTAGTACACGAGGGCCTGGGTATTGGGGGGAAGGTGACGTGAAGCGAGGGGTTGGAAAGGGCCCCGTCGGGATGCTTCTATCCTTGGAACGAAGAACAAGCAGACCTGGCTAGCCCCCACCCTCGCCTAGCGGTGAGAACCAGATGTGGGCTAGAAGACAGGATCTCCGCCTTGGACTTTTGCAGTTCGTATGGCGTAGTACAGTGTGGTAGTGGTCGACGGTGCTGTATCGCGATAACTCGTAGAAATGAAAATGACAATGTGTTCAAGTGGCCCAGAAGCCTCCCACTCTGTAACAATTCAATATAGATGTGGGCTGGGAGATGGGCTGGGCATCAAGAGAAACGCAGACTAGCAGAAGACAACTGGTTACCAGCAATCCGCCAAACATCACGCCGATCTGGCGACCCACCTCGCCGATGGACGCATAGGCAAACTGACGACTCGCATTGATCGATCCATCGACGCAGGCAAGCATGCATATAAGAGATGCGCAAGTAAGAAGATCGGGAGAAGTGCTTCGTTATTACACTCGCTAGACCGCAATAGCGCGCTTCCCTAACAGAATTTAAACCGACAAGAATTAAAAGCTTACCGCAACGAGTGGATGTAAGTCTTGAAGCGGCCTTGACGTCTTGTTCGAGAGTGAAGAAGCACAAGCCAAGGCCGTGCGCCCGGATCGCTGGGCGGATGTAATTGAAATTAATTATAACCTCTCAATCTAACAAATAATGAAAGAAGGAAGCGTTTGTAAGTTATATTAGGGCCTCTGGAAGGAGATCTACTAGCGTTCTATAGCGTAATCCGGACACAGCTATATCGGCGCTGCAAAGCATTTGAAAGTTATAGAGAGCTATGAATAGATGTGCATTTAGGACCTGTTTGAACCGGAAAAGGAGCAAAATGGAGGCTTGGCAACGGCGCTGGGCACCACCCACAGAATGCTCACGCCAAGATGATTCAGTCCTTTAGACGCTAAATCAGCATCTAAACCTTAAGAATAAACTTACCTTGCCTTTTTTGGGTGCGCTGGCGCGCCGGTTGACGTTATGCGGCTCGGCAGGGATTCGCGGCCAATTTCTGCGCTGTCCTGCGCTGCGCTGTAAAAACTCTACCTGCAGCACTACTATGCAACCGAGCTACACAAACTGTTTCTGTGCAGAAAAGGGATCTTGGTCCTAGGTAAAATGCCAAATGGCAGCCGTACATGTCATCTCACGACACGACAACAATAATCATCTGGACAATAGGACAGTGGTTCGGCACATGCACATGGCAGGGTTTCCAGCAGGTTTCCTATTAACCGGAGCAACAAGACACTTTTTTTGCCAGGGTCACTGACAATTTCATGCGGAATCTGCTTCATGGCGACGTAACCGCTGCGGCTATGCGGGGCAAATCATTGCCACTCGCTAGTCGACTGCTGACAGCGGTGGGTCTTCGTAATGCTTGGGGTTGGCCTGTAACGCATCGCTTTATCCGAGAGGAAAGTTTGCAGGAACAGCTTGTGTAACGAAATTTATCTTTGCCGTTGCATTCGGTTCGTCTTAGCTTCAGGCGCGGCGCTCACTGTGCCCAATATATTCAAGGCACGATTGCTGCGGAGGAAAGCCAGCTAGGCGGGGTTCCTTTCCCATTCTCCCATACACTTGCTTTTGACCTGCTTCCGTGCAGTTACCCCAGCCAGAGCCAGATTTCTACCAAGAATGAATCATAACGCGAACCAGGAATGATATGTAAGGCTTTTGAGACGCTATACCGCTAGAGGGCTGGCTCCTGTCCGGTCGGCTCATCCATGGAAAGGCCGAAACGGTCCTGAAATCCAACAATTTACCACGCAAAATTGGATGGAAGTTTCTAATTTGACTTTAATTATGTATGTTTTCAACTAATACGCTTGCAAAGTTCTCTTGAGAAGTTTTGTGCCCTTTCGGACGCCCCGGCACAGAAAATACTTTTGTAGAACAGTAAAGCGAGCATCTAAATGCAATTATATTTAGGTAGCTATTATAATACCGAATACAAGCTAGCTTTCAGCTCTTTAGCCAGCGGACTTCGCCCTTTGGACTTCCCTATTTGCGCAAAGCGGAAAGGCGTGCGCTAGGACGTGATACAGGGTATAAATGTGTGCCCTATAATGAATATGTTGTTTGCAAGCCTTCAACCTGAGCTGGGTATCGGTTGGAAAGTTTTTCCCTTAATTGGGACCTGTTGGGAACCCCAGCTTCTTGTGCTTGATGCCACTGTGATGTGCAGTGAACCACCTTGAGATAATACGTTCTCGGAATTGCTTTGCTTGAGCTCAATCGTTCAAAGACCGACTACCCGGCTGGTGCAAGTCACTTGCCTCCGAGACGTGCGAGGCGCGTAGTGGAATCCCAAGCGCAAAGCTTGCCGATATATTACGCTCAGTCTCTTTCCATTCATAATGTATAGATGCAGTAATCCAATTTTGGAATGTACTATGAGCCGTGATACGGGGGGCCCAAGAAGGGCTTCGGAGCCAACTGCATCAACACTGCGGGGCCCGGCGATCCATTTCAAATAGCCACAGCAACTCATCGTTGGAAAAATATTGTGAATCGCGCACACGCTGCCGCCACCTCAGCCACTTGCGGTGCGACCCTGTTCCCGAGGCAAGCCCAGGAACCAAGTCGCTGGACACCGGCAACCAAGGCACGGTAAGCAGTCTAATTCTTGAAAAGTATACAAAGCGCTTTAGCGCTTGGGCAGCTTTCGGCGGTACGCGAAGTCAACAGTGGACTCACCGAGACTCACGCACGCACGCACTCTGGCCGCCCCAACTACCGTGCGCCTATCTATGTATGCAGGCAGCGGCAAATGCATGTAGCTTCATGCCTAATACATATTACGAATCCGGTGTTGGGCGGATCGGTGACGAGATACGAATCTAGTTTGCCGGGTATTCGTGTTCTTGCGTGTTAAGAGCGGCCTTGCTCCTTATTTTTCATCGATCCCGTTGATTCATACTAACATGGTATCGCTGTTGTTAATGGCGAAATCTTTTGCGCACACGCCCGATTATATCGCTTGATCTCCCTTCTTGGCGCACTGTTCCTGCTTCTGTTTGTCCCGGCCACAGTTGGCAGTAACAGGCGGTGGGGTCAGCCCTAGTAGTTTTACTTTGAAATTGGCGATGGCGGACAACGAGCGCCCCGGCAACGAGCCCACCGTGAGCGCCTGGCAGCGCTGGGTCTGCCTGCCCTTCGGTGTGTTCAACGGTCCGGCCATCTTCTCCGGCCAAGCCGCTGGGGTGGCGCCCCGCGGCGCCAGCACCTCCCCGCATCCGGAGCGCAACGGCCATGAGAGCGCCGAGCAGCCCAAGGCGGCCAGCTGCGGAAATGACGACTACGTGATCGTGGGGCCGCTGCCCGCTGCTGCCGACACTGTTGAAGGGGAGGGCGCCGCCGGGGCCTCCGATGACGGGCGGGCCCCTGCTGGCCAGGTGGTTGCCCACGCAGCGGATATTTCGCCACCCGGCAACCCGTCAGAGGAAAGCGGCCCAGCGCCCTCGGCGGGCAACACCCCCACCGATCAAGTTAATGATGCTGTGCAGGCTGTGCAGGCTGAGCAGGCTGAGCAGGCTGTGCAGGCTGAAGCGCCCAGTGTGTGAAGCTAATTTAGTGCGGGAAAGCCTGCTGGTTGGTGTCTTAGGGTTCTTTGGCATACTGCGGCAGACTCAGGTTGACAGGGCTGATGGAGCGGACGAAGCGTGGAAGATTCGGTCGGCGGGGCCCGGGTGGGGACATGCTGCTGCTGGGCTGCAATTATTCGCATGAGGAACCGGCAGCGGTGCGATTCGAACCGACACCTGGGGACCTGTGGTGGCGTTGATGAAGGTGATGTTGGTGGTGGCTCACCCCGCTGGTGGTGGTGGTGGTGGTGGTGGTGGTGGTGGTGGTGGTGGTGGTGGTGGTGGTGGTGGTGGTGGTGGTGGTGGTGGTGGTGGTGGTGGTGGTGGTGGTGGTGGTGGTGGTGGTGGTGGTGGTGGTGGTGGTGGTGGTGGTGGTGGTGAGCCAGGGGAGCTCCATGCAGTGGAAATATCGCGAGGCGTGCGGCAGCTGGTGTATGTGTATTTGGACGGGAGGCCCTTCACTTTGCACTGCGCTGCTACAAACAGCCCAGAGTGGAGTTCGTGGAATGCTGCTCGGGGGGTTTGAGGCGGGCAGTCGGGGGGGCCGAAGTGTGTGTAGGTATGTGTGCGTGTATGTGTGTGTGTGTGTGTGTGTGCGAGTGCGAGTGGGAGTTGAAATTACCCTGGCTTTCTATTGCCGGGGGACGCTACCCGGCCCCATGGGTGAGACCTCCCACACACTCTGACGTTTTGGAGGTGCGTTCCATCGATCCGTGTGTATGTATGTGTGTTGAGTCGCTGGGTGGCAGACATTGGAACTGCTTTGCAGGGTACGTCCGTGGCAAGTACAGGTCCAACTTTCGCAATGCGTGGATTACTAGTGCTGTTTCACAATATCTTGATTCGTGATATCATTTTCGAGTGTCATCCCAGATCAGGGTCAGATTGTCGGTCACACAGCGCTCTTTGCCACAGCGGGACACGGAGCTGTACCCGGCGCAACAGATCTACAAGCGAGCTGATGGTGTTGAAGCTGCTGCTACTGCTACTGCCCACTACTACCGGTAATGCCTGGTGCTTGGTGCGGCAGTTCATGGACGAGTTGCTAGAGGAGGGTGTGAGACAGGACGATGTACGGCACACTTGTACGGCAGGTGTATCCCTCCTAAGGCAGATGCTTCTTTCGCTTGCGTATTTCTGCAATCCCGTCATCACGCACAATAGGGAGGTGCTTTATTAATAGGGAAAACTCGTCGTAGTCGTCGTAGTCGTCGTCGCAGTAGTAGTACGAGTAAAGTAGTAGTAGTAGTAATAGTAGAAGTCGCCATCGTTGTCGTCGTCATCTCCGTAGGACGATCTTGGTCATTCAGCAAAGGTCAAAAGTTATGTGGATTGACATTTACGTTCTCGCCTCTTGCGGCATCAGTCCTTGCTGGGGTATGCGATGGAGCTCCCAAGCTGAAGTATGGACCGGACAGATGGATGGTCACGGGGGTCGCCCCGTATGCATGTCCGTAGCTGCACCGGGAAGTAATAATCAAAGGTGCCGCCGGTGGGCCGTCGCTTCAAAGAGCTGTATGTTCCCCTGTCTGTATTATAGGCCCTGAGAACAACCGTGCAATTCGAGGGGCACGAAGCGGAGAACAACTAGGGGTGCGTGTGTGCTATTATTTTGTTGCGCAATTGTGGTGATAATGTAAATATAAAACCGAATTCCTTACATGCGGATTGCTATCGCGGTTCAGATCATAAAAACACTGCTATCGAAAAGAACTCGCCCGACAGACAGACAGACAGACAGACAGACAGACAAACAGAGTGCGTCCAACCACTCCATCCTATCGATTGTGGGGGAGTTGGTAGGAGTCCGCAGGTGGCTGCAGTGAGGGTGCGGATGAGGGGGAGGTTGCTGCCCAGGAGGGCCGTACTTCTAGGTTCGTGCATGCGGCAGGGCTGAGTTCTCTCGAGGTACGAGGTCGGGGTCCTTGTACTGCGGGACGTGGTGAGTACGGAAGGGCCTTGACAGCCAGCCGTCTTGGTAGAGCGGTAAAAGGGGGGGCCCGAGCTGGCTACCCTTCCCCCCATCGGCGGGTTTTTCCAGAGGCCTGGTCGCCGGGTGTCGTGGCAGGCTCTTCCCGTTCGCGCACTTTTTGAGTTGATCCCAGTGTAATGTAGGGGCGGCATGGACACATGCGGTGATACCCCCCCAGCGGTTGATACCTCCCCTGGACCTCACTAGCCCAGGGAGGAAAAGCCGGGTTGAGAAGAGGTCCCGGGAGGCTGTTCGGCGTCTTGTGGTGTGAGTTTGTTGCTGATGAACTAGGTGAATCAGATAATGACGATATGTACAAGCAAGCACTCTTTGCGCTCTTTCTGTTTGAAGCTTTTTGGAGCTTGGTGACTTCCCAAGCTGGGATGACTCGTCGGGCTCCCGGTCGCCCTGGTCCTGAACGCATGCTCCTTGAGCTTTTCCTGGCCTTTCCCCGGGTGCGACTTCGATGATGTTAGGTGACCAGCGGACCTAGAGCCCGTTAAGCTGTAGCGCTACCCCCCAGTGGCAAACGCTGCTTGGTGCCGGCCGTCGTACCTCGTACGCGGTCTGACCCGGGGCCTGAATGCATGACACTAACCAGCCGTGTGCGTCTGGCCCCCCCCACTGTGCGTGTTTCGGCCCTGGGCCCCCGGCTTTTAAGCCCACAGTGTAATCAACATACATACATACATACATGCCCTAGCTGAGACTTGCGGGCTCGCTCTAGCGGGACCTGAGAGCCCTTCGTGGTGTCTTCACTGCAGCGCCATCCCCGGATGGAGTGGCTGCGGAGTGGCTGCGTAGAGTGTTGGCAGTCTGAGTCGGGGTCGGGAGCACACAAGACTAACCGACTTGTGCTGTGTGCTCCCGACCCTTGCGCTGTGTTTCGGCTTCGGCCCCCGGCTCTCGCGGCCCACAGTGTAATCTAAGTCATACATACATACATACATACATACATACATACATACATACATACATACATACATGCGAGCTCTCTGAGATGCTCGGTTCGTTCGGTCGGCAGGAAGAGCCCCCCAGTTGCGACTTCGTTTATGTTAGGAGACCAACGGGCATAGATCCCGTCTAGTTGGAGCGCCAAACAAGCGCTGTTGCGTGCCGGCCGTCGTTTCCCGTGCGGCCTGACCCGGGGGCGGAGTGCATGAGACTAACCAGCCGTATGCACCCGCCCCCCGCGCTGTGCTTCGGCCCTGGGCCCCCGGCTTTTCAGCCCACAGTGTAATCAACGTCATAC
>NW_003307570.1:305330-306205 GCF_000143455.1 Volvox carteri f. nagariensis | reverse complement strand
CCGGCGACGGCTGCAAAGGCTGCACCAGCAGAGACCAACCCCTTTTTGGTGCTGGCGGAGCTGAGGGGAGAGGAGGACGCCNCCACAGATGTTCCTGCTCCAACGGGGGGGAATACACCTATGGCCACACAACAACCGGGGGATCCAGCAGCAGCAACAACATCCCCCGCAGCGAACCCCAATGGGATTTCTTCCACACCCACGGCCACGGCCGTGGAAGGAGCGCCGGCGGCAGCAGCACTGCCGGGGGCACCAGAAGCAGCAGCACTGGACCCAACCCCACCCCCCGCAGCGAACCCCAATGGGATTTCTTCCACACCCACGGCCACGGCCGTGAAAGGAGCGCCGGCGGCAGCAGCACTGCCGGGGGCACCAGAAGCAGCAGCACTGGACCCAACCCCACCCCCCGCAGCGAACCCCAATGGGATTTCATCCGCACCCACGGCCACGGCCGTGGAAGGAGCGCCGGCGACAGCAGCACTGCCGGGGGCACCAGAAGCAGTAGTACTGGACCTAACCCCACCCTCAGCGGCACCGGACCTCCATAAGGGGAAAGCATGCAAGCCCCGCAAGACCCAAGGAATAAAGAAAATCCGCAGGCCAGACCTGACGGGGGAAGCCAGGCGCACGTTCTTTCTGGCGCAAACAGCTGCAGCCCGAGCAGCCCGCAAACAATCCGCAGAACTGGCCCAGCGAACTAAGGACCAGAAGCGGCTGATCCATAAAACGTCTGCAGCGGAGAGACGAAGCGAGCTTATCCAGTCTGCCCGTAAGCAGAAGGCGAAAGGTGCCGAAGCCACCCAGGGGACCCAGGCCTCGGGGAGGGAGCTGGGGACTGCTGCTGCGGAGGGGGACGACACGATTATGGAGGCGAA
>NW_003307570.1:304321-305280 GCF_000143455.1 Volvox carteri f. nagariensis | reverse complement strand
TCAATCCGCCTGCCACCTCTCGGGTGTGTGAGAGGTGTTGAAATGGGAGGTGGCCCCCCATCTTATGGACGGTGTAGGACGTGATAATATCAACTTGCGAGCTGACCAGGAACTAAGTTGAGGCGCCGTTGATCCGCTAGATTTGGTTGGATGCTGGTGGTGAGTTGCAGAACCCAACGAATACATTCTGAAGTCGGATGGGGTGAACGGATTAGGGTGCCTCTCTAGCAGGGGAGAGCAGGGAACTGCCTCGGGAAAGGGGGCCGCTGGTGAAGCTATACCACCCTGTAACAACATACATACATACATACATACATACATACATACATACATACATACATGCATACATGCATACATGCATACATGCATACATGCATACATACATGCATACATACATACATACATACATACATACATGTATGGATGAGACCAAGCTTGACTAAGCTGCTACTATGACCGTCGGCCAACCGCGGCCGTGGCCACCGACAGCGACCTCAATTGTTTGAGCGTAGTTATGGTTATCTAATTAGCCTGAAAATGTCGCAGAGGCGACCAGCAGTGGCTGTTAGCCGCGGCAATGTTCAAAATGGCCGCCAGCCGACCTCAGCCGCGAGACCGCAATCCATACCGACCAAAAAGATAAAGGCCGTCAGTGGCTTTTACGGAACAAATGAAGGCTTGGCTTTCTACAGAGCCACACTAGAACTGGAACCGATCGTGGTGACAGTCCGGTGGCCAGCGGGCTCAGATACGGGCGACATCATCGCGCANATATACGGTCCATTAGGACTTCAAATTCTGGCAACAATTGGCCAAATCTTCCGCAGCAACCAGGAGTTCAACCGTTGGGGAGGCCCTCGCATTCAAAAACGGTTGCTTTATCCGATGGGAAGGGAACGGCACATTGTGATGGAACTCTCCATCCTTGTGCCAAAAGGAGGTTTAGCAGCGTTGACAGC
>NW_003307570.1:294488-295357 GCF_000143455.1 Volvox carteri f. nagariensis | reverse complement strand
AGAGCCTAATCTTACACCTCCCCACCGCCTCCCAACCTGGGTTTTAAAGACCAGCCCACTGCCACCCCCACCCAACTCTGTTGATGGAAGCGACGACCACAATCAAGCGCCAACAGGGCGCAATGCAGGGACGGCCACTTCGTATTGCAACACAGAACATGCAGGGTCTGCTGGCCAAACACAAGGACAAGATTCATGCAGCGGCCAAACAGTGGATAGAGATGGGGCTGGATGTGATCTGCCTGCAGGAAACCCACCACACCAATGCCCACCACCAATCCCTGTTTGAACGCGAGCTAAGCATGGCAGCTGCAACAGCCCACAGACGGGGCTGGCGAGTAGTGGCCAGCTCGTGGTCTAACTCCATCCACACGGGGGGCGTCCTTACCCTCGTCCGACAAGGCCTAACAGCTACCGTGGAGACCAAGCCTAATAAGCCGAGTGTACAGGGTCGGCTGACGAGCTGCCTGCTTCGCTGGGGAGGACACTGCATTGAGGTCTGCAACATCTATGTCCCCACCGGCACTACTCATAGAGCAGCAGCCCTCAGGCAAGAACTGATCAGCAACATCCTGGCAGCAACGGCCACGCAGGCAGATACAAACAATGACACCACCCTTATATGGGCGGGGGACTTCAACTTTGTCGAAAACCCAGCGCTGGACTCCACAGCGGGGGAGGATGGGCGGAGGGGAGATGGCCCCATAGCAGAAATGCTCCGCACAGCTGGGCCAGCCATGATGGATAGTCACCGTCAGCTTCATCCCCTGCGCCATGACTACACCCACCTCTACCGAGCGCCCCGCCCAGGAGGCTCCCGACTGGATCGCATTTATGTGAATCAAGCCGTGATGCCGTATGTTGCTCGC
>NW_003307570.1:292328-294310 GCF_000143455.1 Volvox carteri f. nagariensis | reverse complement strand
AGCTGGGGACTGCTGCTGCGGAGGGGGACGACACGATTATGGAGGCGGAATCAATGGGCTCCCCATCCCAGAGCCTAATCTTACACCTCCCCACCGCCTCCCAACCTGGTTTTAAAGACCAGCCCACTGCCACCCCCACCCAACTCTGTTGATGGAAGCGACGACCACAATCAAGCGCCAGCAGGGCGCAATGCAGGGACGGCCACTTCGTATTGCAACACAGAACATGCAGGGTCTGCTGGCCAAACACAAGGACAAGATTCATGCAGCGGCCAAACAGTGGATAGAGATGGGGCTGGATGTGATCTGCCTGCAGGAAACCCACCACACCAATGCCCACCACCAATCCCTGTTTGAACGCGAGCTAAGCATGGCAGCTGCAACAGCCCACAGACGGGGCTGGCGAGTAGTGGCCAGCTCGTGGTCTAACTCCATCCACACGGGGGGCGTCCTTACCCTCGTCCGACAAGGCCTAACAGCTACCGTGGAGACCAAGCCTAATAAGCCGAGTGTACAGGGTCGGCTGACGAGCTGCCTGCTTCGCTGGGGAGGACACTGCATTGAGGTCTGCAACATCTATGTCCCCACCGGCACTACTCATAGAGCAGCAGCCCTCAGGCAAGAACTGATCAGCAACATCCTGGCAGCAACGGCCACGCAGGCAGATACAAACAATGACACCACCCTTATATGGGCGGGGGACTTCAACTTTGTCGAAAACCCAGCGCTGGACTCCACAGCGGGGGAGGATGGGCGGAGGGGAGATGGCCCCATAGCAGAAATGCTCCGCACAGCTGGGCCAGCCATGATGGATAGTCACCGTCAGCTTCATCCCCTGCGCCATGACTACACCCACCTCTACCGAGCGCCCCGCCCAGGAGGCTCCCGACTGGATCGCATTTATGTGAATCAAGCCGTGATGCCGTATGTTGCTCGCACGGAGATTATCCAGCACACCCCCTCAGATCACCAGCCGATGGTCCTACACCTGCTGCCTCGCCGGGTTGAACAGAGGGGCCCGGGCATTCGCCGGGTGCGCATGGCCTTTACAGCGCATGAAGACCTGGCCACGAGCCTGGAGGCCTGGATTACCGACCAGTGTGCCGCGGCCCCATCTGTGGAGGACAATCCTGCTGGCCTGATCGAGTGGTGGCCTGCCTTCAAACGCCGCCTCGCTACTCGTGCACATCAGCTCAACAAAACAGCGCAACATCGCAGGCTGCGCCCAGGAGCCCGTGTACAAGCAGCCCTACCAGCAGTCCAGCAGGCCCGACAAAGGGTCGACACAGAACCCGGAGCACAGCAGCCCTTACAGCAACTGGTGGACGCACAGGCGGCACTAGCACGGGCCCACCGAGAGGACTGCAGCAAGGAGGCGATGGGGGCTCGCATACACTGGCTACGGGCAGGGGAGCGGCCGAGCCCAGCCATGACTGCGTTCATCCAGGCCCAAAGCGCGGACCAACAACCAGCTCCCGTCGCCCTGCAAGCCCAGTCCGGCCGCCTAGTGACTAATCCTAGCCAGCTTCCCCAGGTGGTCGCAGACTTCTGGAGTGAAGTGAGCCGAGCTCCCAACTACATCTGCCCCCAAGCCCAGCAGGAGGTGCTAAACTCCCTGGCGGCCGCCAACATCTCGCTACCCGCAGAGGCAGATGAACAGCTGGGATCCAGAACCATCACGGCCACCGAGTTACGAAAGGCTCTTAAGAAAAGCCAGCCTGGCAAGGCCCCGGGGTGGGACGGCATCCCAGCCGACATCTACAGGAAATTCTGGTCGGCCATTGGCACCACCATGGCTGGCCTGCTCACCGCCATAGGCTTGACGGGGCAGGTGCCGAAGGGCTTCTTGGAGGGGGTACTGACGGTGATCTACAAAAAAGGCGACCCCAAACTCCCTGGCAACTACCGTCCTATCACCCTGCTTTGTTCGGACTACCGACTGCTCACCAAAGTGCTGGCAAACCGCCTAGGCCCTGCCCTTG
>NW_003307570.1:289885-290675 GCF_000143455.1 Volvox carteri f. nagariensis | reverse complement strand
GGCAGGTGTTGTCTGCGAGCAGCCGGAAGGCGACTGGAAAGGGCGGCTAACCCGCGACAGAACAGCCAGAGCAAGCGCAACAGATCCAGGCGCAAGGGCCCCAACAGCGGCGGATAACGGACTTCTTTCACCTGGCCAACGGAGTGAGACCGCACGAGGGGCCGCCGCTGAACGCGCCGGTACTCGAGGATCAAACGCAGGGGCCCATCGCGGGACCGGGGACGGCAACAGCAGCAGCAACAGCAGCAGCAACAGCAGCAGCAGCAGCAGCAACAGCAGCAGCAACCCCCCTGGAATACGCCCGCGCTCGGGCAGTAGTGGACTTCTGGGCGCGCTTGCGCTCTTTCACCGCGCTTAATGTCCCAAGGCGGGGCTGGGACGGAGTGGGACCCCACCACCCGATCCTGTCAATCGTCGGGGGAGCACTGCGCTGCGCGGAGGCGGTGGACATCACGACCTAATGGTCAAGCGGACGCGGCGGGAGCTGGAGTTTAGGGGATAAGGGGATAGGGTGTCGAGGCGCGGAGGGGGGCTTTGAGGTGGTGGGGGTGGTAGGGAGGTCGAGAGGGAGGTTGAGGGGATAGGTTGCGAGGGGGGCGGGATCAGGGATGGGGCTTGGGGGGGTGCCGCGCAAGGGGACATGGGGGAGGGAGGGTTTATTTGCCTGGGGGAGCCGTACCGGCGGAGGGGGGGGAGACCGGGGAAAGGGCGGGGAGAGCCGGGGGGGGAGGGGAAGAGGTAGAGAGTACACCAAGAGGATGTAAGGTTGAGGAGTGGTGAGTGGAAACAG
>NW_003307570.1:288744-289830 GCF_000143455.1 Volvox carteri f. nagariensis | reverse complement strand
GCCGCAGCCTCAGCCGCAGCCACAGCCGCAGGTACAGCCACAACAGCTGCAAACACAACCACAGCTACAGACACAGCATCAGCCGCAGCCGCAACAGCAGCAACAGCCGCAGCAACAGCTACAGACGCAGCCGCATGAGCAGCAACCCCAACAGCAGCAGCCAGAGAGGCCAACGGCGGGGGATATGGCGGCTCCAAGCACCCCCAACAGCACTCAGGCGATGGCTATGATCCTAAAGCGGGTCGGATGGCAGATGCCGGGCGGCACAACAACCGTCCCACTCACACGCCTGACGGTCCGCCTAGCGACACAGCTGCAATGCGGGGCCACCGAGGAGAAACGGGGACGCTTGATGGCAGCATTTGTGCAAGAAGCGTTGCACCCGCAGGAAACGACACCTTCATCCTCAGCGGAAACAAGCCGCTTCAGGGCGACGCAAGCCCGCTTGTGGTCGGGGGTGCGGTGGGAGAACGAGAACAAAGAAACGCTGTGGCGGCTCGCCGTGGACGGCATTCCCCTGCCCGGCAACACGCACCTGGCCCGCATGGTGCCGGAACGCTGTGGGTGTGGAGGGTTCGGCAACGCCAGCAATCAGCACTGCTCCCCACGCATGCACCACTTCTGGGAGTGCCCCGTCGCACAAGCTGTCCGGGAGCAGATTGATCGACACATACAGCCCTCCCAGGAGGCAGCGACAGGCGGCATCACCCGGAAGCAGCTGTGGTTGGTCCAAGCCCCGACCGGCTGCGAGCAGGCCCCCTGGGATGTGATCGCCCTGGCAGCCCTGTCTGCCATGGAGGTAGGCAGGTGTTGTCTGCGAGCAGCCGGAAGGCGACTGGAAAGGGCGGCTAACCCCGCGACAGAACAGCCAGAGCAAGCGCAACAGATCCAGGCGCAAGGGCCCCAACAGCGGCGGATAACGGACTTCTTTCACCTGGCCAACGGAGTGAGACCGCACGAGGGGCCGCCGCTGAACGCGCCGGTACTCGAGGATCAAACGCAGGGGCCCATCGCGGGACCGGGGACGGCAACAGCAGCAGCAACAGCAGCAGCAACAGCAGCAGCAGCAGCAGCAACAGCAGCAGC
>NW_003307570.1:263403-288265 GCF_000143455.1 Volvox carteri f. nagariensis | reverse complement strand
TTTGAGTACTTTTCAATTTAGACCCAGTGCTGTGGAAGGGCGCGGACTTGTGCGGTGTTACCCCCTCGACGGGGGCTATCTCCCCTGGACTAGCCCAGGGAGGGAGAGGCGGAGGAGGGTAGTAGTCTCAGGAGGCTGTTTGGCGTCTTGTGGTGTGAGCTCTTTGCGCTCTTTTTTGCGTGAGGATTTTTGAGCTTGGTGACCTCCCCAGCCCGGGAAGACTCGTCGGGCTCCCGGTCGCCCAAGTCCTGGTAGCGAGCTCTCTGAGATGCTCGGTTCGTTCGGTCGGCAGGAAGAGCCCCCCAGTTGCGACTTCGTTTATGTTAGGAGACCAACGGGCATAGATCCCGTCTAGTTGGAGCGCCAAACAAGCGCTGTTGCGTGCCGGCCGTCGTTTCCCGTGCGGCCTGACCCGGGGGCGGAGTGCATGAGACTAACCAGCCGTATGCACCCGCCCCCCGCGCTGTGCTTCGGCCCTGGGCCCCCGGCTTTTCAGCCCACAGTGTAATCAACGTCATACATACATACATACATACATACATACATACATACATACATACATACATACATACATACACCATTCCCAACCAATGGCTAGGACACTACGGCGGAGCTGCTACATGTGTATCGAGCTCTACCCAGCAAAATAGTGCATCTGCGGGAGCTAGCGATGGATAGTACCTACCTCCCTAAGTTCACCGCTGTCACCTATCAGCTGATTTATATTCATAACAAATCAAGCAACCGTTCAACAGCGTATGTGTAGACATATCGAGTCTACCCCGTACGTACGTCTGTCGCTATGTATGTATGCATGTGTAAATCAATGCATCCAGCAAGGATACTTCGTACGACTCCCCTCATATCGATACCAAGCTACTGCTACTACTGCTACTGCTACTACTGCTTACTATTGGCTTCATCATTCGCCCTTGGTATGTTCGCGCTTGGTCAGTAGTCATGTACGTATACACAGACATGCATACATGCGCAGATGCACACATCCACGAGGAATGGAGCACATGCGCACATACGTACATACACACACAGTCAAATCGATCCCGGCATCGGCAACATATGGCGAATAAATGAAGTACACACATTCCCACATGAACCTAACTAGCAAGCTTAGCCAGCAGCCGGCTTTATGCACGTAATCTGGAAGGCAATAACAACTATGGACAACTAAAATCGATTGTACTCTCGTTAGCTAGTTACTAGTTATCAACAGCAGAAGGTTATGCATAGCAAAGTCAGGAAAAAGTTGGTGAATGAAATTGACAACAACATTTATAAAGCAGCCAAGCAATCCCGCGCGTCGGCGGGCTAACGCACGGGCGACGAGGTGACGACGAGCGTGGATTGCTGCTGATTCCTGTCGCAGAAATAATAAGGCATTAATAATGATACCAGCATTAAGGTCTTAACATTGACCCGAGCGTCCGTTTGTGCGCGCCCCGCTCGTGTGCCGGATGCGCAGTACTGCTGTTTACGCTCCACTACCGCTATCGAAGCAGACACCCGGGCGCGCGGGCACCGCCGGCGATGACAAGCAAGTTGCTAGCTGCCGCCGGCAAGTGACTGTTTTTTTGAGATATAACCCAAGCTATGGCTTTATAGCCCCCTTCGTAATCCTTCATGCTTTTGCATCGCTCGATAAAAACAAATTGGAGAGCGACAACAGCACAATAATAATTCAATCCTATATAGGACGCGACGCGGCTGAGCGAAATCAATTAGGGGCTACTGCCCAGCTCTGTCTACCTGAACGCATGCGAGCTAGTATTGGCGGTGACAGATAAGCACTCATAAGGACTGGCGAATAAGTAAGATGAGAAATAAAAAGCCGACATGTAACAAGCGTTTACTTGCATGACCACGGCTTACCAGGGCTTATCTAAGTCCTCCTAATCACTAGTTACTTGCACCCTCAGCTAGGCGCAGAGCGCCGCAGGTAAATCAACCAACCAGCTCTGTCTTGCAAAAATATCTATTTCTGGAACTTTAACTTAATTGTCGGATATTGCAGAGTCTCTACCGCTATGCGAAAATGTACACACGCTCAGCAAGCAAGCCGCCCTGATAGAGCCAAGGCCTGCCTGCCTGCCTGCCACAAGTAAATGCCTGCTACGTACGCGCTGTCTACTTCCAGGCCATCATCAACCACAAAGCACAAAAATAGGCCATACGTCACCAACAAGTACGTACGCGTACGCATGCGCATACACACACGACGTGCATGTCTCACCTCAACAAGTAAGTGAGTACACGCACATCCGCGAGATGACACTAGTAAGAAGCGCGGTTTGTCTAAGAACGTCCGCAGTGATGTTCGCCTGAGATGTCGCACCAGTAGTGAGAGACTCCTCGCCATCGAGGAAGGTGGCAATCTGGCATAACTCATCACATGCTAAGCATTTCACTTGACTCGCTCATTGTTTTGTCACATTGGCGATGCTTCCGACTAATATTAACACATGCATGCGTATGTTTCCGTAGCGTCAAGCACACATACATACATACACAATCACAACCCGTAAGCACCGCCATACGTTCCGACTGCACATTCAGGACCTCACACACATCGAACGACATCTATGCATGGCCAAGCAATCGCAGCGTCGCCGCGGCATTCCCATACAGACTTGTTCTGGAACTCGCGCTGCAAATGCACCTACGCTCTATGGCGAGCCTGTGCGCCTGTACGTAGGCAAGCTCCGTTATTACGAGAGCTAACAGCATATGCTTGCGTGTGCACGCAGACCATGCACGTAAAATATAAATACATGCATGCACGTTTGCGAAGTTGCAATGCTTCTTTCTGAAACTAACATACTAGCTATACATGCACACGTAGGACAGCTGCATTCGTACATACATACATACATACATATGCAGGCGGCTGGCAGAGGTTAAGGCCTGACTTCTGCTCCCAGTCGACCCAGTCGACCCGGGTTCAAATCCGCCTGCCGGCTCCTCGGGTGTTTGAGGAGTGATGAAATGGGAGGTGGCCCCCCATCTTATGGACGGTGTAGGACGTGATAATATCAACTTGCGAGCTGACCAGGAACTAAGTTGATGCGCCGTTGATCCGCTAGATTTGGTTGGATGCTGGTGGTGAGTTGCCGAACCCAACGAATACATTCTGAAGTCGGATGGGGTGACGGATTAGGGTGCCCCTCTAGCAGGGGAGAGCAGGGACTGCCCCGGGAAAGGGGGCCGCTGGCGAAGTTAACCACCCTGTAACAACATACATACATACATACGCACATACATACATGGGGATCAGTAGTGGATCAGGACTACCCAACCAGTAGTGCCGTACTTCCCAATGACATTCCAGATACCAACAACAAATCCGCCCTCCCTAGCCCACCACTGGCCGGCCGTACAACAGTAGCAAGAGTAACCATAAGTCGTACGGGACTAAATCACGCCAATGCATAAGTTTCTTGCAGCATCGGCAACGAGAAATGGTTTCCACGGCTATTTTTGAGGCTAGAACTCAAATTCCAGCTAACCGGCCTACTTGACGAATAAATGTAGACATTTTTTGCACGCAGAGCAGCAGCTTGCAGCGAGTGCGTGTACTCATGCTAGGGATGTACATCACGCAATATTCGAAGAACCTCCGTAGGACGCCGTCACAGGTCCCTGCCATGACGCTGTCTTTGCCGAAGCTGGCGGCGGTGCGGGTGCCGCCTCCGCCACCGCCGGGGGGATCGTCTCCTGACGCCACCGTTTCCGGAGCGCGAGAGCGCTGATGCCCATGGCCCGTGTGGCATCCGCAATGGACACATCAAACGTCTTTGGGAACGCTCTATCGTCCAGCCCGTTCGCCCGTTTCGCAACGCTCCGCCGGCCGCCGCTCCTTCCGACACCGGTGGGATCAACGCAAGGTGTACAATCACCATCATCCCCTAGATCAGCGGTGGATGCAGCTGCAGCAGCAGCAGCAGCAGCGGCAACTGCGGCAGCGGCACCACCCATAATAGTAGGAGAGGCAGCGGTGGCGTTGGCCATGGTGCTTGCAACGGGTAAAGAAGCAACGGGTCCATGCTGTCCATCGCCGCTGCCACTGCAGGGCCGAGGTACGAAACCGTCTATGCGGGTGGCAACACGGGCGATGTGCCCTGCCCCCACTTCATTGCCATCGCCACCAGCACCATCGCCGCCGTCGTCGCTGTAGCCTGCTGATGCGGCAGCAATATCAGCCGTTGTTGTTGCAAACACGGTAGGTGCGCTGACACCCCTCGTTATGGGTGCGTGTCTCAGCATCCCCTGGGATCTTGCTAGCGGAGCAGTGCCCGAAGCATCTGGCGCCAGTGCTGGCGGCAATTTCGGCGCCGCAATTTCTTGCTGTACAGGCGCTGTGTTAATCCGCGACATACCTTCCTCCAAACAGGAGCCGTCGGGAACTGTTGCGGCATGGAAAGCCGGCGCCTGCATCAGCGCCTGCATCGGAACACTGCCAGCCATCCACGGGACCTTTGTTTGCGCCACCGCCACCGCTGGCACCGCAGCAGCCTCGGCCTGAGTATGATTCGCGTCATTGATGTTTACGGTGCTGTCGTACGCCGGATGCGACAGATGCCGCAGCCCCTGCACAAAAGGACCTGTCAGCTCAACATTCCAGCGCATTCCGCATTCCATCACCGCCATTGCCGCCGACGTATGCGGCCCCCCGCCTGCTGATGGCGGCCGCCCTGATGAGGGCAGACTCGTGCAAATGGGGCGCTCCATATGGGAAGGTGCCCGTCGGGGAAAGGCGCAAGCCAGCGTTGGCGCTGATGGTGCCGCCAGCGGCAGTGGCGATGGCGGCGCAAGCTTGCCGTCGACGTGGCCGGAATATGTTGGCTCTGCGGCGGTTATGTTTCCCACCTCCAAGCCTCCTTCCGCCTTGAGAAGCATCCGTGGTGGTGATGGCAGGGTGGGTAGAGGCGGTGGTGGCGGTGTTGCTGGTTGCGCATTGCCGGGATTTCCTGCCGCGGCTGCTGCTGCTGAGCACGGGGCGGCGGGGGGGTTGTCTCCCGCCGCTGGCGCCGGTGTTAGTAGTGCGTGTTGGGGTCCGCCGATGGCTGAGTCGCCGCGGCTTGCCTGTTGAGGCCACCATATACCATCCTCCGCCACACCTGCTTGCGCTGCTGGCAGAGCTGCTGCGGTAGCGCCACGGTACGCTGGAGGTCCGTTCAGGGCGGCAGCTTGCTGTAGATGTAGCCTGGTGACTGCTGAATGTGCGAAATGAGGCGTCGCCGATGACACTTGGGCGGTCGCACGTGACGAGTTGACCCAGGAGTCCCGGATAGCTCCCGGATAGCCCAAACTGCTCGGATTTGTATTGCCGAATGGCGTGGTGCTGTTTTCCTTTTCAACTGGCAGATGGTGAGGCGAGGCACCTTTAGTTTCCTCAGCGGGAGCTGCAACCTGGCGAGTTAAAGCCGGACGGCCCCCACCAGGGCTCGTGTCTTCTTGATAATAATCCATTTAATTTAATAATTAATTAAATTTGTTCGACGCCTAGGCGCCTATGGGACTGGGCGTCTTTCCTGAAGCGACGGAGAGTGCTTCGGTTCCAACCGATGTCAGGCTTGACCGGTGATCCGCTGCCAGCCAAGACTGCAGTCACAAGTATAAAAAGCTAATCAAAGGTTGTCTTGGATTATCCATTCGCCGCCAGGACGAGGCCACCAGGTTGACTTGACTCTCACCTCAACAACTCATCGCACATACCATGAAGCCTCGAGACCGGAAAAAAAATGAAACATGGTGCCGTGAACGGTGGAGCTGAGCTGCACAGGCGCATAGCTACAACCTCTGACCATCCCCAGTGCAAAGAGGCGCGTAGTGGTGATCCGGTATTTTTTAAGGAAAAAATAGTCGGTCAGTTTTTCATAAATGTAGCGGCCTCCGTAACATGTCAATATCCATACAAAAAACAATAACCGCGGGGACCCAAACAGGACACGCCTTATACGGCATCAGTTGCAAAATTATAGGTGCCGTACGAATGTGTTAGGAAGACTCTTCACATGAGCCCGCAATGTTTTTTTATTTAGGTTTCCGTTGATATAGTTGACATGTTTAAATTTATTTGTCCATCTTACCGGTAAGCGTCTTTGACCTCAAACCCTAATTGGCATTCTGACCGTTGGGCACATGCGCCCCGCCATTGCTATTTCACACAAAATATCTTGCAGTATTTTTGCAAAAATTTATATTTGCGTGATATTTTAGCATGGCGATGCATGTAACACACGCTAATTCCGAGATGTAAGCCGGCAGAACGAAACCCGGTACAGCAGCGGCACCTGGGAGATAACCCAGCTCGATGTGACAAGCAGCCAGAGGTGTTGAAGTAATGTCATGAAGCATGCGCGCCGATGAATACGGGCAGGAAGTCTCCACGCGTTCCTATAGCCGCGACAGCAGGTTTGCCCTCATCCTGCTATAACCCTTCTCCGGCTCCTTCCCACCTTTCAGAAGCCATTTTTGCTTATATGAATTTATCTATTTGTGATACTAACTACTCCGCGGTTGGATACTACTCAGAAGTCACGGGCGAGTGCATAGGACGTTTGGTATTCCAAATGTATTTCAAACAAATATATTGAGCATTGGATACAGAATTTTATTTTTATGAGAAATATATTATTTATGTTTTTGAACGGTGACAGCAGCAGACTGCGCGCTTTCAGTTACGGTACGCGGATTTGTCGATGTCTTCACCCCGCAACCATTCGACAGCTCGATCTACTTATCAAACATGTCTCCAAACATTATATAATCTCAAGAAAGATGTCAAATCAATTAATCTCGTGTCCGCTTGTGCGTGCTTACTGCTCGTCAAGTAGAGTCAAATTAAAAGCCACTCGCTCCTGTCTCGCAAGTCCCACGATGAAGGAATCAAATGGACAGAGCGTTTCCTATTTTAGGGTGGCTGCAGAACCTGCTGCCTGTGGAACGCCAAAGATGCAGGCAGCTGCATGGCTGGGCCGGCCTTACCAGAATCCTGACGGCCTATCTGACCCTACCTGTGCGTGTTTCCGCTGTGGACCTGCTGGTTGGTGGCGTCAACCCAGAAGTACCAAACCATTACGTGACCAGGACAGCGTGCCTGCCGTACATATATACTTGTAAAAAGCCTCGGCGTATGCATCCACATGGAACGGCATAGCATACCTAAAATAGTAATTGGTACGTTGATGAACCTTTGGGTCAAATGTTGGAGACGCCGTTGCATAACAACGCGCACAAAAAACATTTTAAATAAGGTTTATTGTTACCGTGCTCACATTAGGGCTGGGTCTTCCTACCTCTTAAGTGGTCTCCGCGCTCCTGCACACAAAATGCAGCAGCACGTCAACAAATACATGATGATGCCCACAAACCCACCAATTGTGCCGTATATAGCGGTACCCACGGCCACGAGCGCACTCACACATACCCTCCAGGTAAACCCGCGACAAACCCTAAGCCAAAGAATCATTGAATGGGCTAATAACGCGCCGAGCCAAGAAAACTACTTCTCCAATCCCAATCTACGACGGTACGAATTTTGCTTTTCCATAATTGCATGATAACAAGAATAACACGCTACAGTCTTACCAGCCATACACTTCTAGACAGGCCCTAATCACTATCCATTCGCCGTGGCGTCTGATCTCCATCCCAGCAGGCTATTCATGGAGCAGTAGTCTTCTAGGCAGTAAGTTGACATTAGATGCCTCAGCCAGGCAGGGTACAGAATCTACTTGTACGGACACTTGTACGATCATCAAAAAAGGACAATTAAGTCGCTTCGCTAATCAGCTTTCAAAACCGGCTGCTGGTGGTTGCCGTACAGAGTTCTCTAAACGAAGTTGTCGCCTATCAAAACCCATTTGTGTCACATGCACGCTTTTAAACTAGTAAAGCACTCCGCATGCTTCCTTCGCACACTATTCGCTAATACGTTCGACCGCACGCGTGCTGGACAAACCCAACGTCTTCGATGCTGTTTTAGTGTAGTGACCACAACGAACTTCTTCTCCAACAAGTAACACACTGTCGCGCGCGCAATTTTGTCAATCCTGACAATCAATAACCATAAGGGGAACAGGGACGCACCTTTTCGCGCCGTTTCTTCTTCCATTGTTTGTGTGCACCGCGGCCGCCACCACAACAAACTCACACAGCAAAGAAGCCCGACTTTTAGTGGGCTCGACCGTACGACAGTACGACCTAAATCATCATTTGCAACGACACAAACGTAAGATATCTTTTAATGAGCAATACCTCTGAAGGGCCTTCTGTTAACTAGGGAACACCTGAGAAGTTAACGTCAAGAAGACATGTACGTGTACGACATTTGCCGACGACACAGCAACAGCCGGACCGGCGGGAACAAAAGCGAGGCATCCATCGCGCACGTGGCTTGGAGTCCGTAAAAATACGTACTAGCGCAGCGGTCTCCCGGGCGGTGTGTAGTACGTTGAAGGGTAGTGTGTTGGCAATTTAGAGGAGCGTGCGTGCGCCGGTTCTGCACCTTAATCCGCGTGGGGGTGAGAGACGACACAAAAGTTCATGAAGACACTCTAAGGAGCGGGCCACAGCAAAACGTAGGTAAAGATGTGGTTAAGGCCCACTGCATCTGTCAGCACGTGCAAATCTAATACTTAGGCGAATAGGTACATGCGTGTGTACATCGAAACCTCTTCTCGCAGATCTGCACAAACGAACCTAAAGAAAGCCCAATCCTCTGAGATTCTATGTGTGGCAAATAACTCCTTCAACACAAAGTTATCAGACAAGTGGCGCAAGCACACACAAATAAAACACACATACTTACACTCAACAACACATGTACACACATACACATACAGGTCAAACAGAATACACATACATGCGTACGTACGCAACAGCCGCGCGCACACACACACACACACATGCACACGCGCGCGCACACAACACAGCCCCCGAGCCAGCTCGCGACGTAACAAATGACAACAACACACTGCCTTTGCAGCCTTATTTCTTCTTTCCTCGCTTCTGAAAGGCGGCTCTGTCAAGATTGCGGCCAATGCGGTGCGACCCAGAGCGACATGGGGATTGGGGCCGGGGGCGTGTGTGTGTGTGGGGGGGGGCGGGGCCGGGGTCGGGGGCCCGATCCCGTGAGCCGCCTCGTAGCCAATGGCCAGGAAGAGCTGCTGCGTGCACATAATACACACACGTCCAGTTTGGATTCGCAAACCCAGCACGTTAACCGCCGGAGAACTCCGCATCCATTTCACACACACGAATTTTAGGATCTTACGGAATTGTAACATTCAGAGCTACATCCACAAATAAACAAGCCTCCAAAACCCCATGGAATCCGCAAACAGAATTCCCCCAAACCTTTGTGTTGTAGCACCTGGCAAGCTCCGTTTTCAATTATAACAATTCCCCAGGGAGCTGGTTCACAGGCGATGCTTCTATATTCTGTGTGCGTATGTGAAGGCTCTATGCCGCGCAGTCAAGAACCACTGCTGAGCACAGGCCCGGTATCGGCCGCATTGGGCGAGTAGTCTAATCCTCATCATTCTAATGCCCTCTCCAGTCTTGTGCGTGAAATCCTTTCTTAGCCGTGTGCATTTACTGTTGGTCCCGCATTGACCAATTTGCGTCAGTACTCAAGCACCATTCCCCGACTTTTCTATCCCTCGATTCAGCAATACCTGAATCCACACATAATACATACATACATACATGCTGTATCTTCCCAACACACG
This sequence comes from Volvox carteri f. nagariensis, assembly GCF_000143455.1. NCBI lineage: Eukaryota > Viridiplantae > Chlorophyta > Chlorophyceae > Chlamydomonadales > Volvocaceae > Volvox > Volvox carteri. The sequence goes on along the minus strand of NW_003307570.1, from coordinate 278,516 downwards.
CACACACGCACAAGCCCACCAATTGCGCAAGAGCTTGCGTGCACTGTAGGGGGCGTGGCGTAAAATAGGCGTTACCACCAACAAGGATCTAGCCACACAGTCAGCATTTACTCAGCATACTGTCATCCACAACCGCCCTGTCGTTGTTGGTGGTGAATGCGCATGCGGTGCTGAGCTCGACCGGTAGAAGTTCCCCTCATGAGCAGTTATACTCAAGAGTGCAGGATCTTCCCCAGCCGGCCCCGCAAAGCACACACGGCCTGCAGGACGAATACACAGCCTCTGCTTTGCTTGCCGGCAGGATGCACTGTCATTGTACACAAAGGCAGTGATGCAAATACGGGATAAGGCAGGGGTTCGCTCTCTACTTCCCTCCTAAAATAGTCATCGCTCCCGGCGATAAGGAAACGGAGGCGAAAGCAAAGCGGACGGGGGCAGCAGCTCCTATATTTAAGAACCTACGGACAACAGATCAGACGGTTTAGCAGTAAGCTTTTCGCAAGCGATCATCCCATAACGTAATGCCGTTCCGCACCTATCCATAGCTGTCTCCAGCAGTAGCCTTCCAAATGCTTTCACAATGCAACCACAATCACAATCGCAACCACACACACACACAAACACACACAGAGCCAACCCTAATCCTGACCGAGACCAAGACCCCCTAATTAATAAGCTACACGCACGCACGCACGTTTAACGCGCACGTTGAAAAAAACTTGACGTTTTACTTGTTACGGTCTAACACGCTATCTATGCGCGCGCTACACTAAAGACGCATACATGCAGTCCGCACCCTGGTTGGTAAGTCGACACGCTACGAACGTGGGGCAAGGCATCCACATCTTCTAACCGAGCTCTGACGACGCGGTGGAGTGAGTGTGATCGCCAGATCACCAGCCCACGTGGCTGCTATCTCCCCGCCCTGCGCGCATCGTCACCATGTACCATGCTCGGAGGAGCACGCGATCACGCAATCCAACTAGTATAGTAGTAGCTGCTGCAAAAATACAACCTGGGTAACACAGGACACGCAAGCTGCTGCAGAACGATAGATACATGCATGTGGTGATCAGGCTGGGAGGGAAACTAGACATCTACGATGGCTTGCTGGTTCGCTGTCCACGGATTCTGCTGTGGTAGTTGACCGACGGAGACCGCAGCAGCATGGACAACGGAGGCGCGCCGGCCAACCGGTGGCGTAGCCCGCCACAAGCCTACCATAGGTGCATCGAGCACATCGAGCACATCGATTGCATGCAGTATGCAGCAGCAGCAAGGAATCAACTCCAGCAAAAACTGGGCGGCCCCAGGCCCCGTATGCTACACGCCCCACCACATCACCGACGAACGAAGCAAGCACGGTGACTTCGACTCTGGTCGGTGTAAATGACCGCTGGATCCGCAGCTCTCGTACGAGAGGGTATTGGACCAGACGCATCGAATAGGGAAAACGCCGCTACGCGAATTGCAGGGTCATGCGCGAGCAGCTTCCATCGGCATGGACAATGTGACATGAGGCCAATGTGCGCAGACGCAGAGACCGAGGGGGGGTGGGTGTTTCCTTTCCCGTTCGCCTTCACATTCACAACACGACGTCACGCGCGTGAAAGTCAGCGGAGGTGGCGGAAGGTAGACGTACGCCTGTGTGCACCCAAAACGTTTCCCATCACAACCACCTCAACCACATGGACGCAAAATGCACGTCATGGGCTGATTAAAAGTAAATCGGCTTGTTAATTCAGCCATTATTGCTTGAGCAATTGATAGAATAGATTTTGGTTGGTTGATGCTCACCCTCATCACCCTGACCCGCACACGACCGTGACATGCCTCCATGATTGTGCATGTGTGCGCAACGCAAAAATTGGTTAAGGTACGGCAGTACGACACACGTCACATGACGGGCACGACATGGCAATATTGTGGATCACATAGCACTTGCAATGTACATGATGAAAGGCTTCTCTGAGGAGCATACAGGCATACAAGCAGACAGACGCGCTGATAGCGAAATTAAGTCAGAGCGCAAGATGGCTCCAATAATTGGTCAGTGAGACGGGACGATTTTCGATGGAAGGTTGGCGGCGATTTGCCTAATTATTGACGGTCAGTTTGTCGGTTGCGACACGCGACACAAAGCGCTCATCATGACTTTGCCCCTTCAAAAACCTCGAACCGTGAAGTGAAGTTATCAATGGAAAAAGTAATGGACATTTAAGGTAGATGGAGTGACCGAAAAATGCTGATGAAAAATTTGGCGATGGCAGCTCGGTTCGGCGAAGGCGTGGTTGAGAAGCTGCAACGGGCAACGGGTTGGTTTGTTGTCACCTCGCGTCTCTTCCTCTGTTGTGCATGCGCGTGTAACGTACGTAAATGAAAAGTACAGACGCACGCAAGGTGGGTTCTCACACACACACACACACACACACATACACACACACACATACACACACACACATACACACACACACACATACACACACACATACACACACACATACACACACACACATACACACACACACATACACACACACATACACACACATACACACACACATACATACATACACACACATGCATGCGCAAGAGAGCTCACGCACGTTTGGTAACTACCGGCAGAACGCATTACGGTACTCGCACGAGTTTGACAGTTCATCAATATCGTACAAGGAACACGAACGCAATGACAACAACAATCCCCGAGCAGTGACTCAATTTCCGGTCGCTGTGTTGCGCTGATGATCCAATGCGCCGCGCGCACAGCGCCACCGCCTGTTGACAGTGCAACAGAGCTCGACCCCCTGCCTCTGACAGTAGCTTTGACTTCGCACGTACGGTGCGTGTACATACACGTCCATGGCGCCGTGAGCTGCTTTGCCCACAGCCCGCAAAGGATGACGGTGCCCAAATTGATAATGATGAAAAAACAGTACAAGAGGACGAAGGACGAAAGAAACAGAAACGGAAGAAAAGAATTGTGCATGGCATGCTGTGACCTTGCTCATGGCAGGAGCCCTCTGCTTCATGTCTATCACGGGCTCGGGTAGCATACATGGTGGTGCAGTACAGCCTCCAACTCCAACTCCAACTCCAACTCCCTACACCGGCCCGACTCCTACTGCCGGCCCAGAACCCTACCTGCCTACACTCTGCCAGTCTTACAAACCTCCCGGCCTCATGCCGCCTGCCCCTCAGCGCCATGCCCTGCCTTGCCCGCTAGCTTCCTTCGGTTCGTGTTCTCTCGTTTTCCATCTCGTTCCCGTCACCCAGTCCGTCCGAGCTCCCGATTCATCCCCCTTGTGGGCCCGATGGCCTCTCGCCGGGGCAGCATGCACACACGTGCAGCGCATGTGCACAGCCCCCCCCCACATATAATAATCCCCAATGCAGGCGCACGTAGAGGCAGGCAGGCACGCACAACTGGCTCACCCACACCTCACCTCACAACACATGCACGCACACACACACATGCACGGGAAGATATCCATGGGTCTGCCAAGCATGCTCTCGCTTCCATGCGCGCATGTGCATGCTTGTTGTGTTTGTGTCGTGCGTGCGTGCGTGCGTGCGTGCGTGCGTGCATGCGTGCATGCGTGCATGTGGGCCATGAACCCTAAGTCCACCCAGCTGCGGTCATATCATAACTTCCCGAACGGGGCGAAAGAAGTAGAAGTTCTCCCCCCACTGCGTTCTCTCAGCTTCGGTTCGGTTCGCTTTGTTGCTGCTCTCTCCATCATGGGGGACGTCGGCATGGGACGTCGGACACCGTGATGTCAACGGAAGTAGGGCACCGGTTGAGAGGGTTTCTGTGCGGGCTTGCAGCCATACGGTCGGAGCTACTCGGGGATTCCCCCTCAATTATAAAATATAACTATAACGGAGGGCACCATCAGCCAGGCGGAGGGACACGACCAGCTCCATTTCATATCCAGATCATTCGTCATACACTCGTGCACCGGTCCACGCGCGCACGATCCAAAACAAGCTCACGCGATTCATCGTGTACCCTGCAGGATCAGACTCAGAGCTGGAACACGACCAGCTACTGGCTGGCTGGCAGTCGTACTTACGTTCAGCTTTGGCGGTTCAGCGCCGACGCCTCGGTGTTGAGTTCCCTTGGCGCTTACATAGGCGGCGGGGCGCGGCGGCTAGCAGCGGCTGCGGCAGCACGTTTCTCGAAGGACTGCTTGTACTGTGTCTGCCGGACCGTCTTCAGGAGGTCAACTAATGGAGCGTCTGGATCAGCCATGATTTCCTCACGGTTGCGAGCCGCAAGCTCAATAACGGCCTGCAAACGTATGAGAGACCAGGAAGCGGTAAGCGGATGAGTAGAGGAAGGAAGAAGCATACATAGATGGAACACGGGGGGTTTCCACCAGAAGCAAAACTGATTAATATTGAGGCTAAAGCTGCCAAGCTTATTGATAGGAACCTCGGACCGGTCGCACATGACAGACGACTCACCGGGGTTCCTAAATATTTGTTATATGGCCATCCAACTTTGGGCGGTTTTGGGGCATTAGCAGTTCGAGAACACGTACAAGCGCGATGGGCGTGCTGGGCAGTGCGTTTTGTGAGAGCGATAGTCCAACCAGTCTTAGTACGTCCGCCACGGGTGTTGGTCATGCACTCTTTTCTGCATAGCCTTTACCCCAAGTACAATCCTATGTGTATTTTTACGTCCCAGGTGGGAGTGCCTTGGTTTGGATTAATCGTTTTACCGCCAGATGTTCAGCGCATTGTGACAGCGTTGGCATACCTTCCCCCAGTGGAAGATGTTGATGATCACCCGTTAGTTCCTAATGCGTGGTGTTGGAATTTGCCTCTGTGGGGAAACCCTGTTCTTCCAGAAAAGAGGTTGAATGTCCCGTCAGATAACATCCGCCCGGGACTAGAATTTCGACACCAAGCCCTCCTGGGCTGTAAAGCCTTGCATACGTTGGGGGATGTTCTTCGCGCGCGCGAGGCCTTGGATGGAGTTATGAATGCAACGGACCAGGCAGGCCCAGCAATACGCAAGGCTTGGCATCAAATAGTGGATCAATACCTCCAACCGCGGACCCCACTAGCTAAATCCCTGTGCACCTATCGTAAAGGGCAGGAATGTATGGGTGCTATTGTCGCTCTTTTAGCTGATATCCCGGCGACTTGGAGACAGGCGGCCAGTCTTTTGTTGCCGCTGAGTGTAGAATCTAGGGAAGCGATGGTGCCCTCCATTGAGTCGGTTACCGAAACCCTAGTGTCGAGGCTTGGTTGGAGATGGGGTGTAGGGCCTCCAATCAGATTTCAACATTCATCCGTTAAAATAGCGACTAATATGCAACTTTCACCATTTTCGATGGCTCGCCGTGTGGCCCATACCCTCTTCATCAAAGAGGCGACGGGCTCTTCTGAGGTATTGGATGAAGCTATTCTTCTTTTGCAACGGACATTTCATCGTTTATGGTCTCATTTACAATGGGAAAATGAACAAAAAGAGGTTTGGTGGCGTCTCACGGTTGATGGGGTGCCTATGTTAGGAAATTCCCATCTTAGGATGTCGCGGCCAACAGTATGTGGTTGTGGAGGTTATCCAATAGGTTCAGTGGGAGGTGTATCCCCTCGCTGTCATCATTTCTGGGCCTGTCCGGTGGCACAGGCAGTAGCAGATCAACTTACTCTTTCAATAGGATTGCCAGTCTCAAGGGAGCAACTTTGGCTTGTCCAAGCCCCACAAACAGTGCAACAATGTGTTTGGGATGTTGTGGCTCTTGCTGCGGTGTCAGCCATGGAGCATGGGAGACGTTATATGGCTGCAAACATGAAAACCAACCCGGCACTGTTACCTGGCCCTTCCCTTACGGAAGAAGCCATTTGTCGAGTTATTGTTGACTTTTGGGGCTGCCTTCAGGGTTTCGCAGCTTTGGGATTTCCACAGAAAGGTTGGGATTCTGTTGGCGCACATCACCCCTTCTTGAGAATTATATCTGGCAAATTGCTATGTTCACGTGAGCGGTCACCGATGAACGGTTAATTATCTGAGGTGATGGTCTAATTTGTATATTAGTCTCTACTGCAGTGCACGGCCAGCTGGCCCGCTGGCTCTACTCTTTGTGAGTCTGGAGCCCACTGTAACCACCACACACACACACAAAGGTTTGAGAAAAGACGAGCGGTACGGTACGCGTTCGGGCTGATCCGCACGATCTTTAGCCCTAAGCCACAAATTTTCACTAGAATGATACGGAGGGCTGGCAAACCTGGCAGCGCCCTATGCGTGGTTGGCTTCCGTCTGGGGCCCCGTTAACGGCGCCCCGCGCCTGTTAAAACTAGCTTTACGCGTCTCCATTGAAATGAAGCGTCTGTATTAATTTTATATCATTTTTAACTTTTACTGAAATGAATACTATGAGCGGGCACATCAGTTATTATTGTCGTCCAGAGTTTGGTCGCTGACAATACTACACCACGTTGCGTTGCTATGTTCTCGTATGCCTACGAGCAGAGTTTTGGACCTGTAATTATAATTTATAAGTCTCTGGAATTTGCAGCCATTTGGCACCTAGAAAAAAACGGGAGATGAAAGGACCGTTACGATTACGGCCAGGTGTTGGAAATGACCGCCTCGTTAGGAATAGAGTAAGTAAACGTAAGCTATTAAATTCCTCCATGTTTTTGCAGCTTGTACTTGTACTTGGCGTGGTTTAGGACGTCCTCAATCTAATCGCCGCTTGCGCCTTCCATCCAGATGCGCGCACCCGCAGACACTGCGATCCTCCTAGAAAGAATGTGTATAAGTAACATTTATTGTCCCTCTAATAAATAAAGTGGTAGTGAGACATGGTGGGGCAGGCCATGGCGCGGGATGCTCATCAAGCTCGTCCAACGTTGTGCGAACAAAGAACCTATTTTGACCACGTCCATTCGTGTTTTTCACATGATTTTATTTTCCTGGCCCACAAACCCCGGAGCTCAGATTACAATCCAAGAATGCCAACGCACATTGGCGTGCGGGTACTCACCCCTCCACGATGGTTTGACTGCATATACCCAAAGAGGCCTCCTTCTGCTCTGCTCCCTTATAGCTAGTATTAAGACTCACGTACATTTACACGTACACGCGCTCATATCCTGATGAATTAGTAGGCTGGATAAATACCCTACAGACAAACTGATAGATAAAATCGAAAACCAACTCTAGCCCGCTTACCTTGCGTTCATCCTCGGACAATCCCGCATCGGACTCCGCAGCCTGCACGATCCGCCGCAGGCTTTGCAGCTTGCGTTGTGGCCAGCGTGAAATGCCCAGTCGCCGGCACCTGCGCTTGAGTTCCGTCGCGCTGATACCAAGCACACGCGCAGCGTCGGCAACTGGGAGGTCGAATGTGCCGTAGATCTGCTCGCGCAGGCTGGCAGCAACTGTGTGCGCGCCGCCGCCGATGACAGCGCAATTGCCAGTGTTCGCACCGGCGCCGCCGTCCCAGCTCCCGTCGATGGTGCTAGCAGGGACAACACCGGTATGCGCTCCCGCGCCGATAGCGCCGCCGGCGGCGGCGGCGGCGGCGGCGGCGGCGGCGTTCAAGCCCCCAGAAACAGTCTCTGCTTCACCATCATCGCTGAGCATGGCCTCCTCAACGCGAACCACGCCGTCGCCGCCACCACACGCCGCCGCCGCGTTTGCGGCGGCGGCTGCATCGGCGGCGTCGGCGGCAGCTTCTACCACAGCGACGACGGCCACTGCAGCGGAGACGGCCGCGGCAGCCGCCGCTGCGGCGGCTGTCTGCGACGGCGCCGTCGCCGCCGCTGACGCTGACGCCGACAGCGTAAATCCGCCGCCGCAGCCTGTTTCAGATCGTGGCCTACCGTTCGTGACGGTTGGAGTGGTTGGCATGCTCGTGGAGTTGGGAGAATTGACGAAGGATGCCCGGTTGTAACCACTGTCCTGTTGCGCAGCCCCTGCGCCCGTTGGAGGCGGCGGTGCTGTGCCCGTCGGGCCTGTGAGTGTAGTCGAGCCTGGTGGCGCCCAGCAGACCGCCGCACCGCCGCTGCCTGAGCCAGCGCTGGTCATACCCGGCGGCGCTTGGGGTGCCCCGGCTCCCGTGCCCATCTCACTAAGCCATGCAGCGAACAGGGCGTCGTCGCTTCGAGACTGAAGACCTATCTCCACATCCATCATACCCGTCCCGCCGGCAGATATCGGAGGCGGGCCCAGCAGTAAGCCGTCGGTGGCTGCCTGAGACTGCAATTGCGGCAATAACAGCTCCTGAGGCGGGTTGGCTGACTGCGACTGAGTAAGGTGCTTCTGTTGCGGTGATAACTGCGGCGGCAGGGGCGGCGCCATGTGCGGCAGCGTGGACGTCTCAGGAGACAGCTGCTGCTGCTGCTGGTGCTGCTGCTGCTGAAGGTGCGGCTGCGGCGGGATCTGCGCCGGCATGGGCGGCGGCAGCGGTGGCGGCATCTGCATGGGATCCCACGCGGCCGTTGACTGTTTGGCGGCCATGGCGGCAGCGGCATTGGCCCCCGCGCCGGTGACCCAAGGTGGCATTGACGGCGGTGTGGCGCCGCTGAGGTGCGGCAGCGGCCACGGCGGCATTAGCGTCGGGTCACAGCGACCTCCGTGACAGGTCTCAATAAAGATTCCGGCCGCACGCAGAGAGGGAATGTGCACGTGGGGCCAGGGGGCCGCGGCGATCTCTTCCAGAAGCAGCTCCTGTAGGGCGTCTTCGGCTTCGTCATCCTCCGGGCGCCAGCCGCCGCTGCCGCCGCTGCCGCCGCCGCTGCGGCACATGCCGCCCACCGCGCCGCCGCCGCTGCCGCCACCACCTGGCGGTCCAGAGGCGGTCCAGCCGCTTGCACCGCTGCTACCGTTCCCACCAGCGCCGGTGACGGGCCCACCGCCGCTACCCGCCTGCGGCGGTGCCGCTGAGGGCGGCGGTGGCGGCGGCGGCGGCGGCTGCGACAGTGACCAAGGCCACGGCCAGACCCCCGGAGGCGGCGGCGGTGCGGAGACGGACGTCGGAACGGACACTGGGTAAGTGCCGGAAGGTGCCGGCGGTGCCACGGGGTGAGCACCCGAGCCAGCCTGCGGCGGCATAGGCTGGTGCGGATACACTTGGTGTTGGTGCGATGGTGACGGAGACGACAGCGGCATGCCAACGGGACCGTGTGCTTGGCCTCCGGATCTTGGTGCGGCTCCAGCTGGGGGGCGCGGCGCGAGTGGGGGCCGCGCGGCTGTGGGCGGCAGCGGCACCATCACGCTGGCCGGGGGCCCGTAGCAGGCGTGCAGATGAGGGTGCGCTGCAAGGGCGCCGGACCTGGCTAGGCGGCCGACCATTCCGGATAAGCTTTGCGGCGGTGGTGGATACGGATCCCAGGCGGGTGCCTGAGGTGGCTTACAGCACTGGTAAGGGTCAACGCCCGCAGCGGCGTGTGGTGGCAGCTGTGAGACTGGCATGGTTGCGGCGGCTCCAGCATTTGACTTGACCGAAATTGTAGCCGCAATGGCTCGGCTGTGGTCATGAGGCAGACTGAGCGTTTCTGGAGCAGCTGCAGAAGGCCATGTGTTTTTCCGGTAAGGAGCTGGGCCAGAGACGCAATCACCCTTGGCGTTGACGAAGGCCGCGTGCTGGCGACTCGGCGGATCACAGAAATTGAAAAACTGGTGTGCGATGCCTGGGCAGCTGCCATGGCTTGAGAATCCGGTTCGCGAGCTGCTCATTTGGCCTGCTAGCACGCGAACGAGGATACGAAATTACAAGAGGCGCATACTGAGTGAAGGAGCTCCAAAGGACGCCGTTTGCGCTCTCACGGATATTCTGTATAAGCAAGATTATGTTGAAGATGCACGTTAGCAAGGAAAGCGTGGGTGCGATCCGCAACTGGCAGCGAGTGTCGTTTCGACGGTGTAGCAAAGTCCCTTCGCGCAGACAGTGAGATGACCCTAACAATGCGATTCATGTGATTCAAAATTAAATTTCTTTATGTGTGGCAGGTATAAGTTCGCGATCTGCACCTGGGTCATTTTCTCCGTTTGCGAGCGCGGCCAAGGGACACCCGGTGCTGTGACTTACCTTTAGGAATAAGACCGATTTGGTTGTTAATATCTTCTGTTATTATTCATTCTGAATGTTGATTGGCGCTCTTACAGGAAGGACAGTGCAGGTGTCAGCATTTGCGTGCAATGCTCTCATGAAGCTGGCGGGGGAGGTGATGCCTTACCCTTCAGAAAGCAGGATTAGTTGAGTTTTAGTAATGATCACTATAATTAAAGCGTTTACAAAGCAAACGTGCGAGCTGTCTAGCAATTGTCAATGTCCTCTAGCACGAATCTAGCACTCGTATGCAGGTACAGCAGGAATACATCCAATTTCAGATTGAGATAAACTAATGCCATTAAGGTTGAGGTAAACTCATTACGTTTCCATTCCATCAATAAAGACTCTGTTACGAGCACGCCCGCCCATTCAAAGCATTCCGCGCATTTCAAAGAAGGCTGACAGCCAACAAATGGATGGTTGTCTCCGTGGATGAGACATAGCCATAATTATGAGGTTTCATGTACCATTCAGTCTCTGGATTTCTCCTAAGCAAAAGTCGCGGACCAACGGCTTTACATTCGCGTCCGTTTATGTCCAACCTCCAGTACTCGATCCCAGGTTGATGTACTTCTGAGTAAATGCATTAATTCTGTTTTATATACTTATTTTAGTCATGCGCAGAGGCACGTCTGATGTTCTTCGCCTTCCGCGTCAGATGTGTCCAGGTTTGGGCTGTGAGAACCATCCCTAAGCAGACAGGGCAAGAATTTCACTTAGGATTGCAAATTATGCAGGCATGTCATGGCAAAGTCATCAAAAAGTTGAGGTTTGAGATATTCGGGCACGATCGTCCCGATGGTCGCGATGTTTTGGGGTACGAGCGATCAAGGGACTTCATCAGGCGCGAATCACTTAAGCGCGCTCCGTGTGTTTAGATTTTCAACAGGAGCTTTTGGCCAGCCCTGCTCGCAGCGCGGCGATCACTGCGCTGACCAGGATTGGGCTTGATCTGCGCCCACCTACCCCTACCTGCAGCAAAAAACATTTAGGACGGGCCCAACCAATGTCACCAAAGGCGTAATTGGCAACGCAAGGCAACGCATGCGTAACTTATTTCACGTTTTATGAAGACGGATAAATACAGCCACAACCCCTACCCACAATTTATAACTTACCTAACTTACCTAACTCACCTCAGACGAGGGATAAGTAAATGGTCTTCGTGATGAATCTTCATCAGCCGCTGTCAGCTGCAGGCTACCGGAACCAGTACCTCATTTAATCGGCGCGAATATCCTGCTTAGACGCTGTCCCAACCTTTTAGTTCTCCTCCGGCTATAACGTAAACGGAACGCGCGGCGTAGGGCCACCGCACGCCATTGCTGCCACACATTATTGCTTGATCTGGATCTCAGGAGCCGCAAGATAACGCAATAGTAAGCGCACAAGATTTAGATGCGTAATTTCCATCGAGTTACAGGCAGCATGAAACATGCGTTTTCTCAACGTCCTTAGCCGTCATAATATGTGTGTGTGGCTGTTACAGTGGGCTCCAGACTCACGAAGAGTAGAGTCAGCTGGCCAGCGGGCCGTGCATTACTGCACCTGAGACGTTCTGGGCAAACAAGACTCCCACCCAGACCAGGCAACCCTAAGGAAAGGCTCAGCAGCCCGCAACCACCAGGGAATTTGCCAATAGACTCCCCAATTGGCGAAAGTCCTTGGAACCCCACCAGAAGGCCCACCAGCAGATACTGACAGGAACTTGCACGTTGTTACCAGATGAGGCCTGGCGCCCCAAAAGTCCCCCAATTAAAGAAACCAAAACAAAGAAGCAAAGATAGGGTGATAGCTATAATATGTGGCGGAGCAACGGGGTGGAGCAGTCGCGGCATAACCGTCGGGGTGGGGCAGTCGCGGCACAATACGATTTTGGGTCTTTCCAAAAGGTTCCTCGTTGAAACTTGAAGGTATCTAGCTCCGTGATTGTTCATTTGATAGCACCGTTTAGCTGGATCGTGCGGCGCTGTGTGCCACTTCACACCAGGCGTGCGACTCCGCATGAGCAGCAGCACACGCACGCAGGCAAAGCACCGTATGCAGGCTTCCATAAGATCACTAAAAATGCACGCAGCGATTTAGGGGGAGGGTGAGCTGCAAAGTGGTTCCATCTGGCAGAACTACAAGGAGGGCTTGTAATTCTTTTATTGCAGCATTTTATTGCATGAGAGATGAAAGCCGAACACATGAGTCGGCAATCCCGCCCTGGCTGTCGTGACGGTGTGCCCAGCTGAAGCTAGTTCCTCCATAAACTTCTGGCTTTCCGTGCCACATAAAAATGGATTTGATTTTCGGTCAATCTCTTTGGTTGAAAGAGCTGAAATCAGGGACTGTCTCGCATTTAGTTGGATCGTTGTTGCGGTTGCTGCTAATGCGAAGACAGAACACGAGTAGCTGCCTGCAGTTGAATGGACGGCATTGCCTGTAAGTTTTTGCAGATACAGCGCATGGCAGATATCTTCCCAATTGTGGCCAATGAAGCAGTCCGAGGCGAGTTCGTTAGTGGCGGAGCATTAAGAGAACACCTTTAGTGTACAAGGCAGGTTGCAAGTAGGATTAGCAGCTTCTCGAGGGTTGGCTTTACGTGAAGCCACTGTCGGCCTCTCCTAGAGGCCTCTCCTCATTCCTCGTCAGCAAGTTATATGTCAGGTGCAACTGAAGTGCAAATTGAGTTGCAGGTGTTACTCATTTCTTTATTCTCTATCCTAAAACACTTTCTGGGCTGATACTTCTCGTGCGTCCCCGACAGCACAGATTGATGCATTGCTAGTTCAAAAGCCTCATCAGAAACTATGGCTCCCAGGATTTGGCAGAAGTGGCTTCCCCAAGATATTGCTCAGGGTATTCAAGATGAAGAGCCAGGCCGCTTTGCAGCGCTTTCCCGCTGCGTCTGCGCGGAAGTGGATGCCATACTGCGGGACGACGTAGATCCGAACCGCTGGCACCGCCTTGTGAAGTGGCTGTCACACGTGAATACGTAAGCGCAGAAGGGGATGTGATTTCGTGGCAAACTGTCCCACAGGCTCGGGCACAGGCCGGACAGGCGTTTCGTGGCATTGGCATCGCCGCATGCCCCCTCCACCGCTTGTACCGCCTCTACCCGCGCCGTTCCGGTCTATATCCACCCCTTCCTTTGAAAACTCATGTACACAATTCGAAGCGTCGGTGCCTCCATGTCTCTGCTGCTCTGTTGCCGCAGCTTCAGTAATCGGCACCAGGACTTTCCCGCTGAGCACGTCCTACCACTGGCCGAGGCGCTATGGCGCAGCGTGTCGGAATCGTGGAGAGACCTGGAGGCGCAGGTATCTATTTATCGTGTGTGATACAGCATGTCGCAGTCGTGACAGGCTGAGTTGCGGGTCCGCAGCGCGAACCACCAACGAGCCGAATCTCATCATCAAAATCCCCCTGACCCAACATCATGGGAACACCCAAACACAAGGGAACCCTAAACACCCGAAACCCCACCTGACCATGAAGGAGCCCAAACTTGTTCAAAAAACAAAGTCCTTTTTCGCCTCCACCTTACGCGGCCGCCGATTAGACCAAAAGGACCATTAAACACTCTCCTATCCACCTCCCCACGTCCCTACACTTCCGCCGCCGCTGCCGCCCCCCACACCCGAGCCCTGGTCTGTAACCCGTATGGTATTTTCCTGTCCCCTGCCGTCCCCAGGTCCGCATAACGGAGTGCCTGACCAAGCTCCTGCGCACACACAAGCGCACACTGCGCCGTGCTCACCTGCAACTGCCCTGGCGGCCGCTGTTCGCAGTGCTGAAGCGCCTGCATGGCTTGCCACTGCCCAAGCTGGAAGGTAAGGAGGGGGGGAAAGACGAACCACACACGAGTGAAGCTGCTGCCAGGGCAAGAGTGTAAGGAAGGGGGGCTTCTGGTATCCCGCGCCATAGGAGGCAAACGGAGGTTGTGGCAAGACGCCACAAACGTGCCGTACGCCAAAACCCTTTCTCTCCTCCACGCACAACTCCCGCAAGCGCCCGTCAACCCCGCGCGCTTCCCTATTCACCTTTCGTCCCCCGCGCGCTGCCGTACCCGCCGTACCGCCTAGCTGCTTGTTGTGCGATGATTGTGTGATGTGTGCGACGGGACTAGGTGCTAAGCGGATCGCCTTCGTCGCCTGGTGGCAACTCCCCATCCCTACCCCTACCCCTCTTTCTGCGCACGAAAGCGACCGCCTAGTTCTCTTGTAAAATGTATACGCGCACACACGCACACACACACGCACACGTGCGTTCATGCGCACCATGTTGTCCTCCCCTGACAAGCACACATGCACATACATGTCTGTGTCATGCACAGGCGTGGGATTGATCATGGCGCGTGGTACGGCACTGGTGAAGCTAGTATCCAAGGCCCGACGGTTCTTCGAGCCCAATGCTCTAGGGGAGGTGTGGTGCGAGCTGCGTCCCTCCATTCTGGCGGTCGATCGGCGGCCCAGCGAAGGGTACGAGGCGCTGGGCTACTTGCAGCTGTTCGCGCCCACACATGGCATGTGCAGGTATGTTGTTTAGAAAGCTGGATGGTATGGGTAGGAAGGAAGTGGCGAGGAATCCAATCGCTGGAGGCCATTGGCCAATGTGCGTATGCGTTTATATGTACTTATGTATGTGTGCATGTTTGTCTGTGCGTATGTCCAATGCCTTCCCTGACCAACACCTCAAAAACACACCCATAGTTTTACACATACCCCTGCTGTGTTTTCCCTTCTCTTTACCCCATTTCCCCCCATCGGTCTTTCCTTGGCATCAGCTTCACTCGCTCGTGGTTCGTTTTCCCCCCTTCCCCCCCCGTTTCCCCCCCCTTACTGGCCGTTTTTTCTTTGATATTGCATATTGTCTCCCCTCCACCTCCTGTTGCTTACGGCGTCGCGACACTTGTCCATTGACCTTGCATATCTCCCCCCATCTCCCCCACCTCCCCACCCCGCCCCGACCACCTGCTACCCCTCCTGTTGCTTTCGCGGCTGCTGCTCAGATGCAACTGGCAGCTCTCAACGGCTGGCTGTTGGAGTG
>NW_003307570.1:258373-263259 GCF_000143455.1 Volvox carteri f. nagariensis | reverse complement strand
TGGGGTGGGGGGGGCGGTGTTTCCAGCCGGGGGACCTCGGGGTTGTCAAGTGGAAGGGTACGAAAAACACAGGCGGAGGAAAAGGCACGGAGACGGGCGGGCGGGCTAAGTGTCCTTTCGTCCGTATCCTGAAGAAGATAAAAAAGAGATGCTAAGGACGTGAGGAAGGGGTGGGAGGGTAGGGGGAAGGCACCATGCCAGCCCGCCAATCCCCACCCACCCAGCCGTCACTTAACCCACATTCCTGTGGGTGTGTCTGTTCTTAGAATTCTTAGACCCACCCAAATAGCATATTGACTGCTGTTGCTGCACACTACCTTCGCTATGTGTTAAGGATTTTTTTAAAATCAAATGGCATTTTGAGATGTTTTTGGTTCCCTGTTCTCCACACGTGCTGTAGGTGTCTTGAATTGGCAACCCCACCTGCCCCACATCTTCGCCAGCCTCACCGGTTTCTTCGACGTGCCAATCGGCACCTCAAGGGCCGTCGGCGATATCATCACGCGCAGTACGCCGGGAAGGGCTTCCGTACTGTTTGGAGACCAGGTACGGCAATGCAGTCCATGCATTGCAGTCCATGCAGTCCATGCATCCGTACTGTTTGGAGACCAGGTACGGCAATGCATGGACTGCCTTGGGGTATTTCTGCATGCGCGTATCCTCAAATTTGGGAACTGGTTTTTGGTTTCATGAACTGGTGGGGAGGCCACCGGGGGCTGGTGGCGGGATGTGGTGGTGAGGGGGAGGAGGGGAAATGGTCGTCCAGACTCTGTCTTTGACTGGTTGAGGTGTGTTCCCTTTTTTTGTGTGGTAATAGTAAGAACTTTTACAGCAAGCAACAGACCCCAAGGGAATAACCCAGGCCGCTGACGTAGCTGCAAAAATCTTAGGGTAATTTTGATGATGATGGTGGTGGTGGTGGTGGTGGTGGTAGTGGGAGGGGTGGTAGGGGTGCGACGGAGGCAACGGAGGCGGCGTGTAACTTGTAACTGGTATTCGTATATTGTAACATATTGCATTATGTTGGTCAAGTTGATTATGCTTTTGCAAGTGTACAGCGGGGGCCCCCCAACCTCCCAACCCCCAACCTCCCAGCCTCCCAACCCCCGCAAAACCCCAACCTCCCAACCCCCCCAACCTCCCAACCCCCCCAACCTCCCAACCTCCCAACCTCCCAACCCCCGCAAACCCCCAACCTCCCAAACCCCCCAACCTCCCAACTCCCGCAAACCCCCAACCTCCCAACCCCCCCAACCTCCCAACTCCCGCAAACCCCCAACCTCCCAACTCCCGCAAACCCCCAACCTCCCACCCTCCTCACCCCCCAGATGGGCTACGGCTCCTTCCACGCCGCCCGACTGGTGGTCCACCTGCTGCGCTGCACCGCCGACCCCCAGCGGGGGCCCCCCACTGCCGCCGCCGCCGCAGCCGCCGCCTCGCATCTGGAGCACCTCACATCACTGCTGGAGCAGTACTACCACCCCTCCAATACGGGTGAGGGGGAGGGGGAGGGGAGGGGAGAGGCAGGCCTTGGGGGGGAAGAGTAGCGGAGACCAACACATCAGGAACGAGAGCGATAGCCCCGAAAGCGATAGCCCCGCGCATCAGCATTATTAGGTGTCGTGATTTATATACGATTTTGGACGGTGACAATGACAGTGTCGTACTGAGAATTGTGACAGCAGGCGGGGATGTCTGGGGTTGGGGGTTGAGTCGTTTTCGTTGCCAGGGACTTCCTTATCACTTTGCCAGCTTGAGACACACATACCGACATACACTGACACACGGCCTCGCGAATGGTTTCCCTTTCCCCTTCTCCCGGTTTTAGGAATAAGTCCCCCAGGGCCCCCCCCCGGAGTTATTTAACTAATTTATTCCCCCCCTCCCTTCCCTCGCCTTCAAGAACGGCTATCGGTTAGTCCTGCTCTTGGTACACTCTTTCCTTGGCAGCAGCTTCACTCGTTCGTGGTTCGTCTTTTCCCCCCCCCTTCCCCCCGCGTGGTTACCCCGCGGATCCTAACCAGGCAAGTGGTGTCGGGATCTGGGTACCCTGCTCAAGCACCTGGTCAAGGCGGCGGTCAAACAGCTGGAGAGGCAGCAACCGCCGCCGCCGCAGCCGCCATTAGCCGCCGCCACCGCGGCTGACGGCAGGATGGCTTGTAATGATGATGAGGACGTGCATGGTGGTAATGATGATGACGACGAGTTAGCTGATCACGAGTTCGAGCTTTTGCAGCTGGAAGGTGGCGGCGACGGCGGCCAGGGCTCCCCAGCGGTGGCGGCGGTGGCGGCGACGGGGGTAGCGTCGTCTCGGCCGTGGGTTTCGGAGCTTCGCGAGGCGGAGCTTCAGCGGCTTGCGTCGTGCTGTGTGACGCTGGCGGCTCGGGCCCAATTCTCCAAGGACTCGGGTGAGTGCTGCGTGTCTCATCTCTGTATGTATATCTTCATATGTAGCTTTCAAATACAGTTGAATGAATGAATGAATGAATGAATGAATGAATGAATGAATGAATGAATGAATGAATGAATGAATGAATGAATGAAAGAAAGAAAGAAAGAAAGAAATGCCCCTCGCCCCACGAACACCCTAGCCAAGCATATACCCTAGCCAGCATAGGCCCAGTGATGCGTGGGAAGGAAGCAGGGGGGGGGTAGGGTTCCATGGACATGCCACAGGGGCCCTAGGCTGGCCCATCTTGGACGTCACTTGAATGCGTTACATGCGATTGCCTGGCTGCTAATTTAATCTCATGGCGTTGTTGCCCATTTTCCTCCCGTGGCCTAATCAGGCATCTCCACCGTGTCTGTCAAGGCGTTGTCGCAGCTGGCGCTGGTGGCGCCGGGTCGCGTCCTGCCGCTGGTTCTGGAGCGGTTCCGTACGGCACTGGCCACCGCCACGGCCACTCACCAGCTGGTGGCGGCGACGACGACGCTGGCGCTGTGTGTACGGCCGCTGTTGTTGGCGGGCTGGGCCGCGGGTGGCGAGAGTGAGGGCGAGGAGCGAGAGACGGCGGCGCAGGTGCGTGTGAGCGGGTGGAGGGGGTGTGGTTTGTGTGTTTTTGGGGGGCGGGGGAGGAGGAGGAGGGTTGAAAGCAGGCCCGACCCGGGCTCTGCCACCTGGGTGATGACTGCGGTAGTAGCAACACAGCGTTTTGATATTTATTAAAAATCCAAGTCTTAAAACCCCGTGAGCTCATCTCTTTTAGGTTTGCAAAGCCGCCGGGTCCCCTGACCCGCTCCTGTTTGTGATGAGAGGTGGTAATGAAGGTAGGTAAGAGTGGATGTGTAAGAGTTACTACGTTCACTATCGCGCGCGCGCGTGTGTGTGTGTGTGTGTTTTACCCCTCCCCCCGGAACTGCCCCCCGGAACTGCCCCCCGGTACTGCCCCCCGATAACCCCGATACGCAATGACCACGGGCGGTGCAACTCCCGGGACGCGACGGTTGTTCATCGGTTTTTCCGGTTGTCGGTTTGATTTCGGCAACACCACTACAGTTGGTGTCCGAGGCGCTGACGGCGGTGCTGCCTGGCTTCGACGCAAATGACGAGCCCAAGACCAACGCCGTACTGCAGCTGTACGTATCCGCGATTTCCTCGCTGCCGCGGTTGCGCGGTGCGGGGGAGGGTGACGAGACGGATGAGGCGGCGGCGGCGGAAGAGGCGGAGGAGCATTCGTTTGGACGTGCTGTGCAACCAGCCGGCGGCACAGGCAGTACCGCTGCAGCGGTGGCGCCGATGGGCGTCGACGCCGCTGCCGCCGCCGCCGCCGCCAACAGCGGTGCCGCCGCAGGCGGCAGCAGCGGCGGCGTTGGTGGTGAGCTGACTTTATCCCTCTACGTGGAGGAGTGGGCGGAGGAGGTTTTGGAACGGTGCCTGGCGTTGCTCCAGAACCTGGATTCGGGGCCGGGCCAGGGCGGCACGGATATGGCGTCCAGAGGCGGCGGCAGCGCCGCCAGTACGAGCTCCTTCCTGACGAGGGTGCGCGGTGGTGGTTGGTTGAGGTTAAGTTGTTGTTAACTTGAAAGAGTGTTGGCACGGGAAGAGAGGGGTAGTGGATGGGACGTTTTGGGGGGGGGGAGAGGGGGGGGAAATGGTACCGGACACGTTGCGCGCAGGGGTTGTGCTGATGTACGGCACTTGTTGTACGTTACAGCTGTGGCCGGGGTTGTGTGTTTCCTAGTTGACCCCAACACGGGCAACAAGCGCGGCCGCCGATATTGGTGATGCTTCTCTGGCGTTAGGGCAGTTGTGGCTGGGTAATCAAGAGACGCAGCTCAGATTTCTCACCGTACGATGTCCCCGTCCCCTGACATAACTTGTTGCTCCTCTCCCCCCGCGCCGTCGCCGGCCCCCTCTTACACCGTCGACCGGCCTCGGTGCCCCCCCCCCACTGGGCCCTATCCGCCAACCTTACCCTTCCGAGCCATTGACGTCTGGGTTTGCTGGGACCTCATTCTCTCCCTCCCCGCCAACGGCAGCTGAAAGGCAGTGGTTTCAGAGCTGTGTGTGTGTGTGCATGTGCGTATTTATCACCCCTTAGCAGTAACAGTACGAGTAGCAGTAGCGGCGGCAGCAGTAGCGGCGGTAGCTGATATCACCGCCGTCATCATCGCACCGTACCACTCGGGATAGGCCCTCCAACCGCCCGCCGCCACCACCGCGGGTGCTGATCTCTTCGCCTTCGCCTCCCCACCGCCCGCGATCCCCCTTTTGCCCTTCTCCATTCATCCCATCACATACATACATACATACATACGTACATGTCCCCTCCAGCCGCGGTCTCTATTTGGGCCCATGTGGCAGCTGCTCCTAAACCAGACACGTCCTTCAGTACGACGCCACCTGGTTCAAAACCTCAGTAGTTTCGTACTGGGGGGTGCAGCTC
>NW_003307570.1:241431-258323 GCF_000143455.1 Volvox carteri f. nagariensis | reverse complement strand
ACCGCCGTCGGCAGGTGCTGGGGCTGGTGACGCTGACGACGCTGATGATGGTGGTGTGGGTATCCTTCCAGAGGGCTGTTTAGCGTCCCGGGCTTTGGCCTTGGCTGATAGGTTCCTTGAGGTGAACAGCCTCGTGCTGCAGGAGGAGGCTGCCACTCTGGGTGCGGTGGTGGTGATGACACTACCGAGGTACGTAGGGGGGGGCCCTGGGGGGTGCTGGTGTGGTGGGAGGCGTGTATGTGTGCGTCAGGGTGTGGGAAGGGGGGGACGTGGAAGGCCGCCATTGGGGTATTGTACGGCTTTTGGTTTTGCGGAAGAGGACGTGGCGGTCGTAACGTGCGTGATTGTTGTTATTTGTTTGAATAGAATTATCGTACATGGTGGTTTCTGTACGTGAATGTACGTGAATGTGGGGTTAGGTCCCGAGCACGAAAGGAGGAGAGAAGCGAATTTGGCTGCGCCCGAAACTGGGCATGCTGTTATTGCTGCTATTGCTGTTTTGCTATTGCTGCTGCTATTGCTGTTGCTACTGCTGCTGCAACTGCTGTTGCTACTGCTGCCTGTGTTGGTTGGAGGCCCGCAGGTACTGGATGGACCCGCACCTGCCCTGGCTCCGACCCGCGGGTCACCCCGAGTCTGTGCCGCTGGTGCCGGGGCGAGGTGTGGAGTTGTGGGTGGACAAGTTCGGAACGGGATATCAGCCCCCGAGGTGGGTGTGGGGACAAGGGGGGGACAAGGTCTGGGGAACTGGTGGGAACTAGGTCGTAGGGGTGTGCACGTGTGTGTTTTGTTGCCCGGGGAGAGGAGGGGGTTGAAGAGTTCCCTATCGCGGGGCTTCCTTCAGGTGGTGTGATGTGGGTTGCTGTAGTCCTCCAGGCACCCCTCCGAAACCAGTGTTGAAACCGGTTCGTAAACCGGTCCGTCACCAGGGCCTGGTCCCGCCCTCTCCTCCACATCCGCCCACCCTTCCCCATGCTTCCCATACCCAATACCATATAAGTTGACAGCGCACAGCCCACCTTCAACACAAAAAAGACCACTTGCGAAACGGCACATACCTACATATGTACATATGGTCCACGTGCACCATCGGCATTCCCTCCTCGTTGGCTCAGATCATTAGAAAAACGTATATATACGGCACATTTATGCAGGGCGCACATACATACATACATACATACATACATACATACATACATACATACATACATACATACATACATACATACATACATAGATACATGCCTTTTTACACCCCCGAAACCGAAACCCCCGCTTTCCCCGGGGGGGAAAGAGGTTTCCCTTCGGACTGCCAAGCAGCTGCTGCTTTGGCAGTTGACCGTTGGGTTCTCCTTGCACGGTGCCTATGACTCCCCCTTTCTCCCGCTGCCCTTTCCCTACCCCCTCGTCCCCGTCGTCGTCTTGGGAGTATCCGTCCATGTCTGGTATTTCCTTTCCGTCAATCGTCTGTGCTTCGTCGCACCCCTCCCCTCCCCTTCCCGCGTCCGTCCACATCCCTCCCCAGGTGGCTAGGTCCCTCCTCCGAGCACCTGGCTCTGGCCAACCAGCTGATAAGGCTGAGGCTGCTGAGACCCGCACAACGACTGAGGGCGCTGATGAGGGGCGCCCAGACAACTACAGCCACTACTACTACCGCATCCGCCGCATCCGCCGCAACCACCACCGCTGGGACTGGGGGCGGTGTTGATGGCGGCGGGGTTGTCGCCAAGCTGCATGTGCGGGGGGAGCTGCTGAAAGTGAGTGTGCGAGTGGGGAGGCACGGTATCTGGGATGTACGGGAGTTAAGGGGAGGGGTTGGTGGGACCGAGGGGGGTTGTGTAAGTACACCTGGGGAGGAGGGGGTGGAGGGGATGGAGGGGGTGCGCGAGGAGGGGCTCGTCGTCGCTACTCAGCACATCCATAAAGTAACATGTGATTTACTTGGGAAAGGGCGGTGAGGAGCGGTTGGGTTCGTTAAGATGGTTGACTGGGCTACCCGCCGAACGTGCCCGAAAGCCATTTTAGAGGGGTCGAAAAAACAATTATAGCCATTGCTTTGTTCCAGTTGCCAGTTGTTTGTTGTCAGTTGCCACGAACGAACTTTCCTCGCCACCGTGTTCTCTGTTCTCTGTCCTATCTGCGCCCGTCCTGGCCCCCTATTGAGGAAAACATCAGATTCGCGGCATGCTGCTCAACGCGCTGTCCATGCTGCGGGACTTCCACTTTGGAGAAGGCGCCAACGGAGATGCCACGATCAGTAGCAGTAGCGGTAGCGGTAGCGGTAGCGGTAGCGGTAGCGGTAGCGGTAGCGGTAGCGGTAGCGGTAGCGGTAGCGGTAGCGGCGGCGCCGTCGATGACGACGGTGGCAACGGCGTGCCGCTGGCAGTGTTCGGTGGTCTGGGTGTGACGGTGGGTGACCCACGGGTCAGGGAGCAGCTGGCGGAGGCCCTGGTGGACATCTGCAGGTGAGGGCACGTGTATACGTGGTAGTGGTGCGAGAGGGTACGACACACATACGTACATGCACATGTGCGGACGCAAACGCACGTACGGACATACAGACAGACATACACCACACACACCACCCCCCGGGCAGAGGGCCGGCGGTCCGGTCCTATTACCCACGCGCTCTTCACACGCCCCCTCGCATACACACACGTCGCAACAGGGCCCCCCTTTCTTCCCCCCTTCCCTCTTCCCCCCTCATGTCGGCAGTTGTTCTTCACTTTGGCTTCTGCCTTCGTAAATCCCCCCCCAGAGTCCCTCCCTACCCCCCGCCTCCTCCGCACCAATTGTTTTTACTAAAAAAAAGCACTAAAACTAACTAGATTAAAGATTAAAGATTACAAGTCCATAGGACCACATTTAACTCGGGCTTTTGGCCCTCGTTGTTTTACAGCATAAGTGCTGTAAGTAAAGCTTTGCCCCTCCCTAAACAACGCGAGCGAAACCAGAAGGAATGGATTCCAATAAGCTAATGACCATACGGCCTACAGCGTAGCGGTGCGGTAAACAGCGCACCCATCACTAACAATGACGGGGTAGTTTGATTTTCCGGACTTCAGCCGAATCAAAGTTTTGGACTTAGCACGCCGGCAGCTCATTCATCCCTTGTTTCCTTGCATGTGATCACCGCCCGGCCCCTCTTCCAGCAGCAGCTTCACTCGTTCGTGGTTCGTCTTTCCCCTCTTCCCCCGGTGCTGCACGGCACACATAACTCCCTTCCCCCCCTTCACCCCCTCTTCAGCGCTCTCGGCTCTTCCGGCGACCCCGAGCTGCTCGCTGTGGCCTCCCGCTGCGCGGGGGTGCTGCTGACGGCGGGCAGTATAGAGCACGCGGCCCAGGTGGACGAGCGCGGCCAGAAGGCCACCGACGACACGCAATCGGATGTGCCCGCAGCGACCCGGCTCATGGCGGAGGTGGGGGCTGGGAGGGGGCTGGGAGGGGGCTGGGAAGGGGGGGGTAGCTGGGAGGGAGCTGGGAGGGAGCTGGGAGGGAGCTACGGCTGGGGAAGGGGGGAAGAGGGGAGGCTGGGTGGGGGCTGATTATTGGCGTCCTCCTCGGGTTTGCAACCTGGAATGCGTTGGGGGGGGGGTAAAGAGACATATACAACGCACAAACACAGGCACACTCAGGCACACGCCCTGGTGTGTCGCCCAATACCCTCCACCCCACCTTTACAAAAGCGGCGTAAATTAAACTCCCCCGATTTGTACGGGGCGGCGGTAACGTCCGCCTGCCGTATACATACACAAGAATATATGTCCGTCGCGCCCGCTACCTGCCTCCCAACCGCTCCGGCCGCCGCGCGCCGGTCCTTCCCAGTACCCGCCTCCCTCCCCCACCCCGCCCGCCACCGTGTGGGACCCCTGCAGCTTGTTTTCTTTTTTCGCCTTTTGCAGTTCAACTTTTTCCCTCCCCGCCCCGCCACACACACACACACACACACGCGCGCGCGCGCGGCCCCTCGTCAGCAGTTGTCTCGTTTCGTGACCTTTGCATCATCGCATGTTTCCCGCCCAGCCGACTTCCCACCACCGCTGTGTTTGTGCAGTCCTGGACGTCCTCGGCGCCGTTGGTGTGGCGGCGGCGGATGCCCCCCTGGCTGGTCCAGGCCCGACTGCAAAACCAGCTCGTGTCTCGGTCCGCCGATGCCGCCTTCCGCTCCGCGGCTTGGTGCACCACTCGCCATCCGCAAATGACTCGGCTGGAACAGGTGCGAGAAAAAGGGGTGTGGGGACGGGGGAGGGAGGGGAGGGAGGGGAGGGAAGTCGCCCGTAACGTTCCGGAAATGGGTTAGTGAACCTGCCCCCTGTGCTGCCCCTCCTGTGCTCTTCTTTCTTTCTCCGTCCCCGCCGCCGTCCCCACCGCCGTCGCCGACACCGTCGCCGCCGCCGACACCGCCGCCGACACCGCCGCCGTCCCGCCGCCGTCGCCGCCACCGCTGCCCGCTGCCTGCAGTTCCCCGTCGCCTACCTGTCTCTACTGCGCACCCAGTGCATGATGGCGCAGCACTCGCACACATCTCTCGCCCGCAACGCGGCCACCGTTGTCGACGTCGCCACCAAGCGCTTCCCCTGCCTCGCACCCGTGTACTTGCCGTACTTCCTCGCTACGCTGGCGGACGTGCCATACGACTGGGCCCCGACGACACCGCTGTCGCCGCCGCCGCTGACAGATTTTTGTGCAAGCGTTCGGGCTGCAGCCTTCGGTGGCGGCAGCACCGCTGTCGCCGCCAGCGGTGCTGCCGCCGGCGCTCTGGCGTGCATTTTTTCGCCGCCGCCTCTCAGCGAGATTGACCGTGACGGCAAGGTTGTGGGTGCGTGTCACACCATGAACAAGGCGCTGAACTTCTGGCGCCTCATTTCCAGGTCGCCCACATGGCTGGGGGCGACGCTGGCGGCGCTGCTGGCGGCACGCACCCACAACGCTTCCGTACCGCAGAAGGCACTGGGCGACTTGCTGCTCACGTTTGCCGGCCGCTTTCTGCATCCACCTGCCCTGTCGTACGCCGACAGCGGCGGCGTCAACGGCGGATTGTACGGCGATCTCGTACGATCGCTGGTCGAGGTGGCGCGGCCGGGCGCGATGGCACGCCGCGGCGCACCGTTCCGCTACACCATCATAGCCAATGTCATGTTGACGCTGATGCTGCCGTACCGTTACGGCGCCAGCGCTGACGTCAGCGACTACGGCGGCGCTGGCGGTGCGGATCCTGAAATAGCGGGGCTACTGCTCCGACACATGCTAGGTCTGCTGGTGGGTTCGGATGCCCCTCAGCTTCGTCAGCTGGGGCTGTCAGGTGCGTTGCTGTGTGTGTATATGTATGTGTGGCTGTGTGTGTGCGTGGCTGTGTATGTGTGTGTGTGCGTGGCTGTGCGTGTGTGTGTATGTGTGTGTGTACACCCAAATGACTGTGACCCATACCCGAGTAGCCGGGTAGTTGGCTTTCCTTGCGGCACGCAGTGTACCTACCCTCTTGAACCGAACTGAAGAATGTGACTGCCGCCACTGCCACTGCCACTGCCACTGCCGCCACAGGCACCTTCCTGCCGTTGTGTGTTGTGGTGGAATACGGCGCGCCGTTGCCGCAGCTGAAGGACGTTTTGCGGGCGACCATCGCCTCCGCCTCCGCCTCCGCCTCCGCCTCTACCTCCACTGTAGCTGGGGCAGAGCCGCCTCCTGGTGCCTCAGGAGCCCCATCTTCTGGCTGCGGAGGTGCCGCTGGTGGTGGCGATGGTGGTGACAGCGGTAGTGGTAGTGTTTGGGGGTTTAGGCTCATCCATGCGCTGGCTCTCAACCACACGGAGCTGGACAGCGCTGAGGCCTTGAAGGACAAGCGGTGAGGAGTGGGGGGGGGGTGGGGCTGGGAGGGCCTAGGAGGCAGGGGCCTTAACCCCTCAACTTCCACAACCCCCTCAACCCCCTCAACCCCCTAAACCCCCTCAACCCCTTCAACCTCTTCCTTTGGTCCACAGGGGCGCCGGTCTGTTGGCCCTTCATCAGCGGGTGCTCCGCATGACGTTTGAGGAGCTGGCGGGGGGTCTGGCCTCCGTGCCACTGGAGCGACTGTCCAAGTGGCCGAATGACGGCCTGCCGACGCCGGCGGCGGTGATGGAGGGGCTGTTCGCTGTACGGCATGCACGGCTGGTGCAGCTGCTGGCGGCGGCGGCGCCGGAGGAGGTGGGGCTCTGTTTCGGGTTTGGCGGTTTGGCCGCGGCTCGAAGAGTCTTGTTCTCATTTTTCTTGCTTCGAGGCTGGTAGTGGTGGTGGTAATGGTGCGAGGACAAGAGGATGAGGACGAGGATGAGGACGTTCTAGTTGCTTCTGGTCCCCATCCTTGCTGTCCTACACAGCTCTTGTTCGTTGCGTTTTAGATGAATGTGAAGAACAATCCCTGCCATGTCCCGCGTCCTCCTCCTCGGACTGCTATTCTTACTCTGCCTAACCTGACGTACGCGTTTTTGCACAGCGGTGGCTTTTTACATGGTAATGCCGTACGCCGTACCTCCTTCCTTTTTTTCCGCAGATGCTGTCCGCTTTGCGGGGGCACATAGAGTTACTCACGGCCGCTGGACACGTCACCGCCACTGGCGGCGAGGGCGGCGACAAGGCGGAGATGGCGACGGCGGCGGAGGTGCTGGCGGGGCTGATCGCGAGCGGCGCGCCGTGGGTGGCTGCGGACGGAGGTACGGCAGGTGGTGCTGGGAGCAGCGGCGCCGGCGCCGGCGGCGGCGTTGGCGGCGGTTGGGCGGTGGCCGCCCTGGCGCGGGCCATCTCGGGTACGAATCTGGACATGTCGGAGACCTGGGCGCTGTCGTACCGGTACGTAGTGCAGCAGTGCAGCAGTGAGTGAGAGGTGTGTATGTATGTCCTGTTGAATCCAACGGAAGGGATGGCCATGCTGCCGTACCTGCATGAGAGCCTACATCGTGTCCCGGCTCGGCCCCCGCTTCACTCCTTTCACCCCTGACCCCCCGCTATATTCCCCAGCCCCCCTCAACAGCCCCCTTTGCCACGTCGTACATATTTTCCTCATGCATTCGTATCTTGAAGGGCATTCCGTACACCGGCATACCCACCCACCCACCCGCGCTCGTCCGTCTGTGAGTGCCCACAGTTGGGGCTAGGGTTGGGTTTGGGTTTGGGGTTCCCCCTATCCCCCCGGGGGGATTTTGTCCTCAAAGTGTCGAAGAGAACCCCCATACCCTCTGTCCTATGGAACCTGCAACCCCCCCGCCCCCGCCTATCGTAGCTACGCCGTACGCGGCATTCTAGATGGTCTGGTCCCAGAGGGTCCTAGCGCGGCGGCGGACCGCCGCCCGCTGCTGCCGCGGCCGCCGCTGGCAGCTGGACTTACGGATGGTACCTTAGTGACGGCGCTGGGTGATCTGCTGCGTCTTACCGTACCTTCGCCTCTGGCGCCGCCGCCGGTGACGGCGGCGGCGAGCACGCTGGCCGCGGAAGCGGACGTCAACGCCGCAGCTGGCGGTAGCACCGCCGTGACCGCCAGCGGCGGCGGCGGCGGCGGCGGCATGCCGGCCCGCATCAAGCGCCTCCGTTGCGTGGGTGCTGTCGTACGGGAGCTGACGAGACTGGACCCATGCAATGAGTTGCCGCTGCCGGTAAGGACACATCAGGGTGTGAGTGTCCGTTCCGGAATGGGGTTTGTTGTTTGTGGCTTCCTCCGTGTTGTGGCAACATACCCGTGTGAGGTGTAGTATGGTCGGTGGGATGTGTGGGTGAGTGTGTTTGTGAGAGATAGAGTGTGTGTATGTATGTATGTATGTATGTATGTATGTATGTATGTATGTATGTATGTATGTATGTATGTATGTATGTATGTATGTATGTATGTATGTATGTATGTATGTATGTATGTATGTATGTATGTATGTATGTATGTAGTGTGAATGTATGTGTGTATGTATATGTGCACTGCAACAGGACTGTCTGCCCATTACTGCGGTCCGCCGCATCGCCCTTCTACCCTTTGCTACCGGCCGTGTATAAGAAATATAAGAAAAATGAAAATACTTCTTACAAGAGAGATGTATTCGGAATGATTCTTTGTACATGTAACAGAACGCCGTTAAAATCGTGGCTTTGACAAATGCGCAAAAAACAAACTCCTTTTTGCCTCTTCAGTAAATATGATCAACAGAGGTACTGCCAGTTGCGTCTTCTATCTGGGTGGGTTGCAACTGCCGCCACGCCGCATCCGCTCCTCCCTCCACCTTCCCTCCGTCCCTCCCCCCCGCTTCTCCCCTCCCTTCCTCCCCTTCGTTCGTGGTTCGTCTTTCCCTCCCTCCCCCTCCCCCTCCCCCTCCCCCCCTCCCCCTCCCCCCCTCCCCCTCCCTCCATACCCTCGCTCTATCCCCTCCTGGTGCTGCGGCTCGACTCTGTCCCAGCCATGTACAACTCCCTTCCCCCCCGCAAGCAGCTTCACTCGTTTGTGGTTCGTCTTTCCCGTCTTTCCCGTCTAAAACCCCGCAACCCCCCAGGTGCGTCTCTTTTGGCGGGGCCTGTTGGACGAGCTTCACTCAGTGAGCTCCTCCCTGGACTGCCTCGGCCTCCGAGACCAGCTCCGCGGCCCCATCACCGACACGCTGGCGTACTTCGGCGCCACCACAGACGGTGTCCTGCTGCGAGCACTAGCACGCCACCAGCAGCAGCAGCAGCAGCAGGGGGGCAGCGGACGCGGTGATCCCAGCGGCCGCAATGGCGGCGGCGGAGACGGCGGCGGCAACGGTGGTAGTACGACGAATGGCAGCAACGGCGAGGGCGAGCTCGTCCACGTCAGCGCGGAGCCCAGCGGGGTGTCGACGCCGGCAGAGGTGGAGGTGGAGGTGGAGGTGAGTGTGTGGAGAGTGGAGGTGGAGAGTGGGGTCGTGGTTGAAACGATGTGTGGGTGGGTTTATGGGTTGGTGGGCAGCTGGGGCCCCTGGGGCGGAGTCCAGTAGAGGTACTAGAAGGCTCACCACCACCACCACTACAACCACCACCACTACCACCACTGCCGCCACCACCACTGCCACCACCACCACCATTATCACCACCACTACCACCGCCACCACTACCACCACTGCCGCCATCACCCCACAGCAGCACCACCAACAACAAAAATGCAGGAGCTTGTTTTTTCTGTTTTTGTATTCGCCTCTCAGTGCTCCTTTCGTCCTCGTCCCTGACCGCAAGTGTGGCTGTGTATAGCCATGTGTGCCGCGATATGTAACGCGGCGCGTGTGTGTGCCCATGTGTGTGCCCATGTGTGTGCCCATGTGTGTGTCCGTGTGTGTGTCCGTGTGTGTGTCCGTGTGTGTGTCCGTGTGTGTGTGACACTGTGTTTCTTCATGCGGGATTCACGCAGCTGGACGGTGCCGGCAGCAGCGGCGGGGTCGCGGGTGCGGTCATGTTGCTGGTGCGGCCCGGCGGCTCGCAGCTGCCTAGCTACCACGCCAGCCTGCAGGACCTGCGCACCCGGGCACGCAACCTGGCGCTGACCGTGGCGGCGAGGTTCAACGACGCGGCCGTACAAGCGCAGGACGCCAGGGCGGCGGAGGCGAACACGATGGCTGCGGCAGTGGCCCCGCCGCCGGCATCGCCGCGCGCTAGTCCCGGCGTGGCCACCGCCGCCGCAGCCAGCGACTCGCCGGTCTCACGCGCTGCTACAGATGATTTGGTTTTGGTCGACGCCGTCGACGTGGTGTCGGTTCCGGCGTCGGCGTCGGCATCCGAAACCACTTCCCCTGGCGGCGGTGCCGCTGCTGGGCTTGCGACGGCGGCGGAACCCATGGACGTGGATACTGTCGCCGCCGCCGCTGGCGGCGGCGCCGGCGCTTCCAGCGCCTCGGCCGCCGTGGCGCACCTGGGTTTGGGCCTGGAAGTTCAGCTGGATGCGGCGGCCCGGCACCGCTCCCCGGGGCTGCGGGAGCTTGTGGTGGGGATGCTGCCCGGGCTGCTCAGACTTCAGGACGTGGCGGGTAGGTGGAGCTGGGCGTTGGGGGAGGGAAGGGCTGCGGGTGCCGTGTAGTGTGCAGTGCGGGGTGTTATGTGGGGAGGAAGTGCGTAAGGTAAGGAGGGAGAGGAGGAGGGCGAAAGGGATGTCATCCTGTTTTCCCACTCCCTCTCTCTCCCCCCTCTCCTTCTTTTCCTCCCCCTGCCTTAGGGCAGTTTCTTTCTTTGGGCTTTGCAATGAACCCCCTTCTCCCCTCCCCCGCCTCGCCCCGGAGCTCCGCAGCAGCCGCAATGGTTCAGCAGCTTTTTTACACCAGCGGTGGTTACACGTTATGAGTGTTAAAATTTACTTTCAAAAAGAATAAATTAAAACTCACTTTTAACTCTTCAAAAAAAAGAATAATCCAACAATATGACCCGCACAGGTCCCGAGCTTCAAAAATTCGCGCGGGAGTTCCATGCCACGCTTTTGGTGGTTAGGAGCCTCAGCCTGAACACGCACGCCGACGGCAGCGTCGCGAGTGCCGCCGCCGTCTCGGCCGGCGGAGGCGGAACGAGTGGGGGCAGCAGCAGCGGCGGTAGCGGTGCCGCCATGCTGGCGGCGGCGCTGGATGCGCTCAGCGCCGCGGCGGTAGTGGAAGTCCCTTGGAGCGCCCGCGCCGCCGCCCTGTCGTACGCGCAGACGCTGTGGTTCCGCCATGCGCCGCTCCTGACTCCGGAGCAGCTCCGGAACCTCCAGGTGAGCTTCCCCGCACGTGCGGGGCGCGTGGGAAGCATTCGGATTGGCATGTGTAGTACTGCAGGTGCCGTACGACAGGTGTACGGGATGCTTTGTGTCAGGTGGCCGTGTACGGCCGACCAGCCGCCTTAGCTACTCCCAAACGCCTACTTGTGGTGCCTTGCTGTCTTGCCTTGCTTGGCCCCCCTGCCGCGCCTACAACTTCCCCCCAAAGCCCTACAACATTATTTTCGGTAGTTTTCTTTGTAGTGCATGTTCCTTTGGGTGTGGATATGTATGTATGTTGTTACAGGGTGGTTGACTTCGCCAGCGGCCCCCTTTCCCGGGGCAGTCCCTGCTCTCCCCTGCTAGAGGGGCACCCTAATCCGTCACCCCTTCCGACTTCAGAATGTATTCGTTGGGTTCGGCAACTCACCACCAGCATCCAACCAAATCTAGCGGATCAACGGCGCATCAACTTAGTTCCTGGCCAGCTCGCAAGTAGATTTTATCACGTCCTACATCGTCCATATGATGGGGGGCCACCTCCCATCATAGCACTCCTCAAACACCCGAGGAGATGGCAGGCGGATTTGAACCCGGGTCGGCCGGGCGCAGAAGTCAGGCCTTAACCTCTGCCAGCCGCCTGCCTGTATGTATGTATGTATGTATGTACGTATGTATGTATAGGGTATAAACCCCTATTTCGCACCTAACTTCACCACCAGAGTTGTGAATGGTTCGATTGACACCCGGGGGGGGGGTTTGAGGGGACTAATTGATGGGGGTGTTACTCTTAGGAGTGTTTTCCTTACGCTGTTTGGACGACATTGCGCCTCGTCGTAACCCCCACCGTACCTCACCTCGCGGTGGTCTCCCTTCCGCTGTGCAGGAGGTGGTGGCGGCGCGTCTCCAGGACGCCAAAGCGGAGGTGCGCACGCTGGCGGCCGCTACCTTGTCCGGCCTGCTGCGCGGTACGGCACCAGAAGACGTCACGGCCCTGCGGAACCGCCTGCTGGAAAAGGCCGCCGCGCTGTTCGGTGGCGGCGGCGGTAGCCGCCGCCGCCGCGGTGGTGATGCCGGGCCCGCTGCTGCTGCCGCCGCCGCCAGCAGTCCCCAGCAGCTTCAGCTCGAGAAACTGGGCTGTGTGGCGGGCTTATCGGCGCTGCTGATGTCGTGCCCGTACGACGTGCCGGCATGGCTGCCGCCGGTGCTGATGGCGCTGGTGCGCGCTGCCGGCGGCGCAGAGCGCGACGGGGCTATTCGCGGCGAGGCGGGGAGGGCGCTTGGGGAGTTTCGCCGCACCCACGAGCCGGAGTCGCTGGAGGACCTGCGGGCGAAAATGGACCCCGATGACTGGGACAGCTTTACGCAGGCGACGGGTACGGCGTCGTACTTTGCCTAACACATTGCCGTATATTTACAGGACGCTTAAGGGGGCGGACGTGTCGAATGTGGGTTTTGGTGGCGCGGCGAGGTGAGGTGAGGTAGTGGTGAAAAGCGCAGCGCGGCAGCAGGTAATTCCGGTTTGAGGAGTACCTGAAGAATGTACTGTTGTCTGGACCACTCCGTTCATAACAGTACGGCTGATATGTTGTACGGTGGTAATTGGCTTTGGAGCTGCGAGCTTTTGCGGCTTTTCCTCTCTCCCTGGCGTCGGCTGCGATGGTAATGTGTTTGTGTCTGCGAGTCCATGTCCATGTCGATGTCGATGTCGATGTCGATGTCTTGATGTTGTTGTTGGTGGTGGTGGTAGTGGTGGTGGTGGTAGTGATGGTGGTGGTGGTGATATGATGCACGTGGAAAGGATGGAATACGCATATATATACGCCTTCAGCAGTTCTTGGGGCTAGATGCGAGTAGTTCAGTTAGTATGCACGACACCTCTTAACATTGTAGTACACGTGTAGTACTGTAGTACTGGTTGGCAAATAACGGAAAACGCCTCTGGGACTTCAAGAAAGACGGTCGACATGGCTGTTTGAAATGCGATGCATGCCCGTACGTGTGTGTGTATGTGTGTGTGTCAAATGCATGCAGATGTCATGTGCAGGAGAGCAGCAACGATGCGATTATATGCGCCGCGCTGCAGTCGCACGGGGAATACGGGGTCGGGGGCGAAAAGGAGGGGAGTAGGCATGCACCTTCTGTTGGGAGGTGGGGACAGCGTCATTCCGACAGAGCATTTTGCAACTCTTGCTGCTTCTCCTATTTTTTTTCGTTCCGCTGCAATGTTCTCATTCTCTGTGGCATTCCTGTTGTCGTACATGCTGCGGTTGCGTTTGGCAGCGATAGGCGACAGCGTTCTTCTGCAGGTCGTCAGAGCGCTGTGCATTCCACACTGCAACGTGTGGGTCGTTGTGCGCTCTCAGCGATACGTGGGGTGACATTAAACGGGTGAAATTTTGGGGTGAAAATTTGGGTGGTTTTTTACCGTTCCGTGCAACCCCCCGGACGGGGACATCAGTATCACCCCGCGGCATCAACCATATATTCACCCCAGGCAGGCAGGCAGGCAGGCACGCCGCACATCACTTTACATGTAACCGTTCAACACGACCTCCTTCAGCAGTACACGGTTGATTTCTGAGAAATGGCCGTATACGATAATTCCGTACACTGCGGAGTAAGTACACAAGTTAGAAGCCCTTCACAACTCACTCCGTATTTCACCCACTTCGACCTCACGCACGGAAGCCACGGGGGTTTTGTTTTGCAGTTTCAAACATCAGATGACATCGCACTGCATGTTCGTGTGACATACAGCCCCCTCTATACAATCGCGTCACCATGTCCACCTTCCTCACACCCTATACACAACAAACCTATCCGCAAATCTATAACCCCTCCCTCCCTCCGCCTCTCTCTCTCCGTCCCTATCCTCAACCCATCTCTCCTGGTTACCACTCCTCTACATATAATGCATATAAGGGCAAGAGCAACCCCCCGCAGGAGCATCTCCAGTTGCCATGATAATACAGACCCTCACATACATGTATACATACATACGTATGTACGTACACGTATATACGTATGTACATACGTATGTACATACATGTACATACATGTACATGTATACGTACATGTATACATACATACATACGTATGCGAAACGTACACACGTACACGCATACACAGACACTCCATCTCCGCTGTTGGGGATACACTCGTCCATCAACATAACCGATAGGTATTTTTTCTTTGCAGAATGAATGAATAGCGGAAAAGCCACAAAAACATACGCAAGGCATGTACTCACTATTCGTCCAAGACACCACACATATAGATAGATACATACTTGCAGACACACACGGTGGGGTAGCAGCACCGCTACAGCCAGGGTCATCTCCCCGTATGACCACCCCAACCACCCACCACCCGGCTCTAGGAAAAGCCCTCTCCTCGCCGGCTGTGTGTGTGTCTCCTGTCCGGCACCAGGATCACTAACCATCTCGTACACAAGTACCAAACACACACACATACACACATATAGAGCGGTGTGAGGCGCAATGCACCGCACGGGGACCAGAAGGGCAGAGGCGGGTGCTTTCCCACCTTCCCCCGACAGCGCCTCAGTCCTGAGAGCACATCCTGAGCGAAACACACCACGGCGGCTGAGCTGAGGGCGCGAAGGAATCCCCCCGACCCGTCCACGCAGGTACATGTCGTGTGCGTGTGTGTCTGTATGTGTGCGTCTCCAGTCCCACACCTTGCACACGTGGCCTTACATCCCCCCGTCTTCCCACCCAACCCCACACTAACCGACCCATACACACACATACACCACCCTATGGTTCACGGGGTACGGCGCCCTGGAAGCGGCAGTGCCACCGTCATAACCGTCATAACCGCCATAACCGCCGGGGTACTGCAGCGGCACAAGATAACACAGGAAAGAGGAGGTCACGGGAGAGCACACAAGGGAAACACGAGGGCCACCTGCACACGCAAGTGAAGGTGGAGCCATACGCGCACCTTTGGATGCAGCAACGCAACTAGTGGACTAGTCACCACCACATCACCGCTCAACCGTTTTGTGTTGTTGTTGTTGTTGTTCTTGTGTGCCGTGACCATCGTCATTGGTGTCTTAACATGTACTACTATATTATGCATCTACTTTGTGCATTGCAACGACCGCCATTTCATGGTTCTATTCCTCCAAAACGTTCCCGTTGGCCCCATCCCCCCCCCACACGCGACCTCTCAAATTTCTATCCACCAATCACTAATCACCAACCACCACCACCACCACCACCACCACCACCACCACCACCACCACCACCACTATCACCACCACCACCACCACCACCACCACCACCACCAATCACCACCACCACCACCACCACCTCCACACAGCCCTGTGGGCCCCCCTGGAGAACATCACATCCAGAGAGGCGTGCCCCCCACGCAGGTGCGAGACATCACCCCAGAGATCCCTCAGGAAAATGCCCATATCCCCATATCGCCCATTCGTATGCAGAGGGTGCCGAGCAGCGGCCGGCGGTGGGGTACGCCGCCGGCAGCTGCCGCCGTCGTGGTCAGCCGCACAGCCTCAAACGCGTCGCGTACCGTCCACTGCGAGTTTGCGGCTGCAAAAGAGCAGCAGCAGCAGCAGCAGCAGCAGCAGCAGTAACAACGACGACAGCGACGACAAGAACGATAACAGCAGCATGGGGGCTGACTGGGGGAGATGCAACATGACATGCAATGTGCGATGCAGACCCACACGGCGAGTAGCACGACGTGTACGAGCAGGAACGACGACGATGCGTGGTGCCCATGCCCATGCCCATGCGCCTAGTCAACAAGTAAACGAAGAAGGGAAGTACGGAAGGAAGTACGACTGTTTGTGTGCTGCGGCAGGGCACATCTTTTCACGGTTCCGAGAAAGAAATACACACACACACACAAACACACACACACAAACACACACACACACACAAACACACAGAACCACACGCGAGCCCAGGGGGTTCTATTCTAGCTGCGGCCGGAGAGCGGCCAAGGAGTGCCCCGCCGACCCCCTCCCTCCGACCCCCTCCTTCAGGCCCCACTGCCGGCGCCCACCCACGACGATGGGGCCTTGGCGAACACAGAGGACAACTGAAACCAACCACCCCCCTACGTGCCCATATTCGCAATTGCTGATGGGCTGCAATGGCAGTGCACCAGCAATTTACCGCTCCTGCATCTCACTTACACAAACACACACAAACACACTCTCTCGCTCTCTCCCTCTACGCACATACAAACGGACATACGGCCACCGGCAGACGGACGAACGGGCAGACAGACAGGCTAGCCGGAAAGGTGTGTCCCGCCGAAAGGGAGTTTTCGCTGCTCTCCCACCGCCTGCAGCTACTCCCCCTGCTTGGCTTCTACATGTGGACCAGACCACGATTTGTCACATGGACTCTGCGAACACAGACAGACACACAGACAGGCACACAGACAGACACACAGACAGACAGACAGACACACAGATAGACACTTAGGCAGGCACGATGCTTAAGGTGGTTGCAATCGCAAAAAAGCCGCAAGTGCTCACTACTGCACTGCAAAGGACACCACCACCACCACCACCACCACCACCACCACCACCACCACCACGAGCGCAGTGACACCGCAGGTTGTGTGTGCGCCACAATTTGTCCATCATGTGCCCGATGCGAGGGGAGCGGTGAGGAGGAAACGGCACCCAGCGGCTCCGGAA
This sequence comes from Volvox carteri f. nagariensis, assembly GCF_000143455.1. Lineage (NCBI taxonomy): Eukaryota > Viridiplantae > Chlorophyta > Chlorophyceae > Chlamydomonadales > Volvocaceae > Volvox > Volvox carteri. Next base: position 241,935 of record NW_003307570.1, on the reverse strand, counting down.
CCACACCTCTTGCACCCCCCCGCTACCCCCTGCACCGCATTTGGCAACATGAACCAATCAAAATGGAGCCACGAGAACGCCTTGCCTTGCCTTGTCTTGCCTTTGTATGTATGTATGTGTGTACGTATGTGCACACAGGCAATCAGAGACGACCCACAAATCCAAGCACCAATCAATCGGAATCAACAATTATTTAACTATGATCATAATCACCGTCCTTGTCGTAACCAACACCAGAAAGCCGCAGCAACAGCAGCCGCAACAGCAGCCGCAGCTGCAGAGCTATCACAGACAACCTTCGAAATGAGACCACCTGGCGTGGAGGGACTTCAAATGTACGAGCTCACGAACTATACCAATGCAAGCATTATCACCACCACCACCACCACCACCATAAGCAGCAGTAGCACTAGCACTAGCAGTAGCACTACCTGCCTGGAGGTAACCTCCAGCTGCAGCCGCAGCGCCCCCCAGATTAAAATACGTGGCGCTCAGAAACCTCCA
>NW_003307570.1:239496-240168 GCF_000143455.1 Volvox carteri f. nagariensis | reverse complement strand
ACCGTCCATCTGCTCCGGGGGGTCACGGGCCCGAGGGTGTGTGTGTATTGGGGGGGGGGGGAGAGCGGGGGGTTGGAGCGCGGGGGGAGAGAACAAGGAAGCGGCACGCGGGTATTGACTGTTTGGGAAAGTGATGATCCCGGCAGCAGCAGGGTTCCGTGGGAATGAATGACGATGGTGATGACGATGGTGGTGATGACGATGATGATGGTGATGGTGGTGATGATGGTGGTGATGACGATGGTGGTGATGGTGGTGATGATGGTGGTGATGATGATGGTGGTGATGGTGGTGATGATGGTGGTGATGATGATGGTGGTGATGGTGGTGATGGTGATGATGGTGATGGTGGTGATGACGATGATGATGGTGATGGTGGTGATGATGGTGGTGATGATGATGGTGGTGATGGTGGTGATGATGGTGGTGATGATGATGGTGGTGATGGTGGTGATGGTGATGGTGGTGATGGTGATGGTGGTGATGATGGTGGTGATGATGATGGTGGTGATGGTGGTGATGATGGTGGTGATGATGATGGTGGTGATGGTGGTGATGGTGATGGTGGTGATGATGGTGGTGATGATGGTGATGGTGATGGTGATGGTGAGGATGGTGATGGTGATGGTGGTGATGATGGTGCCCATGATGGTGATGGTGATGGTGATGGTG
>NW_003307570.1:237521-237989 GCF_000143455.1 Volvox carteri f. nagariensis | reverse complement strand
ACACACGCCGGGGCCGACCAACGGAACAACCCCTCATCAGAACGCGCATACACACATATATACATAGTTATATAAACGCATATATCATATACAACGTATATGGATGTATTATATACATACATACGTGTGTACACGCACACGCACATACCTGCACGCCCTCCGTTGCCTCCCAGGCCTCGCTCCTCAGCAGCCCCCGGGTGGCTCCGCTGACGTGTATCCTGCCCGGCACCCCACTGGCCTCCATCTTGTGAGCCGCCTCCACAGTCTCCCCGAACACAGTGAAGCGGGGCATCTTGGAGCCCACCACGCCGCTCATGGCGGGGCCGCTGTGCAGACCCAACCGTACCTGCACACACAGACACAGACACACACAGACACACACGCATCCGAGGCGTGTGTTGCGTTGTGTTGTGTTGTGTTGCATCAGGGAGATCGGGTTGGGGAGTTCGGGGTTTGGGGGTTTGGTGC
>NW_003307570.1:181200-235811 GCF_000143455.1 Volvox carteri f. nagariensis | reverse complement strand
CCCACGCACAAAGTACAGTACAGTTGGGATATGGGAGTAATGCGGGAATTGATCTAGTAATTATCAACGGGACGGTACGAGTGGCCGTACGAGGAAGGGTACGAAGGGGGAATTACCACCGGCAGAGCAGGGCGAGGCCACAGCCAGGAAGCCAAGCCAAGCCAGCCTAGCCTAGCCTAGGGAGGCACAGCACCGCGGCCCCTTACCCCCTGCCTAAGCATCCTTTTAGATAATCTGTAGCCACAAATACACATGAAAAAGGCTGCAAGTGCGTATGTACGGCTGCTATGCCGTACGCCTGCTACGGTATTCCCCCCCTCCGGATTATATACCCACATCTGAGAACAGTATGGTGACCTTGCGGTGCTCAGTGGCCAATCTGGACACCTTGGCCGTGTTGAGCTGCTGCTGTAGAGCCATCTGCCGGAGCTCCCGGTGGCCGCGGGCGGTGCTGTCAGACGGCGGGTCATGCGGGTCATCGTAGTCAGGGCGGCGACCGCAGCTGGAGCCGGCGAAGCCAGCGCGCCGAATGACCACTGACGGACGGCGGCACCTGCCCCCGCCGCCGCCGCCGCCGCGGTTGGCGCGGCCGGAGAGCATCGGCGTGGCGGCTCCGCCGCCGCCGCCGCCGCCGCCGCAGGCTGCCCCCGCCGCGGTCGCCGCGGTTTCGCCGACGTCATCGGTGTCCGTCGGCGTGGTCAAGTATGCAATCACATGCCTGTCGTACACATGCACAACCGATACGGCAGCAAGGCGCGCCGTTACAAGTGCATGACGCGAGCCAACGGAAATGAAATGTCGGTTCCACCCGCGAAACACCCGCGGGCTACCCCGAGAGACACGAAGGCCGTCAGCTCGTCAATGTGGCGATTCGAACGCAGCATCCCCAGGAGGTGCAAAGATCAGTCAATCAAGACGCCAATCCGTCGTCGGGGCGGAGGAAAGCGGCATCGCCCTCTCCCCCCTGCCCGCCTCTTTACTCCCTCATTTGTGCTCTTTCTTCCCCCACGCAATCCCTCCTCCAACTCCTCGGCTCTCAACTTTGTCTGCCCTCTTCCTCTTCCTCTGTCGCCGGGCCACACTTTCCGTAACCCCACCCCACCCCACCCCGGCCCCCCGTATCCCTCCTGTCGTCCCCAAGCCCATATATACATACATACATTCATACATACATTCATACATTCATACATACATACATACGCACCTGGGGAACAGTGCCTGAACCCCGAAGAGAACAAGGTGGAAGGCCGCAATGAACGAATACCGATAGCGAACAGAGCCGCGCCAAGGTGTCGGAAGCGGCCCCATCCCACACACCGCCACCGCCGCCACCACCGTCACCGCCGCAAGCAACACATTCCGCAGCCAGCAGCCACAAACGCCAGGGGGTGGTCGGCGCACGCAGTTCGATACGATATTACCCCAGCCCAGCAGCCCAGCGCCGTGCAAGGGAGAGGGAGAGGGGGGCAGAGGATGATGGGGGGGGGGGGGGTACGGCCTCAAGCGACGGCACCTGCCACTCCACGAAGCTGTACTACACATTATACGTACGGCAGTACAGCAAAGCAGTACGAGCTAGCTCTTGGCTCACCTCCAAGATGCGGTGCTCCTGCTCCACCAGGCTCGCCACCCTGTCCTGGTTCTGAGAAAAGAGCACAACGGGGTCAGAAGGTTCAGGAGAGGTTCAGAGGAGGGGTCATTTGACAGTAAGATATGGAAGGGCGGGTCGAACAGGCACGTCATGGTCATGGTCATGGCCACAAAGCGGCCGAAAGATGATGAGCTCACAAAAGGAAAAATTTGCAAACTCCGCCAAGAATGCCGCCCCGCCACAGCTGTTGAAGGATGATGGGATAGACACCACGGCGGGGGGGACTCTCCGGGGAACTCTCCGGGACACGTCACTGAGGATGACGCCCATGTACGGCACCAACGGAGGAGCTGCAGAGGCAACACAACGCTTAAAACCACGCAGCGAGGCCCCAAAAACTGCTTCCAGCCAAGTACGACAAACCTGGATCTGCTTGGTGACGTCACTCATGATGAGCATAAGGACCCGTCGACCGTCCACCGTCGTACAGGTCCGAGCGCGCAGCTGGCACCATGCCACTGCCGCCATCGCCGGCCCAAATCCAAACATGTCGCCTCCGCCACCAGTGCCAGCAACGCCTCCGCCTCCGGCGCCGACGCTCTCTCCGCCTCCGCCTCCGCCGCCAACTCCGCCACCAACTCCGCCTCCATTCCAGAACGGCTGTGACTCGCTCAGCCCGACGACGCCGACGCCGTCAACTGTACGGCCGCCGCTGGCGCAGCTGGTGAGAGTCGTGCGCGGACCAGATCGGCCATGCGGCTCTGTCTTGGTGACAGTCGAGCTGCTGATACTCACAGTGCGCGGAAAGGAACCGCGCCGCGGGTCGTCTCCCGAGCAATTCGAAGGGCCATTCGCATTGTTGCCCATGAGCCCCGCAGCAAGGAGACCCGTACTGCCGTCCAGGCTGCCGTTGAGGCCGCCGCCGCCGCCGCCACCGCCGCCGCCGCCACCGCCACGGTGACTCCTGCTGGCAGTTGTGCTGCTATATTCGAGCGACTTGTCGTGGGCGGCCGATTTCAGCGGGCCCGTGATTGACATGGGCGAGGGCTGTGGCGCCGTCATGGCGCCATGGTCATGCAGTTGTACGGCAGCGCTGACGGAACTTAGTTCCTTGGTTGATACCCATAGCAAGCTGTCTTGCCGGCGTTGCATGTCGGCGTCTTGTCCCTGCGTTTGCCCTCGACTGCCAGTAGTGCCGCTGCCGGCGACTGTGGCGGCGGCGGTGGTGCCGCTGCCGGCGGCACCGCTGGTTCCCGCGCGGCCGCTGATTGACCCGCCTGAAGCCATGAGTCCTGCGATGCCGCCGCCAGAGTTGCCGAGCTGCAAGTAGATGCCCGACGCGACTGCCGTACCAGCAACGCCATCACCCTTTGCGCCGCTAGGGCAGGGATCGTCCACGAAGGACAAGATCTGCAGCATGGAGCTTTCCTCCTGGCGGCACATCGTGTTCAGAAAAGGTGACGGCCTATCGCCACAGGAGTTGCAGGTGTCGTTGCTGCAGGGAGCTGCTGGGGGGTGGTGCTGCGGCATGTGGTGATGCTCGTGATGGTGATGATGATGCCCGGAAAGTGTATAATGACGATCCGTGGCGGAGACGGTGGCGGCGGCGGCGCCGCCGCCGCCGCCGCCGTCAGTGTTGGCGGTATTGCTGGCATTCGCCACTAGCAGCTCCTCGTACGGCACCACATGCAAGGAGGACCGGTGGAAGGAATTCAACGACGCCCTGCCGCCGCCGCTGCGCAGGATCGACGCCGTCGCCGCCGCCGCCGCCGCCGGCAGCGAGGCCGTTACGGCGACGGAGCTGCTGCTGCGGCCGCCAGGTGGTGTACCCCCGGCGCCGCCAGGCCAGATGCTACCCGACGGCGGTCGCAGCCCTGTGCTGTTGCCCGAGATGGCTGACCCCGGCCTCAGGGTCAGCAAATTCAAGCTGTGCGAGAAGGCGGTCCCGGATACGATACTGCCGCTAGCGCCGCGGTGTAGCTGCGCCGCCTGCTCCGCTTGATCCAAAAGCGCGTGCACACGGGCCCTGCGGCGGTGCAAAGATGTGTGTGTGAGATGGGGGTTCGGTGTTTGAAAAAGCGGCACCGGGGCGTCGGAACCGCAAACAGGTGGTCTATAAATCGTGTGTAGAGTACCAAGAATACCTATCACCTGATAGGAAACCATTCCAGCAGCTTGAGATGAGAGCGCGGGCAAGCCAGAAGAGGGTTAGATGAAGCCACACGCGCGCTAAGGTTCGACATGCGCGGACTGGCTTCTCCCTCTGGTTCCGTTTTATGTCTGGTTCATGGCTTTTTACATGAAAACACTTGGTAACCTTGGCACGAAAATGCTCTTGACATCTACATCTGCACCTGTATCTATAGATCCCGATCTATTGAATTAAGTAGATAGAATATAATTGCATCCGGGCCGGGCGTTAGGATTAGCGTCCCGGAGCTGCGCCTGCTGCAAGCGCGGCTGCCTCCACCCGAGCCCCAAAGCCACCAAAGCCCCCAACGCCCTCCCCGCACCTGACGGAGTTGCCTCGGCGAGTAGAGCGGAGGGGGATGGCGGGGGACGCGCGCGCGGTCAGTCCGTGGCTCGAGGGAAATGCAGTGGCCGCCCAGAAGTTGGTGGTCGCCCCGGGTGAGCCCGCGGCAGCTCCGACCGTTGACGTGGGCTGAGTGGCTGTAAGCAGTAGCAGCAGCAGTAACAGCAGCAGCAGCAGTAACAGCAGCAGCAGCAGTAACAGCAGCAGCAGCAGTAACAGCAGCAGCAGCAGCAGTAACAGGAGCAGCAGCAGTAACAGGAGCAGCAGCAGTAACAGCAGCAGCAGCAGTAACAGCAGCAGCAGCAGTAACAGGAGCGGTAGACACAGCTCTGATAACCAAGTCAGCGGCCTAGGGTACACAGCTACAATAATGGCTGAGCCCCTCTCCCCCCATTTCCACCAGCTTGCAGCCCCTTCCTACCGTACCATTCCAGGGTTACGTTTTTGCTTTGGGACTACATGATTTCGTTCATCGCGTCGCCGCCACCGCGAGGACAACACAGCGGCACATACAGCGGCACACCGCAAGCAGCCCGCTCCCACTCTCCCACTCGCCCGACGGGCCCCTCTAACCAACCTGCAGACAGCAGCATCCCAGACGCCGCCACAGCTGACCCAGCGCCGACGCCAAGATCATAGCGCGGCAGGCCGCTGTCTCGCAGCGCGACATGAAGCGTTGAGGGTCCCACGCCGCCGCCACCGCTGGCCAAGGCGCCGCCTCCGCCACCGCCTCCACCGCCTCCGGTGCCGCCGCCGCTATTCGACATGGAATTGCCGCAGCTAGTCAGCACGCCTACCAGAGCCAAGCTGCCGCCGCTGCTGACCATCTGTGGAGCGGCCTCTGAGGGTGCCGTACCACCGGCTGCTGCTGTGGTGCTGACGGGACCGAAACCCGAGCGCAGCGGCGCGATGGACGTGTGGAGGCTGCGGCGGAGCCCAGCAGCCGCAGCGGCTGTGGCAGCAGCGCTGGCTGCAACTGCCGCTGAGCCGGCGGCGCCGGGGCGCATGTCGCCGCCGCCGTCAGCGCCGCTTCCGCCGCTCACGGCGCTACTGCTACCGCCGCCGTCGGGATTAAAATCAGCTGACATCCTGGACCTTGAAGGACCCCGCTGCTGCAAAAGGAGAAGGCGGTGCAGCGGTATCGGGCCAGAGCTACCGCTATGGCCGCCGTGGTGGTGGTGCTGCTGCAGCGGTGATGGCCCGGCAACCGCATTGGCGCCATTGGCACCGCCGCCACCGCCTTGCCGAGGGATGCTGCTGCTGGCGCTGTTTGCACGATGCAGCCGGACCTGAGCCGGCACCGACCCACGTGTCGCAAACTCGAGCTCCAGCCCTTTAATGGCACGCTGGGCCCCTGGTGCCCTGGCACCGCCAATTTCACTCCCGCTAAGCCAAGGTTGCTCGTGCCACAGCAGTCTGCGTTCCGACTCTCGGAGCTCTCGGGGCGCATTAGCACTGAATGCGCCGACGTTCCGTGGCGGCGGCTGCGGCGTCTGCGGTGGCGGCGACAACACCGGCGGCGCCGAACCCCCCGCCTTCAGGGGCTGCGGCGGCGGTGATGCCCGTCGCGGCGCGTCCTTAGCCGACAGCGCGTCCTTAGCCGGCCGCATACCGGCGCCACTGCTGTAGAGCCGGCTGCGGACCGCCGGCTGGTGGGAGCGCGTGTCGCCCACGGTTCTGTAGGCCCGCATTAGCATCTCCAAGCCCGGCGCAGGCGCGGACGAGGACATGGTCCCTCTTCGCCGCGTCAACCAAGCCTCGCCAGATCGGGCGTTAGGCCGCCCAGGCTTAAACCCTCCGTTGCAAGTCGTAACCGCTCCCTGCCTGGCGCTGTCTGCGCCTGTCAGCGCCGCCGTTGCCGCCGACAGCGACGTGGACAGCACCTCAGACGGGGTTCCTGAATCTTCCTGCCCGTCCTGCTGCTCCGGGACGTGCGTGAGGGTGGCGACATTGAAGGGGACGCCGGGAAAACGGGGCAATGGCGCCGCGCAACGCCTGCCATCGCTGCGCCTGGCACCGCCGCTACCGTCGCCATCGTCGTCTACCTCTAGTGCAACGTTTTGCGCCCTCCTCACCGCCATCATCGCTTCCGACTCCGCCGCCGCAGTCACTGCTGCCGTAAAACTGCCAGTCGAGCCAGAGTTCACCGCCAAGGTGTCGTCAGCCTTGTCGCCATCGGGTCGCTCCGCTGCTGCTGCTGCTGCTGCTCCAGCCGCTACTCCGCTATCCCCCATCTGCATTGTAAATCCCCTTGTAGATCCCCCAGCTATCGTCGCGACATCCTGCGTGTGGCGATGGACCCCACTACCCCGCGGTTCATCCTCCTCGGGGGGGGACTTGAAGACTCCGGCTGTAGCGAAGGGCGTCGGCGCCATGCCGATATCATCGATGGCGGTGGCGGTGACGGTGACGGTGGCGGTAACGCTGGCGGCGGCAATGGCGCCGCAGCCCATCATGACCGGCAGCGGTGCCAGGGTCTCAGACGGGAAATCCGCACCGCCATCGCCATCGCCACGAGCGACATCCTTGATGCCGACATAACTCGCGCCGGGCTCTAGTGCTGAGATGGCCGCCGCTGCAGGGACCTGCTCCTCTGCGACGGCAGCAACGGCGGATTCGGCCGCCATCCCTCCTCCTGCCGGCACAGTAGCAGCAGCAGCAGCAGCAGCAACATCCGGGCCACCCGCTTTTGTCTCCAAAACGTTGGAGGCGGCATGGACTCGCCGTTGAAGCTGACCTCCCGCATGCGTCGCCACGCGCCGCATGCCTTGCTTCTTGCCCCGGGTCCACGGCCGCAGCAACGTCAACGGCTGAGTTGGGGCATCGGTGGAGACCTCCGTGCCGCCTCCCGGAGCGGACTGGCCGGCGGCGGCGGGGCCCTCCAGCCCGCCGCCGCCTCGCAAGTCGGAGTTACGCCGTAGCAGCAGCTCCTGGCACTGCGCAGTTAAGGAAACAGGCGCAGCAGCCAGGCCGCCGGGAGCGGGCGCCGTAGGAAAAGGACGCAGCACCTCGTCTCCGGCGCCAGCGCCAGCGCCAGCGACGATCTGCACTTGTGGGGATGCTGGCGCCGCCAGATGACGGCGTAGGTTGGGCCTGCTGGGGGCCCGAGCCGCCTGTGGCACGGGCAAGGACCCCGGCCCTGACCCTGCCAGCCGTTGGAGAAGTTCCTGAGGGCGAGCGAGGAAGGGCCGAGGGCCCAGAGGTGAGGAGACGGGGGCCAGGAGGGCACCAGTGGGCGAGAGTGAAGCGGCGGGTCAGTAGCGAACATCGGGAAGTAGCTCGGATCAGCTACTGCGGATTTGTGCATGCAAAATTGAAGCTGGAAGCAAGTTGAAAAGCAAGAAGAGGGAGCCAAGCTCAGAGGAAAACGCCTACATGGCCTGGCCTGGCCAAGGAAACATTCGGAAATTTTGACGAGGTCTGGGACGGTTGACTGCTTTCTGATTATATCGCAGGGGTTCAGGTGCGCAGCAGGTGTAGGCTTCCCCTCCGCCAAGCATATGTGGGGGCCGCCACCGCGACCACGACCACGACCCAAATGAGAGAGAGAGTGAGTGCGTGTGTGTCGGTATGTGGTTACAGAGACCTCCGAGACAATGGGGGCGCGCGAGGGTACGAACGAAAACACGTACGGCACCCTTGGGCAGAGCCTGGGCACGACAAGGGCCGTCAAAGGTGGGCCCGATTCAAGCTCCGAAACCCAACCCAGCACCGCCTCAAAAACGGACCCGCACCTGCTCCGTCGCGTCCAAAGTACGATTCAACGCTAACGCCGCCGTCGCCGTCGTCCCGAATGCAGTAACCCCGGGCATCGCCGCCGTCTGCAGCCGCGGGGAGATGGGAACCTGCAGCCGTCTGCTACTCCGAGGAGATACCAACGAGGGGCCCTGCCCGCTGCTGCCATACATGCCGCTGCTGGGCCCCCCGCCGACCCCGCCACCACCGTCTCCGAAACCGCCGCTGCCGCAACTCGCGGGCGCCATCCGGCCGCTCCGGAAAGTCGTCGATGCTCGGGAGGCGACCCCGCTCTGGGGACGCAGCACGTCTCCGTGGACTGACAGCACAGCCCGGCTGAGCATCCGCAACTCCTGAAAGAAGAGGAAGGAAATACAACATAATGACATAATTCACGTAAGAAGTAACGAGGAGAAAGGGCACTACCAAGGCCTCTTTTATACTCACACACACATATATAGCATATACATACATATACATACGTACATATATACGTATATATGTGTGTGTGTGCCCATATACACACATATGTATATGTATATGTATACATACATACATACACAACCCATTTCGCCTCGACCAACCCGGCGGCCCATTCTAGCGCTCCGTAGCTCACCTCGCTGTCGCCGTCTCTCAGTCCTTCCCCTTCCGAGGCTGACCCCTCACCACGGGTCAGTTCCGCGCTGCCTCCTCTGCCCCTTTCCCCCCCTCAAAGGGCCGTACCTTACCACAAATTAACCCCCCCCAGAGCTCCCACAGGACCCTACCAGGACCCTACCTGCCAAGGAGTCGCTCGGCTCCCAGGCGGGAGCACAGCGTGCCATGCCCCGTGCCATGCCCTGTGCCATGCCCCGTGCCATGCCCTGTGCCATGCCCTGTGCCATGCCCTGTGCCATGTCCTGTGCCATGCCCCGTGCCATGCCCCGTGCCATGCCCTGTGCCATGCCCTGTGCCATGCCCCGTGCCATGCCCTGTGCCATGCCCTGTGATATGCCCCGTGCCATGCCCCGTGCCATGCCCTGTGCCATGCCCCGTGCCATGCCCCGTGCCATGCCCTGTGCCATGCCCCGTGCCATGCCCCGTGCCATGCCCTGTGCCATGCCCCGTGCCATGCCCTGTGCCATGCCCTGTGCCATGCCCTGTGCCATGCCCCGTGCCATGCCCCGTGCCATGCCCCGTGCCATGCCCCGTGCCATGCCCTGTGCCATGCCCTGTGCCATGCCCCGTGCCATGCCCTGTGCCATGCCCTGTGCCATGCCCCGTGCCATGCCCCGTGCCATGCCCCGTGCCATGCCCCGTGCCATGCCCCGTGCCATGCCCCGTGCCATGCCCCGTGCCATGCCCCGTGCCATGCCCCGTGCCATGCCCCGTGCCATGCCCCGTGCTATGCCCCGTGCTATGCCCTGTGCCATGCCCTGTGCCATGCCCCGTGCCATGCCCCGTGCCATGCCCCGTGCCATGCCCTGTGCCATGCCCTGTGCCATGCCCTGTGCCATGCCCGTGTCCATCCCCAGTTTTCATTTCCGTGCCCCCCCCCAGTACCCCGCCCCGGCACCTACCGGGCCTAGATACTCCTGCGTGACTTCCGGACTGCGGAGACCCACCGTGCGGCCATCCGTCCGAGCCCGGGCATGGGCGGACAGAGCCGTTTGCGCCTTCATGGACACCGCGCGGGCTGTGACGTAGGGACCCCCGGCGGGGGTCGTCATGGAGCCGCGCCGGCTGGCGGTACGGAAGCTGGTGATGCCTGTTGTTGGGACGGGTCCACGCCCATCCGGAAAACGTAGGCTAGGCGACTGACTGAGCAGGCCAGACGGGGTCTATGCTGGTAGTTGTGGTGTGGTTGTGGTGTGGTTGTGGTGTGGTTGTGGTGTGGTTGTGGTGTGGTTGTGGTGTGGTTGTGGTGTGGTTGTGGTGTGGTTGTGGTGTGGTTGTGGTGTGGTTGTGGTGTGGTTGTGGTGTGGTTGTGGTGTGGTTGTGGTGTGGTTGTGGTGTGGTTGTGGTGTGGTTGTGGTGTGGTTGTGGTGTGGTTGTGGTGTGGTTGTGGTGTGGTTGTGGTGTGGTTGTGGTGTGGTTGTGGTGTGGTTGTGGTGTGGTTGTGGTGTGGTTGTGGTGTGGTTGTGGTGTGGTTGTGGTGTGGTTGTGGCGGTTGTGGTGATGGCAAGGTGTCGTTTGCGGGATGGTGCATGCAAAGCGCGCTGCATGTACCACCCGACATCCTCCGAATGTCGATTCGCATTAGGCGTCGAGTGTCAGTGCCGAGTGTCAGGTGCACGACATAGATGGGAGGGAGGGGTGCTGGTGGTGGTGGTGATAATGATAATGATGATGTGTGCGCGCGCGCGCCATGCTTTTTCAGCCCACTAGTGGACTAGTGAATGCCGCCGACACAGCGCTGGGCCATACTTCATGGCCCACATCGACAGCACCGCTCGCAGCACAATGTCGCAACCCCTCTTACCAATTGAAGTGCGTGGACGGATATTGCCTTCCCGCATTGCGCCGCGGCTGTACCCGCGCCCTGTAAGTTCCAACTTCGCCGCCTCCGTCAGCGTCTGTGCTTGCATGTGCCCCGACTCCGGCCCCGCCTGATCATTCTCAGACATGTCCGAAATGGTATGCAGCGGAGTTATGGCGTCGCCGCCGCCAGTGCCGCCGCCGCCGCCACCGTCGTCATCGTCCTCCTCCTCCTCCTCTAACTGCTGTGAGTGAGCAACACCGCCGCCGCCGCCACCGTCATCACGGCGCGGCGCATCCCCGGCGTGCGCCAAGACCAGCCCAGCGGCGTCGATGAACGCGGGGACCTTCAGCGTGGCGCAGAAGCCCTACATGTACGGCAGCCCGCGGCACGGCGCCGCCGCCGTCGTAAGTGTTGTGAAGGTCGGGTGGAGATACTGAAGAGTACCTATGCAGCAATGGGCGGCGGGGCCCCAATGCAGAAGAGCGGAGCCCACTAATGGGCGGCAACAACCGTGCGTGCCGGCGTGGGGTTGCGTCACACCACAGGGAACGTGCTTACTTGTTCCGTCGCTGCAGCCTGATGAAGTTGCCGTATCATGTACGGCGCCTCGTACTGCAGGATTGCCGCCAGCAGCGCGCGGGCGGGCAGCACCTGAAGCCCTGCCGTCACTGCCGGGGAGCTCGAGAAGTGTTGGAACACCAGGCCGGGCCCTCCGAGGCACTGTGATACATCAGGACGATGTGGACCCGGGGCCGGCGACGTCAGGGGCGACGAGGAGCATCGCTGAGGTATCAAACGCAAGGCCACGCCAGGCCAGGCTAGGCCTGGGTACACGTTTTTATCATCACTACTATTTTTATCATCACAAATATTTTTATCATTACTACCATTCTGTCAGGACCTCAGTTTCCCCCCCCTTCGTATGCCACTACACTGCGGTAGGCAACAGACTGATGGAACGCTCTTCTGGCGGATCTTCGGCCACATCGTTAGTCCAAAAGAACTGCCAAAATTTAGGACGGCTATTCATCAATTGAACGGACGGCTAGACCTCGCCTCGTCTTGCGAGGGGGCCCAAAACCCTACCAGGTACTCCCGCGCACGGCTATTTAGGTAGGCCACCTCCGCCAGCGCGTTGCCCCTGCGGCAGCAGCAGATGACAAGCAGGCAGGCAGCAGACGAGACGGCATCACCACAGGCACTGGCACAAGGAACCGTGCATGCATCTTACTACCCGAAAACCGAAACGGCAACGCCGCCGGGTCCCCGCCCCCCCGGCGCACTTCCGCGCCCGAGGCGACACAGTCCCCGGTTGCACCACAACAGCACATCTGCAAAGCGCCATGCCGCCGTCTTGTGAGCAGCAATTGCGAACCAGGGCTGCCGCAGCTGCGGGGACAGACAGGCCTTTTCCGCTACGACCGGCCGGCCCGGTAACAACGGGTCGACCCGACAGCTCAGGCACGCGGACGGGGCACCTGACACATGTCATGCTGACGGCTGGATGGCGGGGTGGCTGGACGGCTGAGTCGCTGGACGGATGCTCGCAAGAGTGATGGCATACCGAGGGTGATAGGAGACAGAGACGACAGACAACCCGTGCACGAGGTTTCCGTTGAGACTTTCTATTCGTATAACGTCTCTTTAAAAAAAAAGAACCGATCGGCGGATGTCAGATCCCGTGTGATATACCCTGGATACTACACTTTCGCTGGCGAACAGCTCCCACCCCATGCAAATGCCCCTGCTGACGCCCTGCACCTTCCTCACCCGCCACGTAGGCCCTTCGACCCCGACCTCTAATTCCCACTCACCGCCACCTTGGGCCCCTTGGAGCCATTTCACGCCCAGCCACAAACCCGGCAGCCCTTTCCCAACCATCAGTCCCCAAATCCCATCTCCCCCGCCGCCCACAGCACCTTCGACGTACACCACCCCTTCCACCATCCCTCAACCCGCCTAAAGCCAACCCGCCACGCTTGCTGCCTATCTGGAACCAACCAGCCATTCACAACCGGCCCAAGCGACTTGCTGCACTTACATTCCAATAAAGAGATTCTTGAAATCGCCCTCAGAGACCAGCCAGCCAGACACAGCCACACACACACGGACAGGTAAACTATTAGCAGCACCTCACCGCGGCCCTACGCCACGACGCTCGGGCCTGCCAACGGTCGCCGATTTCACATGACTTCTCCTTTCGGCTCCCTGCCTCCCGCCCCAAGTTGTTACAGCCCTGCCTGCACGCCCTGCTCCAACCCCAACAGTGCTCCAACAGCTTGCCACAGTGCCAGCTTGCTTCATCCTGAATCACAACCCACCTGCTGTACGTAAAAACCATGACACTCGCTGGCAGGACCTCCGCCGCCACCGCCCGCGCCGCCGCCGCCAGTCGCATCTTCGTTGTCATGGACGGCAGCCGCAACCCCTGCCGCGGCATGGGCGACCAAGACGGCGTCCTGGCCACAGCCGCACCCAGGCCCTGACCCTGAGCCTGCGGCTGTTGGGAGGCGGAGGCAGCGCCAGGCGAGGAGGGCGCAGCCTGGTGATCCAGGAGAGCCACCTTGGGGGAGCTCGCGCCCCGTCCCGAGATGCCGTGCAAGGGGCTGTTGCTGGAACTGGGGCCGCGGGAGGGGGAGAGAGACTCCGCGAGGAGGCGGGCTGTGGCTGCGGCCGACCCGTGAACTACCAGCAGCAGCCCGGGAGTCTTGCAGCTAGCGTTCAGGGTGAGGCTGCAAGTGGAAAGCTGGGAGGGAACGGGACAGGACCGGATAGGACAGAAGGCGCATCAAAGGCGAATGAATCAACAAGGTAAACGAGCATCAACACTAGCCCACTAGTCCTAGGAGGCAAGGCAGCCAGCTTTTTGGCGATGAAGCACGTTAGGGCGCCCAGGCTAGGTAGGGCCCAGCGCCTACATCCAGGCAGGCAAGCCCCTCTCTTTCCCCCTGCTTTGCCGTACCTCCACGCACGCCAAGCCCTGGAGCACGTCACGCGCGATGCTCGGGCGGGGCTTGTACTTAATGGCGCAGTACGCGCCCTTGTAGGATGACCTGTGTGGTATGGCGGGCATGGGGTGGTGGCGGTGTATGAGGGTAAGACCAGCGAAAGCGAAAGAGAGAGTGTCCAAAAGTGTGGCCTTCAAGTAGGAAGGTAGCTGCAGCACGGCGCGCCGAGCTGCTGCCCGCTTGACTCGGTGACCCAAGTAACCACTGGCACGCTGCCGTGCTAACCTGGGTAATAATACCTGGGAATCCTATTGTGCTATCGTGTGCCATCCACATAATAGATGTAGGTCGACACGTCCCGTTCTGTGTTGAAACACGCGGACCAACCAACTTCCTGGTGGTTCCTGTGGAGCTCTGCCGTACAGTCGGCGTGTACGCTCACGCTCCTAAAACGCCCCTTTCGTCCCGCGCACTCCGCTCCTCCCTTGAGGAGTGGATGGGGTTGGGCCCCGCACCGTGCAACCTCCCGAAGCGCCTTCAGGAAATCCTCGTCCAGATTTGCAAAGTCCTCCAGAAGACGCTGGTAGAGTTCAGCTTCAGAAACGGTGTCCGTAGAGGCTCTGCCGACCGGAGAGCGGATTTCAGCGCCCGGTCCGCCATTCAGCGCGACCCAGATCGTGCGGATGGACAGGTTTGGGCCCACCCTGCTGTCGTCGACCAGCAAGCTACGCCGTGGCCGGCGGGGAAGGGGCTCCTGCTGCGCCTGCACGCAGCAAGCGACCACGAGTCGCCTTTCCGAGTTGCTAGCCGGCTGAAGTACGGCTGGACTTGGGTTGCCGCTGGCAGTGAAGGAAGCGGGTGCGCCATGGTTAAGTGCCGGCGACTGGAAACGACTCTGGAAGGTCGTAAGGTCAAGGACGGTGCTGTCCGAGCGTCCATGGCAGCTTAAATCTGATAATATCTTGTACTTTGAGGCCCTGTTGTGGTCATTTTGCCCTGCGGGGTAGCGGGTTGTGGGGGAAACGTTCACGCTTGAGCGGTTACGGTGGCAGGCAAAGATGTGCATGCTTTACACATGTCCGCTGGAGACGTTATCTACTTTGTTTTTGCAGAGCCAAGCTGTCAAAGAGGCACAGCTTCAGTCATGCAGCACAAAAGCCTACCCCATTTTCCCTCCGCTCGCTGCCCAAAGCAGCAAGTTATCCAGAGCATAGCCGGGCAGCTGCCCCCCAAAAACGTATCTCATTCCATCAGTACGTAGGCCGGCGCCATTGAATCATGGCTGTCTGCGTCTCATATGCGTCAAGACTGTCTCATTTTCAATAAAACGCATCACACTTGCTCTATACCTTGACAGAGAAGCGAATTGGTAGCTCATACGCATTTCATTTTCGTACAGTCCGTATTCGTGGCATTCTGGAAAGGATGTTTCCTTGCTTATTCTTATGTATAAGGAAAGCTAGAAGATAATTCTCGTTCATCAATTGTTCAAAAACCTTTGGGCAACGAAGCTCTGTGTACTGCACAAATTTGGGTACTTCCGCTTATGCAAAATAAGCGGGTGCTAGGTAAGTGGACGCATATATTGTGCGTAGCCTGCGTGCGTACCTCGGCACTGTGTGGTCAGACGTTACAAGTTTTGCAGCGTGTACTTCGAGTCCCAACCAACAAGTGTTTTTTTAAATCTGCCATGATGTCAATGCAGTTGTCGTTTGCTAAATAGAGTTGATGTGGCTCATTCAGAGGCTGCAGTCTATGCACGTATTTTTCGGTTTACAATTTTGTGGACGTATTCCTGGGCAGCCGTATGTATACCTTGGCACAATAGGGTTGAAACTGAATCATAACCCGACTCTTTACGTCGTTTATGGGAAAGGAGCACGCGGTGTCATTTCGCTTACGGCAAAACGATGGAGAGTCGGTGAGAGGATATTATAATAAAGTGCAGCTCGTTTAGCTAATCTATCCAGCGCATAGCCTTGCCTTGGATACGAAAACGTTGTCCGACTTGCCGCCGCGAGCAGTTCTCTGTCAATAAGCAGCCAACGCTGACGATTATTCGATCGTTCCCAGATATCAGGATTCCCAGATATCGGTTTGGGTTCCAAGCTATTTTAAGTAGGTTTCCAGCTATAGCTCCGGATCCCTGACCCTAAACAAGCCGTTACGCGACCGCTTGTTCATGCTCGCGTTGATCTCAGAGCAACCACACATCTCACCCAGCCAAGGCCGAGACGAGGCACGGCATGAGGGAATGAAAGATATGACAGCGGCAACAACATGCAGGTCGGCAAGTGAAACGTATGGGAGAGAGGTCTCATCCGCGTGCACAGCAGCAAGCAAACAAGCAAGACTGTGGCTGGCAACCAACAGCACCCACCTAGGATTTCCAACGGCTTTACAAGCCAAATGTCTTTGCTGCCTGCTTTTGCTTCTGCTGCTCTTTCTGCTTCTGCTGCTCTTTCTGCTTCTGCTGCTCTTTCTGCTTCTGCTGCTCTTTCTGCTTCTGCTGCTCTTTCTGCTTCTGCTGCCGCTACTGTCAGCCGCCAGCCAATTACAATTGCAATTGCTCGATGATTTTAGTCACGTAAGTCACACTATATACACGAAGCCCCGAGTACACCTGCCAACCTCGCCACCCATACCCCATCCCAAGTTATCCACCCACCTTCTCTCGAGATTGCCGTCCTCCACGTGATAGATATCTAGCCCAGGAAAATGACCCAATACGTCGTATTTGAATACTTACAAATAGTTTCCTCTGATGATATGGCAGCGGTCGTACATGACTCCGGCCGCACAAGATGCGACCAGATTGCGACGGTGATGAAGGAGTAGGGGATGAACCGATACACAGGCGCCGTGCGCTCCTTCTAGCCGTCGAACCATGCGCGGTGCGCGCCCGGTAGCCGTCGATATAGACCCCGTGCGCGCATTGAAGCCTCGAAACAGAGGCCGTGTGCGCCTTGACGCCTCGAAACAGGCGCCGTGCGCGCCTGGGGGCATCGAAAGTAAGCGCTGTACGTGCCTGGTAGTTTCGTATGCGGATGCCTACATGCGGATGACTACATGCGAGTGGCTTGTTGTGGCAGGGCTGATGAACTCGATGACTCAAGTGTTGTGGACGTTGAGGGAGTGTGAGGGTTTAGGTGGGGGCGGGGTGGGGATGGGGGGCAGCAGTCGGAGCGGTGGTGGTAATGGCCGTGGAGGCAGTGAGGGTGAGGGCCGGTGTGCTGCGTGGTGATATCGGAGACGGTGTGGCAGTAGGGGGGTGCTGGCAGGGTAACTGGCAGCGGTGTGGGGGGGCAGTGGCCGGGATGGTGGAGGCTAAGGCAGGCAGGTGCAGATTATTCCTGTGGGCGGGGTAGGTATATGGAGGGGTTCGCGTTAAAATGAAAAAAAGAATAATATTTATTAAAAATATTGTTAAACGTTCATTCTTAAGTGCAAGCTCATGAGGAGACCTTTAAGCCATGTTAACATAACGTTAGTAATGTAGTACATTTCTTGCCTAAATTCACTGCACCAGTGCTTTTGGTATAGCCTGGCTTCCCACCTGAACCTAATTAGTGCCTTGCTGTTGAGGTAACTTGCATCATTGATGATGTCGTAGTAGTAATGTTCACGTAATAGTAAGATAGGCAGAACATTCGCAGTTATATTCGGTTACAGGTTTTTAGTGTTCTATGAAAGGGCATAGGCTCCGTTTCTCGTTGGGATGCCACGATGATTACAAAGAGGGCCGAGCGACTTAAGCCAGCTAACAACCTACAAGATGTAACAATGATGACATAACAAACTAAACAACAACAACGACTTAAATAGTTATCCAGAGCCTAGGCGGCGCCGGAAGGTCGTACATTATCCGTATCTCAAATGATCGTCCACGAGTAAAGTTAACGACTTAACAACTAACAAGAAAACCTAACATGCCCCCCTGCTTAGCTCAAGCATCGGCCTCGATGCGACCAAAGTACAAACTATGCTAAGTCGTGCGCCGCTCCGATTCCCTGAACGAAATCGGTACCAGGCTAACGAGGGGAAGGCAAAAGGGAACCGGAGTCAAGGCAAAACCTTCCCCGCACTGGATACCGGCCTAAATAAGGCGCACGACACCTATATCTACCGGTCTAAGGAACCGGTCTACGACCAAACGAACGTGTCCAGAAACATCCACAAAGAGTACGCAAATCATAAGCCTAAGGCACAGAAAAGCAAACTCGGTGGATGGCAAAATAACGCAAGAAAACACGAAAGTACACAACATGCAACACGCAATACCCCGAAAAAAACAGAAGTCAAGACACGACACGCGCAAAACTGAGGCGAAATAACCCAAAACTGAAAACACACAGGACACGAGTCACACACAACACATCCTATGCGGAGCGCTAGGTTGTCATGAAGTGCACTATCCTCGGGGCCCGTTCCGGAAACTTCGCTCTGAACCAGGCATAGCGGTCTGACAGCTTAAACGCGGTCCAGGCTGGGGTCGCCAGGAAGGCACGAAGTGCTGGAAGGCTGCGTACGTCATCGTACGGTTCCCAGGACGCGTCACGGCCACTGGCGGTAGACCACTGAACTAGGAACATGACGGACGGCCGACCACGACGGTTATAACCTAGGCGAACTGCAGTAACGATAGTGTCGGCGTGGTCGTACGGTGACTCCAGTGTGATGGGCACGGCGGGCGGAGCTGGAGGACGGTTGGGGAAGAGCGTAGGATCGTTGTCTGTCCACGGAAGCAGGCGGGAGACGTGAAAAACGGGATGGATGCGACCGAGGGTAGGTGGAAGTTGGAGGCGGTAAGCGACGGGGGAAATGACTGCACTAATGGTAAAAGGGCCGATGTAGCGAGGTCGGAGTTTTGCGGAGGGGTAGTCGGGTAAGGTGAGGTTAGTGGTGGAGAGGCGAACACGGTCGCCAACTTGGAAGGTGAGGTTGCGGCGGTGTTGGTTGGCGGCGGCAGCGTATCGAACTTTAGCTGCTTCGAGTTCGGCGGTGATGGTAGAATGAATGTCACGGATGTGGGCATGGAGATCAGCGGCGGCGGTGTGTGCGGGTTTGGAAGGGGGGGTGTTAATCGTGGCGGGGGTGGTGGGATGGAAACCGTAGTTGGCGTAAAATGGGGTGGTGCCGGTGCTGGCGTGGGGAGTGTTGTTGTAGGCAGCTTCGGCGATGGGCAGGTAGGCAGCCCAGGAATCTTGCATGGGCTGAACGTAAGCACGAAGGATTTGCTCGATGGTGCGATGGGTACGTTCAGTTTGACCATCGGTTTGCGGATGGTAAGCGGAGGAAAGGTTGAGGGAAGTGCCTAAATGTTCCCAAAAGGTGCGCCAGATGTCGGCTGTGAAGCGGGGGTCGCGGTCGGAGACGATGGTGGTGGGGAGGCCATGAAGACGATAGATGTTGGAGATGGCAAGGAGGGCGATATCGCGGGCTGTAGCTGATTTGTTGGTGGGTACGAAGTGGGCTTGTTTGGAGAACATGTCGACGAACGTGACAATGGCGGTGTAGGTGCGACCATCCAGTCCTTTGGAGGGCGGTAGGTCGGTGATGAGGTCCAAAGACACATGAGTCCATGGTCGTGAAGGCGTAGGCATGGGATGGAGGAGGCCAGGCGGAGGCTGAGTAGATGGTTTTGAGCGCTGGCAGGTGGCGCAGGATTGTACGTAGGCACGGACTGTGCGGCTCATATGTGGCCACCAGTAGCGGGTAGTGATGGAGGCGAGGGTGCGACGAAAACCGGGATGACCTGAGTAGGCGGCATCATGGAATTCGTGCAGTAGGCGACGGCGAAGGGCGGGGTCAGCAGGTACAGCGATGCGGTTGCCAAAGTAGACGAGACCGTCAGGGGAGCGTTGGAGGTATGGCTTGATAGTGGCGGGGTTGGAGTACATGGGGTCGGTGGTGTAACCAGAAAGGATGGCGGCGGTGAGACTGGGGTCGGGAAGGACATGGGAGGCGAGAGCAAAGCAGGTGTGGCGGAGCGCGTTGTTGGCGGAGATGTCGACAGGTGGTTCTGTGGAAGGCCAAAGTGGAACGGAAGATGGAAGAGACTGTATGTGAGGCGATGGTGAGAGGAACGGTGTGGAAGAGACGCTGGAGGGTGGATCGGGGAAAGGCGGCGGTTGGACAGGGAAGCGAGAGAGAGCGTCGGCCAGGTTTTGTGGCCCAGGGCGGTAGGTGATGGAGATGTAGCCTTGAAACGGTGCGAGCAGTTGAGCCCAACGAGCTTGGCGTCGCGAAAGGTCCTTCTGCGTGAAGAAACGCTGTAGAGTGTCGTGGTCGGTGCATAGCGTGAAGTGGCAACCTTCAAGATAGCAACGAAACTTACGTACAGCGTGTACGACAGCAAGCAGTTCCAACTCGTGGATTGGATAATTTGCTTCGTGTCGATTGAGCTTGCGGGACTCGAACGCGACGGGATGAAGGGCGTTGTCTCGTTCCTGGAGGAGTACTGCTCCGAGGCCAAGGGTAGAGGCGTCCGTATAGAGGGTGAAGGTGGCTGAGGGACCCGTTTGAGGAATGATGAGAGCGGGGGCGGAGGTGAGTGCGTTACGAAGAGCATGGAAGGCAGCGACGGCGTCGGGCGGTAAGGTCTTGGGAAAGGGCTGGGTGGTTTTGGTAAGCGCGATGAGAGGGTGGGCGATGCGGGCGTAGTCCTTGATGAAACGGCGGTAGAATCCTGTAAAACCCAGGAAGGCGCGGACGTCGGTGATGGTGGAGGGAATGGGGAAATGGTTGAGGGCTGCAAGTTTGTCGGGGTCGGTTGTGATGCCGTCGCGGGAAATGATGAAGCCACAGAATTTTGTTGACGGCTGGGCGAAGGAACATTTTGTGCGGCGGACGTGGAGGTGGTGGTTCTGCAAGGTGCGGAGGACAGCTTCCACGTCGCGGCAATGGGCTTCGAAGGTGCGTGAGTAGATGAGGACGTCGTCGAGGTACACGACCGCACACTTGTTGCGGAAGGGGCGGAGGACGTCGTTCATCAGGGACATGAACGTAGCAGGGGCGCCGGTGAGTCCGAAAGGAAGGACGAGCCATTCATACAGCCCATACTTACACCGAAAAGCTGTTTTATGCACGTCCGGTTCGTGCACCCGAACTTGGTGGTAACCCGACCAGAGATCCAGCTTGGTGAAGTAGGCTGCGCCGTACAGCTGGTCTAGGAGCTCGTCCACACGAGGCAGCGGGTACGCGTTCTTGACGGTGAGCTGGTTGATCGCACGAAAGTCGACACAGAGGCGTAGTCCGTTGCCGCCGGGTTTGCGGGCGAACAGGATTGGAGCGCCAAACGGCGACGTAGACGGGCGAATCCAGCCACGGTCGAGGTAGTCCTTGAGCTGTCGTTCAAGCTCTTGGAGCTCTGCCGGTGACATACGGTACTCACGTTGCTTCGGCGGCTGGGCGTCGGGGTCGAGGGGAATGCGGTGATCGCAAGGGCGGGACGGTGGAA
Source organism: Volvox carteri f. nagariensis (assembly GCF_000143455.1). NCBI lineage: Eukaryota > Viridiplantae > Chlorophyta > Chlorophyceae > Chlamydomonadales > Volvocaceae > Volvox > Volvox carteri. The sequence continues at coordinate 215,084 of NW_003307570.1, read as the reverse complement.
GACCAGTCGGTTCAGAGAAGACAGCGGAGTATCGGTCGAGGATGGACTGGAGAGGAGGCGGAGCAGGCGGTATGGAGGCGGTGGGCTGAGGTGGGGCTTCGGGATCGATTTCTGGATCATCGAGGGGACGGAGTATGCCGAGGTAGACTGGTGGAGGTTGAATAAAGGGGCCACGTTTGCGAGGATTGGAAGCGGTGGGTGGTGGTGGGCGGGCGCTGGCTTGACGAATGCATTTCTGCATGCGGGCGGCGGAGACGAATTCGATGGCGAACATGGGTGGCTGGGGGGTTGAGCCCGAAAGGAGTGTATTGCCTATCGTGACGGTGTTGGACTGCCAATCGATGTTGGGGTTGTGCTGGGTTAACCAAGGCTTACCAAGGATAGCATCGTACCCGTCAAGGTCCAAGGCGTAGAAGGTGGTAAGCTCATGGTGGGATTGGATGGAGAGGTGGACGTTGGCAAGGGCGGCGGAAGAGAGAGCGAGATGTCCGTTGGCGAGGCGGACTCGGAAGGCTTGAGACGGTGGAAGATTGGCGGGACGGAGGTGGGAGCGGTTGATGAAATCGTTGGCTATGAAGTTGCGTGAGGCGCCGGAGTCAAGAAGGATTCGAGCAGGGCGTCCAGCGATGTGGGCGTCGAAGACGATGAGTGTGGAGGAGAGATCGGCGGCTGTCAGGCGGCCGAGGATAGGGGGTAGAGGGACCTGTGAAGTGGGTGTGTTTTCGTCGACGGGTGGTAACGGAGGTTGGCGAAGACGGTGGTGCTGCTTGAGTGCTGGACGAGGGATGGGTTGGGGGCGAGGGAGGGTAGAGTGAGGGGTAGGTGGTGAGACGAGGGGAGAAGCGAAGGAGACGCGCGGAGGTGGAGCGGTTATACTGGTGGGTGGTTGCGGGGTAGGAGTAGGTGGAGGTACGGGAGCCGTGGAGGGTTGTGGGGCTGGGGGCGAGGGCGAGAAGCGGGCGATGAGACGGGCGACGTTGGAGCGGGACGGCGGAGGTTGTTCCGCGGTTGGGGGTGTGAGTGGTTTTGGGGTTGCGAAGTGGTGGGTGAGTTGTCGAACACGGGAGGTGGTGGTAAGCGGGGACGACGAAGTAGTTGACGACGTAGGTGACGACATGGTAGAGGACGGAGGTGACGAAATAATTGAGGATGAAGACGATGAAGTAGGAGGCAACGAAGACGAGATAAGAGAGGGCGAAGACGACGAAGTAGTGGACGACGGAGACGACGAAATAAGAGGAGACGAAGACGACGAAGTAGGGGACGACGGAGACGACGAGATAAGAGAAGACGAAGACGACGAAGTAGGGGACAACGGAGACGACGAAGTAGGTAAGGAGGTAGTGGACGAAGTGGCGAGCGTGAAGGGGGTGTTGGACGGTGGGTCGTAAAAGACGATAAGCGGCCAGGGGGAAGGTCCTGGCTCGCCGTACCTGGAGGCGTCGGAGGGGTCGCGGCGGCAGACGATCCGCGCGCCAGCAGGGAAGCGGCGCACGACGGTCATGTGGCGTATGAGAGGAGCCCAGGGGGCTGTAGGACGGTCTGGTAGGACGATGATGGCGGAGGTGCGAGGGTTAGTCGTTTTGGACTCCAGGTACTGAGAGATGAAGGCGGACGGGGACGAGGTAGGCGGGACCATCCAGACGCACTCGCCATCGACTTGGGCCGACAGAAAGGAGCGGGACGGCGAGAAGAAGGGAACGACGTGGGCGTTGATGCCGAAGTCGTCGCAGCAGGCGTCGACGGTGAAGGGGCCATACTGCGAGTCAAGATCGAGGAAGACGGTGCGCGAAAGCATCCAGTCGCTGTCCACCCGGTGCGCTTCCGTCGTGGAGGCTGCAGCAACACGAGCACGCATACAACCTACACGGCGGGCGGGCTTACTGGCGATCTGGGTTAGGCGCGAAACGTTGAACGGCGGCGGCGGCGGGGTGTCAGACTCGGCTGACCGTTGCACAGCAAAACGCACCGGCAAGCTGTGGCTAACCTGTTCTGCCGGTGGTGGCTTGAAGGCCACATTAACGGGGACGGGGCGAGCGGCGGCGGGTTGGGTCGGCGCGGCGGTGCTGGTCATCGCGGCGAGGGTGGGGGCTGTCTGAACGGGAGGGAAAGGAGCGTCCGCGGTCGTTGTCCTGACGACGGCGGTCGGAATTGTCGGTGCGAGCCGGGGAGCGGGAGGGGGAGCGGGAGGGGGAGCGGGAGGGGGAGCGGCTTGCGGTTCGAGAGGTGGTGGAACGAAAGGGCGAGCGGTCGTTGGGGCGGGAGCGTCCACGGAAGGGCGAAGGAGGCCTGGAGGACTGCTGGCGTACCAGGTGAATAAGGTCCGGGCACGAAAGCTTATCATGGAACTCCGATCCGCACTGCAAGCACCGGCCCGCGTCCTGACGTTGGTGGCGGAGCTGGGCGGGTACGTTGATGGTGCGGGTGCCCTGGGGTAGACGGACCAGGGCGGCGGAGGTGTCCATCGGGTCGTTCCGGCGATGATCCCGTGGTCGAGGCGGAGAGGGGTCGTCGCGGATGCGGTTGGCAGCGTCGCGCCCCGTTGAGATGGTGAGCGCGAGGTCGATTAAATCCGGGGCCAAGGGAGTGACGGCTTGAAGGACGGCCTGGTAAGATGTAAAACGTGTGGCGGGGTCCGCGTTGAGGCGCCTTAGACTGTCGCCCATTGATCCGCGAAGAACTGAAAGGGCGATTTTAGCAGCCTCCGGACTATCCTCGGGGACGCCGGCCATATCCAGGTTGTGTCGCATTTGGATGTCCCAGCCCCCGATGTCTGCACGGGGATCCTTGGGGTCGAAGGGGGGGAAGTCACGGGACACATGCAAGAGGTTCAGATGTGGCGGCCGAGGTTGGGCGATGGTAGGGAGGGGGGCGTAAAGTCCGGGATGGGGCTGTTGGGCGGTCGACCATGGGGCCGGAGGGAGTTCGGCCATTGCGGCGCGGACGGCGGAGGTGATAGCCTCCTGGAGCGAGGGGACGTAAGTAGCGGCGTCGGAGGTGGTGGGGACGGGGTCGACGATGGGGACGGTAGGGGCGGAGTGGACGATAGGGGGGATGGGAGAGGGGTCGAGCGTGAATGGCGACAGGTGGATGTTGCCCGGAAGTTCTGCAGACCGTGAACGGGAGCGGTCGCGGTGGACTTCTGTGGGGACGAGAGCCATTGGAGGATGACGAAGACGAAGATGACCAGCGAAGCGATGACGATAACGATGACGATGACGAAGGCGATGACGATGACGATGACGATGACGACGAAGACGGAGACGAAGACGAAGACGAAGACGAAGACGATAAAGACGAAGGCGGAGCGTATAGGCCGGATCGTCTAGATCGATACCAACTGAAAGGGCATAGGCTCCGTTTCTCGTTGGGATGCCACGATGATTACAAAGAGGGCCGAGCGACTTAAGCCAGCTAACAACCTACAAGATGTAACAATGATGACATAACAAACTAAACAACAACAACGACTTAAATAGTTATCCAGAGCCTAGGCGGCGCCGGAAGGTCGTACATTATCCGTATCTCAAATGATCGTCCACGAGTAAAGTTAACGACTTAACAACTAACAAGAAAACCTAACATTCTATCTGATATTCGCCAACACCGCCAGGCAGCTTAAGTACGGTCTGAACACCATCAGGAAGTCCGTCAAGAGCAGTCTTCCGTATGTGCGCTGCAAATGGAAGGCATAATCATCCACGGGTTCACGAGGCTTCCACCATGGCCATCTGCTTCAATACCGTAATGATACGATTCTTTTGTGACACGCAATTGGTATGGCGTCCCCAAATGCATAGCAGTGGAAAAAGGTCTTAGGCAAAATTTTATGGGCATCACCAAACTGGCTGTCACAAATGTGTCGTACACCGTGTTAACGGTATCGACCAACAGTAAAAGCCCTCCAGAAGACGCTGTTGGCTTGTAGTTATCTTCGTCTTTTACCCCTAAGTTGATCGGACAAGAACTTTAGCTTACAGGCCCACCCTCAGAAAGCGCGCTCAGAATGGCACCTAAACAGCTTAAGCTTACTAGCCTTTTACCCAAGCTCGACACCAATGCTCCCAATGGGATTGCCCAAGACTTAATGCGCAGCCTTTCCGCGCTGTTCGGACTTTGATAGCAGCTTGGCGGTAGTAGACGCTGAAGCGTAAGCGCGCGAAGCGTGAGCACGCCCGCGGGGCCGTCCCCAAAAGTGTATCACAACTGTAGATTTTTCTCGTGACCGTCCCCAAAATTGCATATCATCAAAATAATTTCAGCGTTAATTTTGGGCCTTCCCAAAACACGTATCACAAAAGAATCGTATCATTACGGTATTTTGCGAAACGCCCTTCAAATTTGACGCAATTCGACAAGAGGTGGCTCTTGATTGACTTTGACACACTTTTGACACACACATATAAACATTATGAGGCATGACTGTGAGAACCGAACACCGCGACACCGGCCTTCTGAACGGGTTTCAGCTACACCCGTAGGGGGAAGTGAAACTGCTTCGTGCTTGCAGAGGAAAAGGTGTGGTACCGATTATAGTTGCCAAGTTGCAAAGTCACCCCAGTCGCAACGCTGTGTAATGCATTGGCGAAGATTGAACGGAGTAATGTCCATGTGAAGGGACCCATAATAGACAGAACAGTGTACGGCACATTGCTGTACATCACGTTTGGGTCCCTACCAAGCGACGGCAGACGGGACGGTAAACACCCGAAGGAAGACATCCCTGAAGAATACTTTCCCGTCGAATGCAGCACAAATCAGGATGCATGTGATTATTTGCACGCAACGTCATCCTGTTGGTGAAGCTGATGGGGGCATTCTGCGCCATGAACTAGGAATATGCAGTGCATGTACGGAAGGACATTGGGATTCCATTCGGTTTGTGGGAGCACATTGCGTACACACGCTCACATACGCATGAACACGCGTACACACGCATACACACATGTACACACGCTCACACTCTTGTACACACGCTAACGCGTATACGAAGCGTGGAAGGTGGAACCGGGATCGGCCCGAGAAACCGGCAGTCAATGAGCCTATGTATGCATCAGGCTTGGCGAGTTCCTTGGGAATTTCGTCTATTCGTGCGCTTTGGAAAGCCTCAGGGGTGCTCGGCTGGTGTACGGGTTTCAAAAGACGTGAGATGCAAAAGATTTGAGCCTGAACACATATAACCCATGACAGCTTAGTCTTTAACTAGCATCGATAATAGAAGGCGTAGGCAGTTGGCGACCTCTGTCACGGCGGGCTAAGGGGAACGTGTCCACTGCGTAATCAAAATTGTTATGAAAACGACTGCATTGAAATATGTCAATCTAACGTATTGTATTGGTAGTTTTGCAATAAAGCTGCTTACGATGCCGACTGGGCACGGTTAACCTGCGCCGCGCACCAAAAGCAGTCAAAAGCAGTTGTCGGCTCCGTGTGTTTCAAGCCAAACCTTTGAAGGATGTTGAATCTTTTGGACTTCGTTGGCGATGATCGGTTGTCGACCGCAGTTGTCGTGCTGCTGGCCATCTTGGTGCGCGTTTTGACCGGCCTCGCCTCGTATTCGGGTGCGCTATGTCCGCCTGGGGACGTCACGCGATCAAACTTGCCTGATACTCTGGAGCGACTTGTTGCTCAGGGGCCGGCGACGCCCCCAAGTACGGAGATTACGAGGCCCAACGACATTGGATGGAACTGACAGTCAATTTACCAGTAACGGAGTGGTGAGGTGTGCGTTCCGAGTACGTGACCACTTGCTGCTTATGCTTCGCTGGCTGTTGTCGCCACACCATTCCGAAGCCCCTCCTCCCGCTCGGTTACAGGTACACGGACTCCCCGGTCAATAACGCCTCCTACTGGCCACTGGATTATCCTCCGTTGTCAGGATATCAGGTGCGCAGGGGTGGGTGTGCGGAAAGGCCAGGTGAGCGGTCCTTCGCTGGGACCTGAGTATGTACGTATGTATGTATGTCTTCACGCTGTGACATGGTATGCGCGTACAAGTTCTTCTGGGTGCTTCCGGCCCCACGAGGGATGGTTGCCCGGCTGTTTGAAGTCTATGCGGGGATCAGCATCCACAGCAAGTAGAGGGGCTGGCGGCTGGCGGCCCTACATGCCGTGTGGTGACAGCAAGTTGGTGTAGCAGCTGACCGCTGAAAAGGTCTCTCGAGTTGCTGGCGGTCGCGCTCTGCGCGTATTTATAGCGCCGTACTATGTACCGGCTGCTACATTCCCCCCCCTTTGAAGGGAACCGTCCCGGGCCCTTAGAGCCTCGTATGCCACCAGCCTGTGCCTACCTTCGCCTACCCTCGGGCAGTGGGTAATTACTCCACGTCACGTCATGTGCCGGCTCACATGCGCCTAGCCGTCTTCAGATTTTTCAGGCACAGAGACAGTCCAGTCGGTTCAGCTACTTTTATAATTTGAGCGATATTCGCTCTCTGAGTCGCCACACCCGAATACCACTAGAACGTGATCGGTGGGGGTTGAACCGACGACTTCAGGATCGTGAATTTTCACGAGGTCTCGATACCAAATGTAGCAGCTGACCGCTGAAAAGGTCTCTCGAGTTGCTGGCGGTCGCGCTCTGCGCGTATTTATAGCGCCGTACTATGTACCGGCTGCTACAGTTGGGGAGGGGAGCTGAGCGGGGGGAGTCAGACGAACCACTGGCGAAGGAAGCAGATAGACGGGTAGAGATAGACGGGTAGTCCTCCAGGAGAAGACAAAGGATGCGGCATCAGGAATATATTTACACTGACCAGTGATGACTCTTGAGTAGTCGTCTTGGCGATGACGTGGTCAGCTGGGTTGTGAGACGAGTAACTAGCTGCCGAGTTACCAGCTGAGAGGCGAGGTAGGGCCTGAGGCTGTGGCTTGTCTGGGCCGCTGGCCGTGTCTGAGCTATGACGGCTTGGGCTTGGGCTTGGGCTGGGTTGAGATTAGTTGAGGTTAGTTCAGAGAGCCCCTTTGCATTTGGGGTTTTTCCCGCCGCACGTGCCGCTCCCGGGACCCAACATGGCTGAGTTGTTTGGATTGGAGAAGCTATCATACATACATACATACATACATACATACATACAGCACCATTAAATCTTTCTCACTCACCCTCCGCTTGCTGCTGTTCGTTCCTTTCCCTTCACCCCCTACTGGTCTGGTGCTGGTGTGGTCGGTTTCAGAGCTGGTTATGTGGCAAGGTGTTGAGGGCGGTGGAGCCCGCATCAGTGGAGCTGGTCAGGTCCCACGGCTACGAGACACCCTCCTCCAAGATCGCGATGCGCTGGACAGTCATAGCAGCGGACCTGCTGGGTGGGTAGGGCCGTGTGTGGACGGATGGATGGATAGGGTTTCGGGACTTCGCCTCTGCGCGCACCTAGATATGTATGTGTACACGTATACATGCATACGGAATGGAATGAAAAATGACGTTGATCCTGCCTTCTTGGATCCCTCCTCATCCAGTCACCCGAACATCTGCAGAAACAGCAATCGCCACCAATCCATCAACTGTAATCGCGACTCCACATCCCATCAGCTAGCCATAATCTCACGCTCCCGATAATGTCAGGGAGCTCCCCAGGATTCGAACCTAGGACTTTTTTAGCCATTATTTGCACTGGTGTCTCCAGACCAGACCCACTTGTGTTCCTTCCTTTGATTTTCCCCTCCATCCTACCAAGCATATGTATGTATGTTGTTACAGGGTGGTTAACTTCGCCAGCGGCCCCCTTTCCCGGGGCAGTCCCTGCTCTCCCCTGCTAGAGGGGCACCCTAATCCGTCACCCCATCCGACTTCAGAATGTATTCGTTGGGTTCGGCAACTCACCACCAGCATCCAACCAAATCTAGCGGATCAACGGCGCATCAACTTAGTTCCTGGTCAGCTCGCAAGTTGATATTATCACGTCCTACACCGTCCATATGATGGGGGGCCACCTCCCATTTCATCACTCCTCAAACACCCGAGGAGCTGGCAGGCGGATTTGAACCCGGGTCGACTGGATCGACTGGGAGCAGAAGTCAGGCCTTAACTTCTGCCAGCCGCCTGCCAGTTATGTATGGTTAACTTCGCAGAATGTATTCGTTGGGTTCGGCAACTCACCACCAGCATCCAACCAAATCTAGCGGATCAACGGCGCATCAACTTAGTTCCTGGTCAGCTCGCATCGATTTTATCACGTCCTACATCGTCCATATGATGGGGGCCCACCTCCCATTTCAACACTCCTCAAACACCCGAGGAGCCGGCAGGCGGATCCCGGGTCGGCCGGGAGCAGAAGTCAGGCCGTAACCTCTGCCAGCCGCCTGCCATATGTATGTATATATTTACCTGTCTCATCGCCACCTCGTCCAACCTCGCCACTGTATACTTTGCGTTCAACCGAAGGGGAAACCTTCATCAAACTTCTCCCCCCTCCACACCCTCGCGCACCCACCCGAATCTGAGTGTATTGTCGTCCCTCCACACCCCCGCACCCTCCCCGCCAGTGTACATCCCCGCCTGCCTAGCCGCCATTCATGTCTTCTACGGTGCCCCTTCCTCACCATCCGCTGGTTCCTCTTCCGCCACCGCCCACCGCGCCCGCACCCTCGCACTGCTGGCGTTGCTCTTCAGCCCCGCCGCCATCATCATTGACCACGGACACTTTCAGTACAACAACATCAGTCTTGGTCTGACTTTGGCGGCAGCAGCCGCCATCGGGTCGGGTCGGCAGCTGCTGGGCGCGGCGCTCTTCTCTGCAGCCCTCAATCACAAGCAGATGGCGCTGTTCTTCGCCCCGGGCTTCTTTGCCCACTTGCTGGGCTGGGCGCTGCATTCGGAGCGGCACCGAGGGGTGATGGCCAAGGTGGGAGTCGTCCTTTCTCGCGGGGGGGGAAACCAGGATGGTGGTGGTGGTGGTGGTGGTGCTGCTGGTGGTGGTGGTGGTGGTGATGGTCTCGATGTGATGTGGGCGTTGGAAAGGGAAAAGATTCTGTGCAAAGGTCCGAGAGCAAAATACTTCATGGGGATGTTTTTTAAGGTTAAGGGATCGGTACACAGAGGTACGCGGAGAGAGATGTGGGGAGAAGGTGAGAAGGGGCAATTCGTATGTGGATCTGCAAGTGTGTACAAAATGGGGCGGATGAATGGATGAGTCCAGGGGTGCGTTTGGAACTCGCTTTTAACTTAAAAAAGGAAGTGAAGACAAAGCGCAATTTCGGTTTCTTTAGGTGGGTGATATGCGGTGTGGTGGACGGATCAGCTTCAAATCGCTGGAGGGCTTCGAGAGATCTCGACGCTGCTCTAGAGCTGACCCCAGGGCCCCACACAGACAAGCTTCCTGAAGTTGGACTGGGGAGGGCCAGGCCGGGGAACCGGATGCGTGTGCGTGTGGAGGCGGGGGAGGGATAGATAAGTACATGTCAGAGTCGCGGCTCGCTGGCTTTTCCGACCATAACGCGGATCCCCACAGCCGATTACGCACACGCACACGCGCTATCCCGCTTCCTCGCTTCCAACCTGGCATCATCAAAATCGCATCGCAAAATCCCAATCCGAAGCCGCTCCCGAATCTCGTTTCCAAGTCCCCGGTGTTTTTCTTAGATGTTTTACTCCCCTGCCGTGCGCCCCCAATCGCCCTGCACTCCCCCTTGCCATCGCCGTTGTAGGTCCTGGCGGTGGCGAAGTTGGGACTGGTGGTCATTGCGACGTTTGCGGCCTGCTGGGCGCCGTACCTCTCGTCCAAGGGCGCCGTACTGCAGGTGGGTCTATCGAGGGAATGTGTGCGGATGTATGTATAGATGTCGGCTTTGTTTCCTACGTCCGCTCTCGCCTTTCCTGCTCGTCGCCTTTCCTGCTCGTCGGCTCGTCCGCCTTATGTAAGTATGTATGTATGTTGCCAGGGATTCAGCCAGCCGCAATGCCGCGTACCCTCGGAGCCCCGTACCGGTTCCCAACCGCTGCAACCGCCGACCGTCTTCCTTTCCAAACCGCTGTAACCACCAGGTGCTGACGCGGATCTTTCCCGTACGGCGGGGTCTGTACGAGGATTACGTGGCCAACTGGTGGTGTGCTTCCTCGCTGTTGATTAAATGGAAGTCGAGGTTCTCGGCCCCGGTGTTGCTGCGGGCCGCGGCGGCAGCTACGCTGGCGGCTGCGGCCCCTTCCATGGCGCATCAGATTCTGGGTCGACCTCGGGGAGGAGGGGGGGGTCCCTCCCGCTGGGGCTTCCTGCGCTGCCTGGCGAACTCGGCCTTTGCGTTCTACATGTTCTCTTACCAGGTACGTGTCCGCATGTATGTATGCATGCTTGCATGTATGTATGTATGCATGCATACATGCATTCATGCTGGCGTCCCGTGCCAGAATGTTGTTGCTACAAAAGGAAATGTGATTGTCTGTATATGTGCATGCTAGCGTGATCGGCTTGGGAGCCCTTCCGCGTCTTTTCCCATCTCCGTATCTTCCCCCTCGTTGGGAGTGCTTTGGGAAGATCTCCCGTCAGCGTCCCCTCCTCCCTCCCATCCCATCCCCTCCTCTCTCCCGCACCCGCCAGGTCCATGAGAAATCCATTTTGCTGCCCCTGCTGCCGGTGACCCTCCTTGCGGGTCGGGAGCCCTCCCTGGCCACATGGCTGCCACTGCTGGCAGCTTTGTCCATGTTCCCGCTGCTGGACAGAGACGGGGTGGCGCTGCCGTACGTGGCGTTGTGTGCACTGTACGGCGCTGTGATGGCGGGGCCGGCGCTGCACCATGCGCGGCAGCTGCAACGACTGCAGGTGCGGCGACATGATGACACGCACACCTCGCAAGATGGCGGGGCTGGGATGTGCATATGCGTGTGTGCACAGCATTACACACTGCAGCCTAGCACAAAGCCTCTCTTTCTTTTTCTTCGGTACAATTATTCCAGTCTCGAGATGTAATGGCGCTTCTCATTCTGCCGCATCCTCTTCACTTTCTCACACCCATCTAATGCCCGCTGGCAGGCTGAGGCTGAAGCGAAAAGCAGCAGCAGCGGCGGCGGCGGCGGCGGCAATGGCGCCAGCCAGCGGCACGGCGGCCCCTTGGGTCGTCTGGTGTTTGTTTTGTCGGACTGGGCAGTGGGTCACTGGGGTCTGCTGACCGGTCTCGGGTTGGTGGGGGCGCTGGGGCTGCACACGGCCCGACTTGCGCTGCCGGCCCCGCCTCACCTGCCCTGGCTCCACGACCGGGCCTTCATTACCGCGGCCTTTGGCGGCTTTGCCTTGGCGGCCATCTACCTGCAGTTCAGTCAGTGGCTGGAGGGGGTTGAGGGCCGGGGAGCAGCAGCCAAGGCCGCCAAGAGCAAGAGGGCATGAAGGGGCAGGAGTGAAGGGGGCCCCGCGGGGGAACCCCAATGCGGCCCCACACCACAACCGTCTCGTGTGTTGGCATGGGGACGGTGTGAGCGCGATGGTTTGAGGGAAATGGGAGTATGGGGTTTAAGGAAAGGTCGTATATGATCCAGGTCGGGGCTTCGGGTATGCGCGACTCGGAGGGAGAGCGCCACCACCACCCAAGGAAAGGAGTGTGTAGAAACCCCCCAGCTGGAAATATAGTGAAGACGAGGAAAGCGGCTTCTCGTAGTGGAGGATGAGAAGTGGTGGTTTTTGGTGGCGGTATGGATGAGGTATTAAGGTCTCTACCAGCAGCTTAAAGGGAGGAGGTCCTTCGCTCCTTGACGCCCGTTGATGCTGCGTGTAATAATTGCGGAGAATACCAGGTTTAAATGATGAGGTGCTTCAGGTATTTCCGTTGGTTGGCTGGCGTCGGTGTGACATGGCTGTGGCATGGACGAGGGCCGGACGTGTGCAGAGCGCTTGGGTCACAAGGATATGGGTCGGTGTGCAAACATGAATTACGCAAGGCATGGTGCAAGGTATATGAAAAACGATTGGAGCTGCCATAGACGGACTCCGAGCTGGGTGCAGCTCCGGCTGAAGTCGGGTTCCTTTCTTCCGTAGAAGCTGCTTGAGTCCTTGCTATGATGATTTAGCTCATCTACGGCGTCGTCTGCTCAACCATCTCTTTGCTTGCATGCCGTGGGCGTCAGTTGCCCCAACGAACTTAAATCGCAATACTTGGTTCATCTGGTGCGTTTTCATTTTGATACTTATGCTTAACAATTACAACCGGAAAACTTGTGTGACTCTAGGTAACAACGTCCTCCGGGAGCCTTGTCGCATAACGATGTACACATCGAGAACAGCCCGAGCCATAACTCTTCAGCGCCAACATCTTGCTCCTAAGTACCTTAGAGGTAGTTGTTGCTTGCCTTATCCAGCCAGTTTGCCAGCGCGTCAGCTTAGACCCGCTATACTTGCACAGGCCGGGGTGGATGACCAATGGCCTGCTCCTAGCTCTTATAAGCTCTGGCCAACAGAAATGTAGGTCATCGTGCATTAAGCCTTCTTGGAGGCCCTCTTGACTGCCTCGCGGATACCGGTGCAAGCAAGGTTGCCGCGCCTTATCCCTTCCGGACACGGACATCTGGGTATTGCAGGAACCCATACGCACGCGCTTGCAGTCTCTCATCCGATGCTGGCTTTTTCTGACTGCAGATCCATCAGCAGTGGAGTTTACAACCTGGTCCAGGGTGGGGAGCTCCTGGTGGGTGGACTAACGATGGCGTGCAGGGGGCCCCGCACCAGGTCGCCGTGCATGCATGTTCCGGGTCGCGTGCTTGGGGGCGACTCCCCGGATTGCCCCGATGGGTGCCTGGTCACGGACAACACGCTTGGCCCGGGAAACCCGTCGTGCGCTACCCAATCCACACCCGTACACCCCGCTCTCGCGTCCCTCCCCGGCATACACACACATTACACACATATACACCACACGGGCGCACACTCACACACACACACACATGCGGCCCCTCACTGCAGGCCTACGGTGCGCTTGCGGACGCTGGTTTCTCGGGAGACTGGAGCCGCATCGGAGTGCTCACAACGGGTGGGTACGCGGATATTGTTAAGGCAGACGCTGTGCTGCTGTAAGATTGAAGGTGTCAAGTGTCGGAATCTTCATATACTCCCCACCTCTCCCCTCCCTCCCCGCTCCCCTCCTCCTCCCAAATCCAGACCAGGAGGTGCTGGCCCAGCAGGCCTGGTGGTTCATCCTGGTAGCTCATTCGGTAGTGGCGGCCATCACGGCGATGTACGCGCAGAGACAGGGCTACCCACCGCTCCAGGCCGGCGCCCGGGTGAGGGTGTGTGGGTGTTGGGGGTTGGTTTTCCTGCCAGACATACAGACATACACACAGACAGAAGATACCACCCCTCGGCTAGTTCGTTCGCCAGCTCAGGTCTGGCAATCATATGCATATATATGTATGTAAAGTAAAAGCGTAATACGAGGTAGTAAAGTCAGGGTTCACAAATGGCAGGTCACAGCCGCTTGTCGCCTCAATGCCAAGACGTTTACTTTTAACTGGCACCGTACGTGAGTAGTAAGCAATTGGACAAGAGACATATACCTATCATGCCACTACAATTGTGCCGAGCAGAGCCCACCTAGCAATCCTCCGCCTGTCCGGGGTCGAAAATCTCCATTTTTGGCTAAAAAGCGTCATGCGCTCGTGATGGAGCACCTAATGGACCGTAAAGCTCTTCAAACTGCGCTCTGACAAGAAGGCAGTTACAGCGGTCCTGCTACACGAAACGAAAACACGCTTGGCGCTGCTGTATTCTCCTCCAGCACTTTCCGGGACGGCCCTAGGTGCAAGCAGGAAGCAGCCCCAAGCTCCTTAGTAGTGCGCAGTTTCCGCGTACTGTGCAGTACACAACGCTCGCTTCTCGGAAAGACACGAAATTCCCTCAGTCCCAGCAGCTGGTGTGTGTCCTTCACCCGCGGTGTCGCCACCCGCGCCCTGTCTTCCCTAGCCTAACCCTCCCTCAACACGACCTCCTGCTGCTACACTACACTACATTACACTACACTACACTACACTACACTACACTACATACTGAACCCGAACTCCCTCTCCCAACCGCTCTCGCTGTTTCGGTCCGCCTTTGCCTTCACGCAGGGCCTCTTATTCGGCACACTGGGGCTGTACGACGTCTATGTCCGCTGCCAGGGCAAGCGCGCCCAACAAAATTAGCCGTCACCACACTCCGACAACCTGTGACCAAGTGCTGCCGTACCGCAGCGCGTGCCTGTACACTGCGGCGCAGCCTGCTACCTAGACGGCACCACCGCCGCTGCCTCCCAGCCCGGCGAACGAGCAAACCTCTCCACCATCCCCTGCTGCTCTTCCTCTTCTCCAACCTCATTTCAAATAACCGCATGCCAACGTAGTAGTGCAGTGGTGGCGACATTAGCGGTGCCCTGCCGCCTTCCGTAAGGGCGCACGCAGTCAAACTGCAAAGCACCACGACGCCAGCGGTACTGGTGCACGAGCTGCTACACCTACGGACGCGGACAAGTGCTTCGGGGGAGGGGGGGTGTTGCCGCTGTGGCTCCACGCAGAAGCCACATGTTGTGGCCCGCGGGCGCAGCGCCCTGGCTGATGCTGTTAGCTCGCGGGGCTCGCTCGTCGAAGCCACGGTGTATTGTTGTTTCGTGGGTTTCAGGTCATTGCGGCTTAGCGGGCATGGGCATCCTGACGGGCTCCCCCGTGATGATGTTGTGCGTGACGCTGTGGGATTTGGCGTGCAGGTTTGCAGCGCGCAGCTGCCGTCGCTCCTGGTAAGCCGCATCCTGCAGGGGGAGAGAGAGGGGGGAACCCCAAAGTGTTCGATTGGAGGGGTGAAGGCGCTCCGCGAGGCTGCAGGAGAGGGCAACCGGACAACGGGGAACAAAACCACCGACGGCCGGGAGGATGAACTTCGCGAAACTTCACGGCTATGTATGCCTGGGGCATGTGGGACACCCGGTGGGATATGAGGCAAGAGGGGGACGGAGCCGCTGCGGGGCGGCAGTAGTTCGCCACTCAGAGAACGCGATGGTGATGCGGGAAGGCAGTAGCGCTCTTGTCGAGCGGCTGCACTCCTGGGTTTAGACGCCCGGTGGACGGCAAGTAAAGGTGCAAAAACGTTTGTAAGGAGGACCCGCTTCTGGACGTCGCCTTCGCACCTGCGATGCCAGCGTCTGGCCGCTGTTATTCCGGTTATAGTCCAAGCTGATGATGTTGTAGGATTCACCGCTCTGGTTCCGTCGGGCCCCTGTCCCCGTGTTCCGCGCCATTTCAAACTTGGTTGCGTCCCGCTGCTCTAGGGCCTTGTCAGCGGCCTTGATACCATATTCCCGATTGTAATGGACTACACGGTTTGCGGCGTACAGCTCCTGCAGCCACAGCCATGCACCGCAGGGGGGGACGTGGCGGGGTTCGAGCAGGGAACCCCTGGCAGCGAGGCCCCAACGTCCGGGCATCCGTTACGCGAGTTGCACAAGCGTACCTCCTTCTTTTGAAGGGCTTCATGCTTCCGGTGATAGTTCTCCATGGCCACATCCCGGTTAAACCTGTCGTGTTCGTCACAGTACGACGGGGCTTGGCGTGGTGGCACAACAGGATCGCCCATGTAGTTCTCTGGTGGCTGCAAGATGTTCCTCCTCCGGGCTACAAGGCGCGATTTCTCGAGATAGTCCTTGTCTCGTAGTGCATCCCGCTGCGCCCGGTTTATGGGTTCGAGGTTGCGAAAGCCGCTGGGCCCCACTTCACCAACGCTTCTTGTGCCCTCCATAGGAAAAGAGATGGGTGAGCTCTTTCTTCCAAACCGCGCCGTCACTTAGTATAGTACCCTCAATGCCTTGGCTGGGCCCAGAAACAGTATGAAGCGGCTAATAAATATTTAATTAAGAGCTTTCATGTGAATTCTTAAAAGTAGTTTAATGCTTAAAGCTCGTGGGCAGTATGCATAATACAATTCTTTACACGTTGGACAGATTCGAAGCGCAGATAAGAGCGTAACCAGCAACTTAGTAAAACGGAGTCAATCCAGGACTGCATATGCTATCCTATTCAGCACTGGCACAAAGCACAGGATACGGAGTTAAACGTACATCGAAGCTTCTTAGACTTTTGATGTGATAAAGCCTTTTCCCCTTGATCAAGACCTGTCATTCATCGTCGCTGTTATTATAACGAGGCATTATCAATGTAACCTGTCGAGGCCATCCAAACAGAGAGTTGCTCGTCACCCAAACCTGAACTACATCTATCTGTACGAGAAGTCAAAGGGGTTGCTGCTCAAAGAAACAGCCTTGTCTCTTGTACCCACAACGCACTCGCAATATTGGTCCCTGCCATTAGGTCACAGCAGACGTACGTCGCCCCTGGCTCCACATCCATGGCCAGCCCTGAGCGCTCCTCACACCTATGGGCCCGGTACCTTGGACTCCTGCCACGACTCCACATGCCCCGGGCACAGTCGGGTTCCGCCCGTACTGCTTCCTCCTGTTCAGCTGTCAGCAGCACCCCATACCGCATACCGGGAAGCAACGGACTCCCTCAAGCCTCAGCCCTGCCGCCCGAGGCATGCTAGCTAATCTGCACTCATAGCGTCTCTCACGCAGGCCAGCACATACCACCACAACCACCATCACCGGAAAACACGATTAACATGTCTCGAAACGGCTGTGCAGGCGATATGGCCTGAATCCATCAGCAACACCCAGGGCCATCCCACCCTACCCACTACTACCGCCGTAACCGTTAGCAACCCCGAACCGCTGTCAGCTGTCATCCGCCTGTGTCATCGCTCCATCCACCGGCCACTGACCACCCAGGCGACCTGCATCCGTATCCGGTCCCAAACAGCCTCCACGGAGTCCAGGGCGGGTCGCACGTCCAGGAAGAAGGCCACAGGGGCAGCTTGGCCTGGCTGCGGAGCGCCGTTGTAAAAATCAATCACGTAGCGCACCTGCGGACGACAAAACAAAAGGATGCATTTTCTCTGATGCGCCAAGGAGCAGCAGGCCAGGCCAGGTAATGCCAGGAGGTGGCCTTTCAAACGGTGCGGTTGGCGAGAGCAACAGAGAGAGTAAGTTGATTCTCTAACAGGTCGGTGCGGTACTCGCCAGGATCAGGAAGTAGGGCCCAAGGGAAACACACACACACACACACACACAGAAGTCTTCGAGGAGAGGGCCTCGCCAGTGGAAATGCCGACTGGAGGGTCAAACCGACAGCGAAAGGTACTGCGTTGTTTTCAGATGGTGGAGCAGGTGGCAGAGCTGCGGTAGGAGCTGCGGTAGGAGGGCCGAAGCGTGGGATTTGGCCTTACGGGCCCCCCAGGTGGGCCCCGCTGTGAGTGGGTGGGTGTTGCCGTCACAGGTCTAGCCCGCGAGGTCCCCTTCGTCGCCATCGTCATCGTCTTGGGCTCAGACGCCATAACCGGGGCTCGTCCGTCCAAAACCGTGCCAAACCCCTCACCTCCCGGCCGCAGCGATCCACAACCCAGTCGTGCCGGTCAAACGGGAGGCCGAAACCCTGGAGGGCGGGAAGTGGAGGGAGACGGGGGCAACACGAACCGCTTGTACCGCATGCAGCGGTGGGGGTTTCCATACACCTGGAGCGGCAGGAAAGTGGTTAGGCAACCCATCGAACAGCTCCGCAAGTAGCTTCCCCCTAAGAAACCCAACGCGATCTGAAAAAACGGTGGAAAGAGAGAGAGACACAGAGAGAGAGACATACTGCTGATGGCAGTGTCTTTGCAATACGGCATACACGGCAATGCGGTTACTAACTTGTCCCAAGTGGCCACTGCGCCCGGTGCCGCGAGCTGTCAGACAACCGTCGATACAACCCACCACGAAGTTGAGCAGCCGTGCCTTGGGACTGAGATCACTCGGTCGGCCCTGGAAGCGCTTGAGTCGCGGATTGGGGCACTCCTCGCAGTGCAGCCGTTCCCAAGCCATCACCTCCCTCCAGGCCCGTTCGTTGACGGAGTTGTGAATCGCCACCACATTGCGCATGTCCTCAGTTTGTGGGTCCCAGCCCTGCGAGCGGCGCGTGGCCAGGCGGGGGCCAGGCGGGGCACATAGCACAGCGGGGGACACGCGGGGTCGGCGAAGAGAGGGGTGTGCGGGGTGAGGGGTGGGGTGGGTCACCACCGCGGGGGTACTGGTGGGGGTACTGCCGGCAGCGTTAGCGCTCCAAAGGAATAGCTGCAGAACTCAGGCTACGGAACTCAGCCACACAGGACAGGCAGCGCAAACTGTAATTCCGTCTACTGTAATTTCCCCCTCCGGGGCCTCTTTGCAATCGCCCCTCACCGTAAGCTTTTCCGCCTTTACACCATTTCAACATTCACCTTCAACATTCCTTTCCACAACACAACGCCACATATTGCCTCTCTTTCCTTCCCAATCGGCTCACGTGCTTCCCCTCCTGCTTCTCAGACCCGATCATCCACCTTCCGCTTCATGGCGTTGTAAAACATTTGCTCCGATGGGTAAACCCAGTAGTCATGCCCAGGCTGCTGGTGGGGCGGCAGCTTGCTGGGCGGGGCCATGGGGATGTTAGACGTCTGGCGCTGCGTGCTGAGACCCGGCGGGGCAGGCTGTGTGGTGAGACCCGCGGGGATGTTGTTGAGCGGGTTGAGGGTGCCGCCATCCGCTGGTATCATGGGGCAGCTTCCAGATGTGGATGGAAGGGATGAAGGTAGTGGCGGCGAGGACGTGGAAGCGGCCGCATAGGAGCAGCTGGAGGGAATCTGAAGCGCACCGGGGCATGGATGTCAAACAGGGTGTAGACGGGTGGCTCTGTCGGATTAGAGAGAATGCTGTTTGTCGTTGCGGTGCGCATGGGGAAGAGGTTCGGGTTTCAGCGTGCCGTGTGTTACGTGAACTTGATGGATTCATGGGCTTGCAAAAGGTAGGCCAAGGTGACCCAACAGAATGCAGTTGTCGTGAATCAATGGATGAGAATCTTACCCGTTGCTGCTCGGATGGGGCGACGGAGGGTGAAGGCGTGGCCCCGCTAGCTGATGCTCCGATAGAATCAGCTACGACCAAGCGGTGTACCACACGTTTCTTCACAGGTTCAATCCGCCTAAGCAAGTATAAATATCTGTATTTCACCTCGCAATGTAGATGCAGAAGCGCCACAGTCGACGCCATCCGCCCTCGACGACAGTTTCACGAATACCCGATTTGCCCTCTCGGCGGATGTTCCGGTCATTGATCTGTCGTTAATTGGTTACCTGTGGTAAGTTTACAAGCGGTCTACAAATTTGCTTCTTCAGAAACGCTTTCGCGCTCTGCACCCTTTTACCCAAAATTCGTTACAAGTATTGTTATGGAGATCACGACATTAATAATATGAAAATAGGTTATTCCCAAGTTTTGGAGCCTTGATCACACACGTCCGTACGACTTTAACGACCTGGGTTTCACGAAATCGCCCGCGGAATCACCAATGTCACCATGCACCTTAGCAGTAGCACGACTCTAATCAGCGCGCGCTTTATTAAGCATGCGCGCATTATGCAATTATCGCAATATAATAGCCATCCGTCGCCGGGCCCTGGCCAAAGTCACGTCACGTTACGGCACCAGTGCAGAACCCAATACGCGCCACACTAACCCTTCCAACAAGCATCCATGATAGCTGCAGCTAAGTACACCATCCTGCATCGCTAGGAGCTAGCTTGCCCAGTGTCCCCGGCGCTACGTCGAGGCTAGCAAAGCAGTCCCGCCTTGTTTGTGCTGATTGCACTTGGTCACTTTGCCTGTGTGGCGGATTCCGAACGGGGGGAGAGGGTCCGAGCGGGAAAGTAAAATCAGTCCCGCGCGAGCTGACGGCAGAAGGAAAGACAGGTACAGGACAGGGTGGAGCAACATGCATGTGCGGGTCACATTCAAGGCAAGGGATACACGGTGATGGTGATTCCCATGCCGTCGAGCTGAGCCCCAAAACCATCACTACAATTCAACATCACTCTGTATGTTGGTAATCTGGATTTTCCTTCAAGCGGCCGTGTTGTCGATTATACCAGCCCCGAGATCCAAACAAACGGCCCATCCCGGAGCACACTATCCAACCCCCGCCGCGTAATAACAATCTTCGGTTCCGATCCCGAGCCACGATGGCACTGAAAGTAAACCAAGTGATGAGCCGCCATAGACGTGCCCAATTATCCGCACGCCACGCACTTGCGCACCCGTGTGGACAACCGCGAACATGCACATCCATCCATGCCTGTACCAACACTCCGTCCACCTTGCACAAGGACGCGGCTAAGCCCTAGCCCACACGCAAAAACACCCTGAAACCCCCCCAAGCAGCACAGCACAAGCCAATCCACAAACGAACTTACTGGTAGCCACATAGTCGTCCCAGCAGGGGAGGTTTTCCGTCGCCTCGTTCACCATGGCCACAATCAGCCGCACCAAATTGTTGCGAACGAACTGCGAAGCGGGGGGCGGAATGCAGGACGGAGGGAACGCGCCAGGCCACGTAGGAAACAGAGATGAGGGCATCGTGGGAAGGGCCACGGTCTACCCCCAGCGATGCCGATGCCCCCCAAACAAGCCTAATCATCAGCGAACTATCCCGATCCAGTCCACCAAACGGAACCCAAACTGGCGGCAGCCCTCCTCCTTCTCCTCCTCCGCCAGCGTTCGCTGGTCTTCCCTTGCGCTCTGTTCCCCAGATCTTTGAAAACCAACCAGCCGGCCAACCCGGCGTCAGCATTCCGCCCTGGCCGACAAGCACCCCTGCAATGTCCGAACACATCTATTCATTCGCATGCGGATTTTAATCCGATGCGGGTCCCGGTCGATCTGCGGACGTCCGAGGGCAGGAAGGGGCCCGGGGCCCGTTCCCTGGGGCTGAACGAAAGCAGCACAAACCCACATAACCCCCGTACCAGCGGGGGCTCCGGCAGGTTGCGTGCGGGCGGCTTGGAGCTGTAGTCCCGCTTGTCAAAGGCGTAGGCTGTCAGGGTGCTGTTGTCCGTCATGTTGCCATCCTTGTCGTAGCGACAGGGGTAGGTGAGATGCAGCAGGTAGAAGGGTCGCCCCTCGTAGTCGACCTCCTCCTTGTCGAATGGTGGGTGCGCCAGCATGTTAGGGTGAACCTGTTGAGGGTAATGTGTATGTTGCCACGAGGGTCACTATAATGCGGAGGAAGAGGGAAGCTCCCGGAGAAAGGTGTCGCAGATGGGCGTTGCGGCGGAACAGACCGGCAAGCTGATCTGCCGCGTATCAGGGCCTGCCGTCGCCGACCCCACCAACTGCGCTCCTCCTTGCGCCATCAGTAACAAATTGGCGTACAAATCAGACCCTCATGCTATGAGGGTACAGTATATATAAGGGTTATATATATAATATAAACGGTATATAAAGTGCTATATATAGGGCACATATATACCCTGCATATACTCCACATCTCCCAGACGTGTCGCGAGTTCCCCCCCCCACACACACACCTTCATGTTGACATTCTGGCGCGCGCGGTATGTCGCCAGCGAGTACCCGTACATCTCCAGCACCCAGTTCCACGCATCATGCGCTTCCTTGTCCTCGTAAATCTCCAGCGTGGTGTTGTACCAGAGAGGTGCCACGACGCGGAACTCGTCCACGCTCACAAAGGTGGGACTGTTGCCGATTTGCGGCACACGGTGAATCTCCTCGTCGCTCACATTGCCGATGAACTTGCGCACAATGGCCGGGTAGTCCCAGGGCACGATGTAGGAGAACAACGCCGCACCTTGAGACTCGCCGTTCATTAGGTTAGGCATCGGTCGCATGAACAGGTGGTCCGTCTCGCACATGACGAAGTATTTCTAAAAGGTGAGGCGTTGACGTTGGCATCAGCAATGTGGCCGGAAGGATTGGCGTCGGCATCAGAGATGGTGGCGGTGGTAGAGGTGAAGGCGGACATCGGCGGCATCGGCGGAAGGGTAGAGGAGTTAATTAAATGTCCAGGACCAGTGAAAAGGCGGCCGACGACGATGGCAGGCGGCGGGAATGTTGGCGGTGGCGGTCGTGTGGCACGTTGGGAGGCGGCAGCAGTGTTCCACAGGGGCATCCGCGTCCCGTGACGGCCACAGCAGCAAGGCGGAGGTTGCGGAAAAAGCCATGGGCCGAGTGACGTCCAGTGAGTATTGCAGCCGGCGGCAAACGAAGGGGGGTTCCGACACGCAGGGGGGAAGGGGGTTCCGACACGCGGTCAGTGAGCGGTGCGAAGGACAGAATCATCAGGTAAGCACACGGCTTGTAAACATCCAACCTTTACCTCCGACACGGCGGGTGACTAGGACAGGCGCTATTCCCATGACATGATGCTCTACCATTAAAGAGTTTTTTCCGGCCCTACCAGGCAGGTGCTAAGGACCGCAGGGGGGCTGAACCCTGTGCCCTGTGCTCTGTGCTTCTTAGAAAAGTTGTATGGTTAGAATTTACCATGGTGGACTGCATCTGGTTCCCCTCTCAACACCGCCATGTGTCTAGGTAGGTGTGGAGGGGAGATTGAGAGCAACCAACGCACGTGCTGCTTTAGGCACATCCAAGTCGCAGCAATGGGCCCCAACGGCCAGCAGCCGTCGGCTTCCGGCGACCTTATGGCCTTGGTCACCCCTGGACCGCCCCTTCCCCAAGGCTGTCGGTATGCGGGTGAACCGGGGAGGACGGCGCGGCGCCCCGCAGCGGACCCCCTTCTCCCGCGGACCATGATACAAACCAGTACGATCACCAGACCTACGGGCCCATCATGCGTCCAGTCTCGCGTCTCTGGGAGAAATCCAGGAGACCTGTAACCCGCCATACACACCCTGCTCTGCTCATGCCAGGCTGGCCTATCGGCAAGTGAGGGTCAGCCCCATTGGAGCGACAACCTCACGCCAACACAGCCTCTTCATTCCCTTCTTCTTGACGCTCCCTGACTCTAACCTGCTCAACCGACCCGCTGCGCACTTACTCATTCGCTCACATGCGTCCATCTCTGGACCCTACCAGGAATAAGATCCACCAGGTGTTTTGAAAGCCCTCAGGGGGCCTTATGAGCTCGGGGATTCATGACCCCGGTGTCCGCCTTCCTGGCCTGTGCACGAGCGATGCCCCACACCCACAGACCCACACACCCACATCGCATCGCCGGCTCACCTCCGGAATGCTGACTTTGTTGATCCACTGGATGAACGCGTATGGCCGGTTCAGCACAATGTATGTCGAGTTCTTGGAGATGGAGGGCGGCAGGGGGTCCACCACGACGGTAGGGATCTCATCCATGAGGTCGTCTGCCTTGCCGCTGTGCAGGATACGTGTGAAACCGCCCATATCGCATACTGCCTCACGGAGACAGGCGTCCCGCTGCTTCTTGTACCAGTAGTAATGAATGCGGGCTTGCCAGTGGTTTGAAAACCCGGCCGCCGTCGTGACAACATGGTATGCGCGCGGGTTTTGTACGGTGCTGCCATACACCAGCTTTGTGACGGTAACCTTCTCTGTTCTCACATGGGCTTCAGGGCATGGGCTGGGTGATGCGGCTTCCGCGGTCGACGCTTGGCCATTGCCACCGAGATGAACCAGAGAGCGGGTGCGGAATCCCAAGCTGCCTGCCCCCGTGGATCCGCCGCTGCCACTGCCGCCAAGGCTAGCCTGGAATACGCTATACACGAAGAAGATTACCGCAGCAGCGACAAAGAAACCGGCGAGGTGTTCGAGGCGGAAACCGCGACGCCGCGATGACGTCTTTGAGGGTGACCCGGATTTCATCGCGACGTGACTTGATGCGTGCGTTCTATCGCGATGCTGATGACGACTTGTGAGGCGGCAGGTCCGACCTTACAGCCGTTGCACCTGAGCGAACCTGGCAATCTCTCCCTACTCTATCATAATATGTAGAATCAAACCTTTAGATCTGGAAATAAATGAACAATTCACGTCATAATACTTATATGTGCAACTCCTGATTTGATGCCTCGCCTATGGCAACTTTTGCACAACAGCTGTCCCAACCGACTGCGAGAGCAACTCCCCGACTGACTAAGTAAATACGTCTAGCCAATTCTATGACGTGTGGTTTTTGCCAATGAAACTTTTGATGTCACGGGTCAATGGTCAACTCCGAACTGCCCAACAACCACATTCTTTGCCACTTGTAGCTTTCGGCGGAACCCTGGCTCAGCAGGACAGAGCTGATAACATAAATTATAATGATACCATGTCAGTAATATGCCTCGTTGCATACATACGGCGAGGGATAAGATGCATGAAATAGCAGGAATTCGAAACTAGACGGGAACCATGCGCAACAGCCTGGACGCTCCTCCTGAGTCGCCGCGAGCCTCCATTAAACCCGTGAAACCCGGCGGAGGTCATGGCAGCGGCCGCAAAGGGCTCCTGGCGGCCTTTTCCGACACGTTGAAGCGTGCCTGGCGACCAGGTGAGAACCAACGTCGCCCCAATCAATTATCATCCTCGGCCGGGAACGTGGCTCCCGTATCCCGCGCACACGGGTGGAGTTGGGTTTTCTGGCGGAGGGGAGGAGGAAACAGCACTCTTGCAGATGCATTGCGAAACTCCCCGATCCCTCCAGCTTCCTGACAAGTTGCTACACGCTAACCTGGCGAACATCGAGGCCAGCTGGCCCCTGCGCCCAGCACGCACCTGCCCTCATTACAGACCCTACTGCTCGCCCGTACCCCGCGACACGTGTAACGTGCACCTGCTGGTGGGCGCAGGGAGTCGTTCAGCTGCACCAGCAGCAGTGGAGACGACGGAGGCGGAGGTGGACGTGGCGGGTCCCGGCGCCACCGCCAGCGGCGATGAGGGCGACGGTGGAGGCGGCGATGGCGACGCGGCCAGGTCAACTGAGCAGCGCTATTACCGCGAGCTGGTGAGAGGGCTGAGCGCTACCTCACATGTGAGGCGGTGAAGACCCATTTCGCGGCGGCGGTTCGCGGAACTGGCTCCCGGAGACCCATCCCTGTACAGTCCAGTACTTACCCGCGTCCCAGCTGGTTTCGGAGTGACGCTGGAGCGCATACGACCGCCCCCATTTGGGTCAGGCGGTGGTGACGTGTCCGGTCCCAGCACTGGGGGTCCTAGGACTCAGTCCAAGCCCATGGCCCCTTTCCATCATCTTGAGCAGCGGTCCTATCTCCACACTGCACAGCACAGCACAGCGCCGCACCGAAGGACTACACATAGCACGTGCTCCGCCACCGCCAGCCAGCAGGAGTGGGGCCCTCCCTTCCTTTGCCCCTGCCATCAGCTTTTCACTCGCTCGTGGTTCGTTTTCCCCTCCCCTCCCCTCCCTGCTGCTCCAGGAGATGCCTCCCCGTCGCCGTACCGTGTCGCTGGTGCCGCGGCCTGCCTCGGGCCCGCTGGAGGGAAGCGCCAGCCGGGGGTGGGACCCCGCGGGCCGCGGCCACAGCCACAGCCCGGGCTCCAGTCGCAAGCACGTCGGCCGACCCCACCACGCGGTACCCGTATCCACAACCCGAGTGCAGGTGGGGACATGTTGCGGCGTTAGGGATTGGGGGGAGGGCGGCCGGGGGGGGGGATGTTGAAGATGTTGGTTGGCTGCTGGATGGCATCTCGCGAACGTGCATTGCGCTGCGGCGCAGTGATGTCGATGCTGGTGTTGATGATGCTGGTGTTGATCGTGGGTGGTGGGTGGTGGGGTTGGTCACTTCGCCCTCCCCTCTACGAAGCGAAGTCGGGAGCTAGCCACCAAGGCTCGTACTTTTAAGTCGCCCTTTTTGGTCCCTTCCTAATCTATCCCTCCCCCTTATACACACACACATAGAGAGAGAGAGAGACACAGACACACGCGCAACCCAAACACCCTGGGGAACCACCTCCGGCCGCAAGCGTCCCCTCTGGTTGATTCTCGACACGGGGTGTACACGCCCGCCCTCTGGTCAGCCGCCCGGTACCCTCCCCCGCCCTCCCCCTGCCCTCACTCACGTCCCCTTCGTAACGCTTCGCAGGACGTGGTCAGGTGGGTCAACCTGGTGAGGCTGGTCAACGTGGTCAAGCTGTTGCGGCCGTATCGTCTGCTGCCACGGAGCCGGCGGAGGGTGCGATTCGGGCCAGCGGCGGGCCAGCGGGGCCTGATGATGACCTCGGGCGGCGGCGAAGGCGGCAAGGTGGGTTGGGGGTTGGTTAGTTAGTTAGGTAGGTAGGTGGGTAGGTATGTGGGTAGGTAGGGGGGAGGAGAACATGGCTGCAGCGGCGGGAACCTGCCCACCAATGATGTACGACAGGGTTGAAGGCGACGAAAGCCCACGTGCCATGTTGTCGTACGTTTGTGACACCTCTTCACCCCTCCAACCAGCCTCCACTCGGCGGCCCCGCGGTCTTCCGCCTCTCTCTCCCCGCCCGCACTGCTCAAGCTGCTGGTGCACGTCCGCTGTCGTAATGCTCAAAACCCCGCGATCCACCCACCCGCCCACCCCTCCCCCCACTCCCCCCCCTGCAGCCCATCGGTGATTTAGCTGCCGGGGCTACCGGGGCTGTCCAGGGGTCGCCCGCGGCCGCCTCACGACCCGTATACATCCAGGTACGACAACACCGTCAATGTACGACAGCACAGCAGTACAGCAGATCTCTTGGGCACGGTCGCGTCACTTCCTTATCAGTCGTCTGTGGGTTGAAGCAACCCAGCCTACCGTGCCACGTAGTGGCCCCCCGACCCGGTGTACGAGCTCCTCCCCCCCCCATCCTGTACTGGTGTCCCTCCCCTCCTCCTCATGCCTTCCACACATGCTGACTCTCCCCCATTGGCCCATTTGCATTGCACACTGCCCTCGCCTCCACAACTTACACACATATACATACATACGCACGCGTAATTAAAAAAGCACACGCCCGGCACCGTGTAACGTTACGCCGAATGAATGCCAGACGCCGCATTGTCCCAAACGCCTCTTTCACGGCCTCAGGTCCGGCAGGGGCGGCATCTCGTGTGGCCAAGCTTTGAGGGTATGGACTACAGCTGCTCCTGTCTGCTGCTGGTGGGCGGGCAGCTGCGTGGGAGCACGCAGGCGGCCCCCGTCGCGCAAGGGGGAGGCGGGGCAGGGGGTGGAGGAGGGGTAGCGTGGGGAGGCGGCAACAGCAACACGGTGCAATGGAACGAGGTGTTCAGCCTGCCAAGGTCCTGCCTAGAGGTAAAGGGGTGGGCGTGGGGTTGGGCGGCGCGGGGTGGGATGCGGTGCGGTGGGATGTAGTGGGGAGTGTGGGGTGAGGGTGAGGCTGGGCGTGGGTTGAGGCTGACCCTGAAATCTGCAATAATAATATGAGGTGCTGGAGGTGGGCAGATGCTGTACTACAAGAGCCTCTCCAGCAGGACACCTGATCCTCCGCGTCTTAGACGGCACCCGGACACCTCTGGGCACGGCATCCCCCAAATCCTCCCCAGACCCTCCCCCCCCCAACCCAACCCAATGGCGGCAACCCGGCTTCGCAACCCACCCGGCTTCGCAACAGTGCATGTACACAGCGAGGTTTGTGTGATCGTGTGAAATACATTCCTCATGTTTCCCAACCAGCACCGCCCCGGGGGGGGGGGAAAGGGGCCCCCCAGCGTCCTCGAACCTCCGGCAATTACGGCCCCTCCCCATTCCCCCCCTCCGAATGCACCCAAATGTCCTTCCTGGCGTCCCCCCCAACCCCCGCTGGGTCCTGTTCCGCGTACAGTTGCCGCTCCCTCAGCCCCACACCACCGCGCTGCCGCCGCCGTGCCGCACCCCTGCTAATACCCCCTTACACTCTCCCCCCCTCAGGGCGCTCCTGGCGGCCGTGTGGTTCTGGAGGTGTGGTGCAGTGAACCGGACGACGTGTTGGTGGGTCAGGCGGAGCTGCTGCTGGGGCCCATGTTGGAGGTGGAGAACCCGCACCCGCTCAGCACCGTGCTGGAGCTGCAGGTGGGGTGGGGCTCGAAGGGGGAGGGAGGGGCGGGAGGGGGACCCATAGGAAGGTGTGTTTGTGGGGGAAGGTAAAGGGGGGGTGAGGAAGAGAAAGGATAGGCGGCGTTCGGTGTGCAGGTTTTCGCAGCTGGCCGGCGCAGCTGACGCCCTTAGCTTGGGTGAGCTACTGCTGGATGCCCTGGATGTCCGCTTGTGCGGCGCCCGGTGGAGATTTCCTTTGTTGGAGAATGACCGACGCTCATGTACAAGCGTAATATGAGAGCAGTAATAGGACCTGGGGGGGGGTCCGGGGCGCTTTGCTACTGTTAACATCCTTTTGGGTGTCTGCCTTGTGGGGGCGAAGCGGGGACAGGAAAACACACAGGCGGCTCATCGCGGTGTGAAGGGGAGGGAATGATGCTCATGCGTTGTAACTAACTTCGCACCTGGGCGTCGTACTGTATGGTAGGGCCCACTTGTTGTCGGTTGAATCCAGGTGGGTTTAGATTCCGGTGAGGTGGGGAGAGCCACCGGTGGTTGAAATGGAGGCGGAGCTTGGAGTTCGATGCATGCATTCATGAGGCGGGTCGCGAGTTGCGGGCTTTTACGAGAATTGTTTGGGGGCGAGGGGTCCAGGAGGGAAGCGCCGGGAGGTGCGTGTGTGGTGGGACAACGTGTCATTTGTGACCGCTGTGCGTCCGTCTCAAACCCCCCACCTTGTGTGCTCCACCAACTCCTTTTCCTTTCCTAGCCCCGCATGCGTACTTCCCACCGCTCCCCTTACGCCCACCTCGAGGCATCCCGCTCCTGGTTGCTGCTGTTGTTGTTGTTGTTGCTGCTGCTGTCGTTCAGGCCATTGACGAGGAGACCGGACAGGTGGAACCGGGAACCTGCGGAGAGCTGCACGTGGCGGCATGGGTGGAGCCGGAGGTGGTGGACAGAGGTGAGGCCGCGGGATCCTCATAACCTGTGGTGGGGGGGGCCCCCCGGGCGGGCACTCACCCCTCTTCACCTCCCTGCCGGGAGTACTCCCAGTCCCCTGCAACCTCGCAGCGCTGGGGTAGGGTCCTCTCCCCAGCCTCCCTCCCCTCAAGCCCTTCCTACGGGGACTCCCTCAACGTCCCCCTCCTGATCCCTGTGCCAACATCTCTCTCTGTATGTGTATGTGCGTGTATGTTTGTATGTGTATGTGTTTTTCCGCTGTGTTTCTCACCCAGTGACCACACCCAGGGGCCACACCGGGGATACGATCAAACCTGTAGACCATCATCATATGACTTCCCCTTCTGTCTTTTTCCCCCCTTCTCGTCCCGTTCTCGCCTGCCTTTTCCGGACTGCCTGCAGCCGCCCAGTGCCCCTACAGCCTGCCCACCGTGGCTCCTGCCGACCTGGGCGAGGCGGGTGTGGTGACCAGTAACCTGTCCGCGCCCTGCGGCAGCAAGTCCATGCCGCAGGTGGTGCACAGCCCTCTGGGGACACTGTACGAGGAGCCATGCGTGGTGGCACTTAAGTTATCGGTGAGCTGCTGCTGCTGCTGCTACTGCTGTGTCCGTTTTTTGCTGCTATTGCCGCTGCTGCTGGGGGTGGGTGGGTGGAGCGAGGATCGGAGCGGACAGGGACGGAGTACAAGCCTGCAAGGGGTTTGTGGGAGCGGAGGCGCATGCTGCACCTGCTTTCCATGCGCCTGGTTCGTGAGTTTACAATGGTTTCGTGCGCTCCAACGAGCGCTCCTCGCGCCCTGTTTCCGGCTTCGAGAGCTCTTTCCCGTTAGTGCCTTTGCGCCCTCCGCAGCTTCCGTCTTCACACATCCACTCCCCCCATGTGCACCCTACGCTCGGTCTTGTGCTGCTTGGGAGTGAGAGGGAGTGAGGAAGGGCGAGAGGAAGGGCGAGAGGAAAAGAGGGGCATGTTAGGCTCTGATGTTGTGCTGAGCCCATTTCTACCGTCCGCTATCCGTCATCTCCCCTATACCGAGAATCACGCACACATACATACATACATACATACATACATACATACATACATACATACATACATACATACATACATACATACATACATACATACATACATACATACATACATACATACATACATACATCATGCGGACATTCATCTGCCGTCAACCCTTCTCTGCTGCACCTGATGGTGATATGGTGCAGGTGGTGGGGCTGGTGGATCTAAGCTACGACACGTTGCTCCAGGGGGCCTCGCAGGGCGGCACATCCAAGAAGCGTGTGCGGCTGGAGGCATACCGCGTCAGCAGCAACGTCCGCGACCCACGGGACGCTCGGGGAGGTGACCGGGAGCGTTCCCGGGGCCTCCAGACCGCCGCCAAGGCCGCGCTGCCATCCGCGGTGAGGGGAGCGCGGAGTTGCGC
Organism: Volvox carteri f. nagariensis; assembly: GCF_000143455.1. Classification (NCBI taxonomy): domain Eukaryota; kingdom Viridiplantae; phylum Chlorophyta; class Chlorophyceae; order Chlamydomonadales; family Volvocaceae; genus Volvox; species Volvox carteri. The sequence goes on along the minus strand of NW_003307570.1, from coordinate 184,910 downwards.
CTTGTGGCCCCGTGTGGGACGGGCCTGAGGCAGGGCCTGTGGTGGCGGGCAGCAGGCATTCTAGGTTTTCACTCGCGCGTCGGGATGGAAGAGGGGCGCGTGATATCGGATAAATCAAGTACTTGTACAGCCTCCTGCAGCAGTGGTTTGCGTGAGCCTACGCTTCCCGGGTGCTCCCCAGGCCTTTTGCTCCGAGGTCCATGAGGACTGACGGAATGGATGGCAACGGGTGCATGTTGCTTGTGTATGCATGCATGTGTGTATGTATGTATGTGTTCGTCGCCGTGCTGGATTGTTCGTCGCCGTACCGTCGCGGACAGGCTGCCCTGCCGTTCATGCCGCAGGGATCAGCCCCCGTGCCCTCCGTTCCCTTCGCCTCGCCTTCCGTCACCCGCGGCATGGGCCCCTTCCTGGAGCGGTTGAGACGCAGGCGCCAGCAGCAGAATGTCCGGGCACAGCTGCAGACTCCTCCTTTTGAACCACCTGACGACAAGTCGGGCGGCGGCGCAGGTGGACCCGCAACGGCAGCGAGCGGCGGTGGCGCCGCCGCCGGCCGCTTTTACCTTCCCTTGGGATGGCTGCCACGAATTCTGTCTGGGTCACTTCACCACGTCCGACAGCGCCTCGGCGGCGGCGGCGGCCGTACGGTGGCGGCGCCCGCCCCAAGCGGATCCATGGATGATCTGCTGGAGGAGGAGGAAGACACCGCGGGTCCTGGCGCTGCTGGCGGCGGTGGCGGCGGCGGCGCCGCCGCCGCCAGCAGCGCCGAGGACAAGACCCTCTCCGCTGATGACGCCGATGATGGGTCCAGCCTGATGCTGAATCCCACATTGCCCTTGAGCGGCATGACTGCAGAGGAGCCATCGACGGGGGTGGGCCAGGTCCAGGGCCAGGGGGTCTTCTGCTACTTCAAGGTGGGAGATGGCGTGTGCGGGAGGGGCCCCGGGGGCTCACGGGATGGAGCAGGTGGCCACGTATATGCCCATATCAGGTGCCGGGGGGGGGAGGATAGCGGGCACGGAGGAGTTACAATGCCGCACTGCAGCTGCTGCCATCAACCACAATACACTGCGTGCCGCTGTCCCGCTCATCCGAATCTGCTTGTTCATCTCATCTTCCCACCCTTCAGCAACATCCCGCTGAAACTCACTAAAATCACCTAAAACGTACGAAAACTATGTCTTTGTGAACCCACGAACCCCGTTTATTCGTAAATAAACCCGCGGTGGTCACCTTGTTCTCTGCGCGCACAGGTGTCCGTGGATAAGCAGTCCGCCAAGAGCCGGCTGCGCTGGCTGCCCGCCCCGCCTCCTCCCCCTCCGGGTGTGTCCCCCGCGCAGCAGCTGCAGCACCTCGCGGAGGCCGCTGCCTCGGTGGCGCTACAACCCTCTGTGTTTGTGTTCACCCTCACTAGGCCGCTGAACAATGTGCCGGTGGGACTGGCCATGTACGTCACCACTTCCGTAAGGTACGGCGCGTCATGTGTCTATGTATGCCTGTGCTATGAGGAAAGATGGCCTGGAGGTATACAGACAGACAGGCAGACAGACAGACAGGCAGAAACGTACGCACATGGCAGTGTTCAAGTGGGATCGCTGTGTCTTTGCAATTATGGGTGTATGTGCATGTGCTTGTTGTCCACTTATTCAGATGTGAGGCACTCTTGTTGCACCACATGCCGGCCGGCCGTGTCACATCATTGCTGACATCATCGCTTCTTGTGGCGCGGTCTGGGTAGTTGGTACGCCTCCTTCCCTCCTTCCCTCCTTCCCTCCTTCCCTCCTTCCCTCCTTCCCTCCTTCCCTCCTTCCCTCCTTCCCTCCTTCCCTCCTTCCCTCCTTCCCTCCTTCCCTCCTTCCCTCCTTCCCTCCTTCCCTCCTTCCCTCCTTCCCTCCTTCCCTCCTTCCCTCCTTCCCTCCTTCCCTCCTTCCCTCCTTCCCTCCTTCCCTCCTTCCCTCCTTCCCTCCTTCCCTCCTTCCCTCCTTCCCTCCTTCCCTCCTTCCCTCCTTCCCTCCTTCCCTCCTTCCCTCCTTCCCTCCTTCCCTCCTTCCCTCCTTCCCTCCTTCCCTCCTTCCCTCCTTCCCTCCTTCCCTCCTTCCCTCCTTCCCTCCTTCCCTCCTTCCCTCCTTCCTCCTTCCCGCCCTCGGTCCGGCTCTCCCCTGTCCTATCCCGCCTTGTCGTGTTGTCGCGCAGCATGTGCGGGTGCGGGTCGTGCAGCAGCTGTCTAGGAGTTTCCTTGCGCCCGTGTTGTTGCCACCATAACCAGGCGCCGCGGCCGCGTGGTTGGGCGGTTGACGGTACGACTGTACGACCTGTTAGACCAAGTTCTTGGTGCGGCAACTGCTGGCGGCTTGCCAGCATCCCAGCGTCCGGATATGGGTGTGACCGGAAAGAGGGTCGAGGTGTCGCACGAGTTTGAGGAAGTGGAACTTGGTAGGTGGACGTGTTGTGCGGCTGCAGGGTCTGGATCGGGGGGGTTGGTGGTAGGGGAAAGCGGCTGGGAATGCGTGGCTTGTGTGACCTTGCATGCCGCTTGGCGCCTGTTAAGGATGTTTGGAACCCAAATGTTTTGAATCCGAAATCTCGATCGATCAGGTAACCCGATCAGGCAACCCGAGCTGCTGCCAAGATGTATGGTTTGTGTGCGCAGGATTCGGAGGAGCGTTCTACCGAGCATTTGATTTTAGGGAATCCAATACGGAGGATGTCATCTTGTCGAGAGCAAGCACCCCGCGCGTTTAAAAGCCTGGGGAGTTTTAACCAAGGCGCGGGGCACACACAGCTCACGTTCTGGCTGGCAGTAACCTACCGGCAATCGGAGTTGAATCCATTCACGTGCGAGGCGGCCCAAGGCAGACTAGGTCTCCCATCTAGGCCAGCAGCCCTCTACAGCAACCCCCATAGCCCCCCCATCGCATACAAAGGCGCAAGCGAACCCGCCACCCTGGCCACCCTCCGCCATGGACGACACCCGCCTACTTGACCTCGTAATGCCCAACCCGTCCAACCCGTCCAATCCGCCCAACCCCTACCGCCGCCGCTCCCGGTCATTCCAGGAGGCGTACGTCTTGTTGTACAGCTGGCGGATCTGGATAAGCGCGCCATGGTGTTCCGCCTGCCGGTGGTTTCGGATCCACAGCAGTTGGTGGCGGAGGGCGCACTGGGGTCAGGTGGCGGGGCCTGCTCCCTGCTGGCCGCCAGCATGCTGCCCGGGGGGGATACTGATCCGGCCGGGAAGGGCTGGAGCGCTGGTGAAGGAGGCGGAGGAGGCGGGAAACGTGCCCATACACACACGCTGGGTCCCGTGCTGTCCGACACGGATCTGCTCCAAAAAGTGCTCAGACGGTACGGAAGAGGACCCCTGTAAGCATGCAATAACCGCGGTTGTGGAGGCGAAAACGATGAAGTTGTGTCTGAAAATGTGCGTCGTATAAGTGCGCAGGGACCCTGCGGATTGCGAAGTTAGAGAAGCTTTGGCATAGCGGCTTGGTAGTGGATGACTTGGGCGACAATAGAGAGAGAGAGAGAGGGAGATAGATAGATAGATACCTGAGGAGGGTGTGGAAAAGGGGGAAGTTAGCGTGCGTGCACCACTGCATGCATGCCTCGTTCCGGCTGGCATCTCCCCGTGTTGTTGCAGCTTGACACCCCGCTACAACACCCCGTGCTGCGACACCAGGCTCCAGATCAGCATCTGAACCACATCTAAC